>NC_083284.1:72542839-72859727 GCF_963506605.1 Zootoca vivipara
ATGATGGTTCTAGGCCCATTTCCTCTCCCTCAACCCGTCTCCTCCAACCTGGCATCTCTCATGGTTGCTGTTGTAAAGGAAACTTGGAATGTAGAGGTGGAGGAACACCGCTCTGTTAATGGCAACCAGAGCTGGTCTGAGGAGTTAGGACCTCCCTAGTCTCCTCCCACCTCCTGTTATGCCGCATCCTTTCTGGTTGCCCCCCTTGGTTGAAATTTAGAGGGTCCGCCCCTTGGGGGCAGGGGCCCTGTTATAATGATGGTGATAACAATGGGGTCTAGATGGACCCAGCGGTCTGTCAATGCAAGGTGGGTGCTTCCCCCCACCCCATAGGATGTGTTGGGGGCACAGAAGCTTCTGTGGCTCAGGCTGGGGGCAAAGGAGGTAAGCTTCTGCCTCCTCTAAGCCTGCCTCCCTGCCTTCCAGGCTGAAAGGGATGAGGTGGAGGTATGTGACCCAGATTTTTTGGACCAGAGTCCTGGTAATGATGAGGCCTCCACCACTGAGGGAGCAGCTTCGTGGCATGGTAAGGCCTTGGGGAATTTGCCTGCTAGTAGATGTAGAATATAAAATCAGATTGATTATATTCTCTGCAGCCAAAGATGGAGAAGCTCTATACAGTCAGCAAAAACAAGACCTGGCGCTGACTGTGGCTCAGATCACCAGCTTCTTATAGCAAAATTCCAGCTTAAACTGAAGAAAGTAGGGAAATCCACTGGGCCAGTAAGACACAATCTAGATCAAATCCCCTATTAATACACAGTGGAAGTGAGGAACAGGTTTAAGGATTTAGGTTTGGTGGACAGAGTGCCTGAAGAACTATGGATGGAGGCTCGTAACATTATACAGGAGGCAGCAATGATAACCATCCCAATGAAAAGGAAATCCAAGAAAGCAAAGTGGCTGCCCAACGAGGCCTTACAAATAGGGGAGAGAAGGCAAGCAAAATGCGAGTGAGATAGTGAAAGATACAGGAAATTGAATGCAGATTTCAAAAAAATAGCAAGGAGAGACAAGAGGGCCTTCTTAAACGTGCAATGCAAAGAAATAGAGGATAACAACAGAATGGGGAAAACCAGAGATTTGTTCAAGAAAATTGGAGATATGAAAGGAACCTTTCATACAAAGAATACCATAATAAAGGACAAAAGTGAAAAGGACCTAACAGAAGCGGAAGACATCAAGAAGAGGTGGCAAGAATATGCAGAGGAATTATACCAAGATATGGAGGTCTCGTACACCCCAGGTAGTGTGGTTGCTGACCCTGAGCCAGACATCCTGGAGAGTGAAGTCAAATGGACCTTAGAAAGCACTGCTAATAACAAGGCCAGTGGAAGTGATGATATTCCAGCTGAACTATTTAAATTTGTAAAAGATGATGCTGTCAAGGTGCTACACTCAATATGCCAGCAAGTTTGGAAAACTCGGCAGTGACCAGAGGATTGGAGAAGATCAGTCTACATCTCAATCCCAAAGAAGGGCAGTGCCAAAGAATGCTCCAACTACCGCACAATTGCACTCATTTCACACGCTGGCAAGGTTATGCTTAAAATTCTACAAGGCAGGCTTAAGCAATATGTGGACTGAGAACTCCCAGAAGTGCAAGCTGGATTTCGGGGGGCAGAGGAACCAGAGACCAAATTGCAAACATGCGCTGGGTTATGGAGAAAGTGAGAGAGTTCCAGAAAAAACATCTACTTCTGCTTCATTGACTACGCAAAAGCATTTGACTGTGTCGACCACAGCAAACTATGGCAAGTTCTTAAAGAAATGGGAGTGCCTGATCACCTCATCTGTCTCCTGAAGCTACAGTTAGAACTAGATACAGAATAACTGATTGGTTCAAAATTGGGAAGGGAGTACAACAAGGCTGTACAGTATATTGTCTCCCTGCTTATTTAACTTATATGCAGAATTCATCATGCGAAAGGCTGGATTGGATGAATCCCAAAACGGAATTAAGATTGCCGGAAGAAATATCAACATCCTCAGATATGCTGATGACACAACCTTGATGGCAGAAAGTGAGGAGGAATTAAAGAACCTTTTAATGAGGGTGAAAGAGGAGAGCGCAAAATATGGTCTGAAGCTCAATGTCAAAAAACTAAGATCATGGCCACTGGTCCCATCACCTCCTGGCAAATAGAAGGGGAAGAAATGGAGGCAGTGAGAGATTTTACCTTCTTGGGCTCCTTGATCACTGCAGATGGTGACAGCAGTCACGAAATTAAAAGACGCCTGCTTCTTGGGAGAAAAGCAATGACAAACCTAGACAGCATCTTAAAAAGCAGAGACACCACCTTGCCGACAAAGGTCCGTATAGTTAAAGCTATGGTTTTCCCAGTAGTGATGTATGGAAGTGAGAGCTGGACCATAAAGAAGGCTGATTGCCGAAGAATTGATGCTTTTGAATTATGGTGCTGGAGGAGACTCTTGAGAGTCCCATGGACTGCAAGAAGATCAAACCTATCCATTCTGAAGGAAATCAGCCCTGAGTGCTCACTGGAAGGACAGATCCTGAAGCTGAGGCTCCAATACTTTGGCCACCTCATGAGAAGAGAAGACTCCCTGGAAAAGACCCTGATGCTGGGAAAGATTGAGGGCACAAGGAGAAGGGGATGACAGAGGACGAGATGGTTGGACAGTGTTCTCGAAGCTACCAACATGAGTCTGACCAAACTGCGGGAGGCAGTGGAAGACAGGAGTGCCTGGCGTGCTGTGGTCCATGGGGTCACGAAGAGTCGGACACGACTAAACAACAACAGATGTAGAATGTGCGAGGAAGCCTATTCAGCATAAGGGAATTTCCCTTTAAAAAAGGGAGAACTTGGCAGCTATGGCACCAGTCCACACCAGCCCCTTGTGGCGCTGGTGGATGTTTGGCCCCCTGGGAGAACAGGACCTGGGTCCCTTTCCCTCATCAGTCTCCGCTCCATGCATGTTGGGCTGGCAACACTTAAAAGTGAGCTTGCAAGGTGGAAGAATCGGGCCTCTTTACCTGCCCCCCCCTTCCATTCTGAGTGCTGCCATGCTGTGTCCGCCTCAGGAGCACCCAGTGCCTGTGACCCTCCTCTACTGCTTCCCGTTTTCCTCAGTCCTGCAGCGAATGAGTGTTTTGGTGAATATCTTGGGCCTTCACAGATGTACATTACGGGGTCTTTGGAGATGGTGGCTAGCCTCTGCAATGAGGAACCAGGTCAGTCTAAGTGTCCTTTCACCTTCTGGTATTGGATAAAGTGGTTCTTCCTTCCCACCCATCTCCCCACACTGTGGCTCCCAACCTGCTCTCCGCTTACCCCCTGAATGAGAAGCTTGTTTATGAACTGGAAGCAAAAAGAGGCAAAGCATTTCATTTCATCTTCTTTTATTTCACAAGCCTTCAATTCAAAAAAATGAACCACAACTAGTAGATCTGACACATTATAATAAGTAAAAATGAACGTGATTTATAAAGGAGAAGAAAAAAACTTTGTACAAAAACATTAAAAATCCAACAGCAAATTGAATTCTTTATAAGTACCAAATATTTCATGCAAAAGGTGAGCGCTACTGGCCAGTTGTAGAAATCCCCTGAACAAAATGGCAACAGCGTCACTATGTGGAAATTATGGCTCTTTCTAAAATCAAAGACACAGACTTGGAATGTACTAAGTGGGTCAGAGCCACTAGGCCCTCCTCTATTGAGGTTTCTTGGGATTTAATAAATTAAAAAATAACATTAAAAGAAAGACTCCTGTCCTATTCTGCATATTTTAAAAATGACCAGTCTTCCTTCTTACCTTGGCATCATGATAATTATTGGCAAAGTGTTCTTTCTAAAGTGGACTCACTCACAAACTGCAGCTTGCATCAATAACTTAGTAACATGCATCAACTACTCTAGCACGGCTAACGGGTGGGAGGTGCAAAGGAACTATCAGATCATTACGAGACAAAGCTACGTAAAAGCATCCATCACTAATGGAGAAATGGAAGCACCATGCTTTAAAAGGTGGCAAAGGTATGAAAGCACAATTGTGAGGCAATTTATTCCAAGCAAACACACTACACAATGATGACTTCTTTCTATTCACTTTTCTTGGGGAGGAGGGGAGATTCCCTGCCACACGCACACACGCACACACACACACACACAAGTACCGAATAAAAGTGTGGGATCAACAACACAGACATAGAAAGGAAATAATAATTGTTCCTATGAGCCTTTATTCTTGGTTTCTGTTTCCATCTGAGTTCATCCAAGACTAGTAATATTGGAGCGGCCACCAGGAGGTGCAACAATGCGATGCCCAGTGCGACGTGGGTTGTGATCATCTACCTGAGCACCTGTGCAACAGCAATCCAGAAACAAGGTGAGAGTTAATAGCTTCTCCAGAATTTCATTTACTCAGAAATCAACGGCACAAGTAATTGCAAATGCTTAATATGAGCTAAACATCTTACCCTTTAAAACTGAAAATGAGGCCTGACCACACAAAAACTGATTTTACAAAGTACACCCCTGCGACACAATGTTTAGGAGATGGCACTCTGAAGAGACAGTGCTCAAACTTTCATCGAACACTGGATCCTAAGTCTCTGCTGTAACTTTTCATCAAGGCTAATGGGTATTTGCCTACTGCACTAGTAGAAACATGGGTCCATCTATAGAAAACCAATGTGGATTCCTCTGTGCAGTTGTCTTTGAGCTACACTTGCACACAAGGCTGCTGGGAGTGGGCATCCTTCATCCAGACCTGAGCATGCAGGTGTAGCACTGAAAATGCCAAGAGACATGTACAGCACATCACAAGGCCGCAGTTACTCTGGGCTTCCCCTTACACTGAAAACCACCTCCTTTCTTCTGCCAGTAAGTCATCAATGCTGGTCCTTACTAAATTACTGATGGATGGATATGTACTAAGCAATTCTCTGCAGTGGACCCTGTTGTTGTTGTTTTTTAAAAGGTTGCTGATACTGATAGTTTGTCACACCTGATAAGCTAAAGTTAGATTGATGGAGGTTCCTGATTGGTGGAGGCTGGTTTTTGGCAGGAGACGATTTAGTGGAAGGTGCTGGAGTTGCATATTTTGGTGTTGCTGGAACTTCATAGACTGGCCCATCATACATTCCTCTGGAGACACCTTGCAGTTCTGTTACCTGCATATCACAAACAGAAATGCAATTACATTTCAGTGGCCTGGCACTTGACCCACCCATCTCACGCATAAGATCAATGCAAAAATGTATGCAACAGAGCAAAGTTATTGAGTCCCACTTCCTCCACCATCATTTCCATCTTCTGTTCCCAAAGTGGGGAGGTGTGCACATCGTAAGGTTTAGTATTTTCTAAGCATGTGGTCATGCTGGCCACATGACCCAGAAGCTGTACGCCGGCTCCCTCGGCCAATAAAGCGAGATGAGCACCCCAGAGTCGTCCGCGACTGGACCTAATGGCCAGGGGTCCCTTTACCTTTACCTAAGCACCTAAAAGTGAGGTGCCATGCAATCTAAGAAAGGGTTACCAGCCTAAATGGGCCAGAAGGCCCCTTTGGCATTTTGAAAAGGTGCAGTGGGTGCTAGTCACAAAATGACTGCCATGGGAGCACGGCATAGCACAAAATGGCTGCCACATCTCAAAAAGGACCAGAAAGTGGTGAAAGCCTGCCCCTCTCCCCTATTGCGATTGGTCACAGAGAGAAGCTCTTTCCATCTTCTGCTAAGAATGGAAGACAGAGGGGGCACTGACAATAATGCCAGTCACTGGGTATGCCAACGTGAAATTCCCCGAGGGCCCACAAATGATCAATGGATCGTTTTCAATATGTCCCCCATCCCTATAGAATGACAAAGCTTCAGCCAGCATTCTCATGCTGCAATACCTTTTATTTAACTTTTATTCACATGTACAATGGCAAAACCCATGTCTCAAAATTGACTGGAACTGGGCAGTGGATCTCAGGAATGATACAGCCACTGTGTATTTCCTCAGGCACAATTGCTCTCTCTGAATTACAGAACTGGAGAAATGGAAGGGACCCCATCTAGTCCAATTCCCTGTAATGCAGAAATCCTGCCCACAGCCATCCCTGGGTGGGCTCAAACAGCCAGATGAAAGGATCCATTGTTCTACAAAAATATATATATTAAAGCATTTGTACATTCTAACATGTTATAGAAATGATTAGCAACAAGAAGTTTGGATATCTATGCAAACCCACCTTATTCCTAATTTTGATGCGTTGATAAAGGTATTCGGGGAAGGGCTTCCGGGGAATGAAACGGCCCATTCCTTTACTTACATGGAGATTTCCATCTTCAAACACAATCTTCCCTTGGCTAATGACTATGAGGGGAGCACCGTGACATTCCATGCCTTCAAATATATTATATTCAACAGCCTGCAAAGGGGGAGACCAGAACATGCAGCTAATTCTCATTTATTGATAGGCATGAATGATTTATACTGCATTAAATTGTAGAAGGTGTTAAACATGATAGTTAATTTTCTTTAATAAGCAGGGAGTCAAAACCATTAAAGCATCACGTTGTGGTGGCACAAAGCGGCAGCAATGATGGCAGGTTTCACCAAAGTCTCACCGGAAATTGGCACAGAAGCTGGTGCTGCTTTTCTGCCAGT
Organism: Zootoca vivipara; assembly: GCF_963506605.1. Taxonomy (NCBI): domain Eukaryota; kingdom Metazoa; phylum Chordata; class Lepidosauria; order Squamata; family Lacertidae; genus Zootoca; species Zootoca vivipara. Next base: position 72,549,459 of record NC_083284.1, read on the forward strand.
GGGTGCTGCCTTGGAAGCTTCTGCCATCCAAGGTGGGTGCTTCACCCCACCCCACCTGCTGCCTGCGTATCTTTGGTGGTAGCAGCACTGACGCCATTCTCTAGACACAATTGGGTGACGCGCACGTGCAGTAAGGAGCAATTCCGCACATGTTGTGCTGCCGTGGTTCAGGGTATTTTTTGACAGCCTGCCGCAATAGTGCCTTAAGTAGTTCTCAAAAAAAAAATTGGAAGAGCTTTTCCTCTTACCGACTTATGGCTTTTGGCTGTGATGGTCTTCGCCTTCTCTGGGTCCCAGATCACAATGTCAGCATCCGAACCCACCGCAATTCTACCCTTTCGCGGATAGAGGTTAAAGATTTTGGCTGCATTGGTACTAGTAATGGCAACAAACTGGTTTTCATCCATTTTACCTGAAGACTAAGATAAATTTTCCATGAGTAACGTATCTTAAGAATAGTGGTATATGTGTACATACAACAGAGATTAGAGGTGGTGGTCAACAAAGTTTTACTCAGAGTACATCTAAGTCGCTGGAAACAAATGTACAAGATCTGCTGTGAAATCATCAGTATTCTTTCCTGCAGCAGATTAAGAGCCACCAGTAATATGTATGCAGATGTAGACAGGTATTAGATTTAGTGGCTCTTCCTGGAATTAGTTCTGGATTTATTTATTTTTTAAAAAGGTAAAGGTAAAGGGACCCCTGACCATTAGGTCCAGTCGTGACCGACTCTGGGGTTGCGCGCTCATCTCGCATTATTGGCCGAGGGAGCCGGCATACAGCTTCCAGGTCATGTGGCCAGCATGACAAAGCTGCTTCTGGCGAACCAGAGCAGCACACGGAAACGCCATTTACCTTCCCGCTGTAGCGGTTCCTATTTATCTACTTGCATTTTGACGTGCTTTCGAACTGCTAGGTTGGCAGGAGCTGGGACCAAGCAACGGGAGCTCACCCCGTCACAGGGATTCGAACCGCCGACCTTCTGATCAGCAAGCCCTAGGCTCAGTGGTTTAACCACAGCACCACCTGGGTCCTTTTTAAAAATTAAAATTAAAAATTAAAAAAAGGTAATTGAGTCTAAAAAAATAATTCTTAACATACCAGCAGATGGCAACTGAAACTAGCAGTTGAGACTTGGAATTCAGAGGGGCAAAATGCCATAAAAATTGCATGGCAGGTGGAAGAAGCCTGTTGATTTGCTTAGTTATAGTGGCTGTTGTGGGTAAAATGACTGTTTGGCCCTGTTAGAATAAAAGATGATGAACCTGGTAGGTTGACTGGGCTATTTGTCCTTGATGCAAATCTCTAGGAGAGCCTCCCCCAACCTGGTGCACTCTACTAAATCTGGAGCACAACTGCCATAAGCTTCAGCTAGCCTGGCCAGTGGCCTGGATGATGTGAGTTGTAGCTCAATACAACCGGAGCGCACTGGAGATGTTAAGCTCTGAAGGAGGCTGCCACCAGAACAAGGAGTGGAGCAAGTAGAGATTGCAAGGGAAGGTAAAAGCAAAGGACCCCTGGGCGGTTAAGTCCAGTCAAAGGCGATTATGGCGTGCGGCACTCATCTCGCTTTCAGACCAAGGGAGCCGGCGTTTGTCCACAGACAGCTTTCCGGGTCATGTGGTCAGCATGACTAAACCGCTTCTGGCACAATGGGACACCGTGACAGAAAGCAGTGCGCACAGAAACGCCGTTTCCTTTCCTGCCACAGCAGTAAAGGTAAAGGGACCCCTGACCATTAGGTCCAGTCGTGACCGACTCTGGGGTTGCGCGCTCATCTCGCATTATGGCCGAGGGAGCCGGCGTATAGCTTCCAGGTCATGTGGCCAGCATGACAAAGCCGCTTCTGGCAAACCAGAGCAGCACATGGAAACGCCGTTTACCTTCCCGCTGTAGCGGTTCCTATTTATCTACTTGCACTTTGACGTACTTTCGAACTGCTAGGTTGGGAGGAGCAGGGACCAAGCAACGGGAGCTCACCCCGTCACAGGGATTTGAACCGCCAACCTTCTGATCAGCAAGCCCTAGGCTCAGTGGTTTTACCCACAGCGCCACCTGGGTCCCGCCACACCTCTTTATCTACTTGCACTGGCGTGCTTTCGAACCGCTAGGTTGGCAGGAGCTGGGACAGAGCAACAAGAGTTCATCCCGTTGCGGGGATTCGAACTGCCGACCTTCTGTTTGGCAAGTCCAAGAGGCTCAGTGGTTTAGACCACAGCGCCACCAGCATCCCTTTTAAGCAGAGATGAAGCATGGGGGAGGGGCGAGATGATGGTGCTGATGGGTACAAAAGAGATGGCTGGGAGGAGATGGGGGAAGCATCACTTAAGATCTCAGGACTATGTGAGTATGCAGCTCCCAGAAGCTGCCACAATATTCATGGGGCATACAGGTAGTACTTGGGGAGAGGGGCAATGAGATAGGCTTGGTTTCAAATGAAAAAAGAGAACAATGTGCCCTCAGTGATCAAGAGAATAGGATAACCAAGCTGCAGAGGCAAGGGGAGAAAACCACTGAGAACTTGACACTGGCCCCAGCACCTCGTTTCGGGGAGGTCTCACCACGTGCATTAACTTGGTGCAAAGGACCCAGGGGGTCCACAGATAATTTCAACAACTGGGGTCCAAGTACTTTAGGAACTGCCTGAGTCCCTATGCTCCACCACAATCGCTCAGATCAGGGTGGTCCAATATGTGGCCCACGAGGCCGTTTGTGGCGGCTCCAGGCAGGGCCTAGCAAGTGCTTTCCCAGCTTTGGAAAGGTGGTGGGAGGGCTCTAGGACCCTGCCAGAGCCCATATGCCCCATTCCCAAAGCCAGCCAAATGTTTACTGGGCTTTGAGAAGGCGCCACAGTGGCTTGGTGCCCAGTGTGGGAGAACTGGTTGCGCTGCCCTAAACTCAATGCTGCCGCCCCCCCTATAACCATGGGTAGGCAACCTAAGGCCCGTGGGCCAGATGCGGCCCAATCGCCTTCTCAATCTGGCCCGCGGACGGTCCAGGAATCAGCATGTTTTTACATGAGTAGAATGTGTCCTTTTATTTAAAAGGCATCTCTGGATTATTTGTGGGGCCTGCCTGGTGTTTTTACATGAGTAGAATGTGTACTTTTATTTAAAATGCATCTCTTGGTTATTTGTGGGGCATAGGAATTCGTTCATTTTTTCTTTCAAAATATAGTCCGGCCCACCACATGATCTGAGGAACGGTGGACCAGCCCACAACTGAAAAAGGTTGCTGACCCCTGCCCTATACTGTACTTCTGCAAACCTTGGGCTTATCCCAAGCCTGCTGATAGTGTGTGTGTGTGTGTTTTGGCAATGCAAGTGACACCACTGACAGAACTGAATTGGGAGTTGAATAATGATAATATCAGCATTTTAACTGAGTCCAGAAGCAGACTGGCAACTAGTGCCACTGATGTGAGGTGGCGCAAAGCTTCTGTCTCCCAGAAACATTTTGGCAGCCACATTTTGTACAAAAATGAAGCTTCCCGATTGCCTTTAAATGCAGTTTCATCATCATTGTAGAGCATTACAGCAGCCCAGGCTGGCGAAATTGTGTGCCCTGAGGCCTTGGTGTGTGAGTGCAAATAAAAGCCCCTGGGTGTTGGCCCGCTGACCCCAGCCCCCTCCAGCTAAGAGTTAGTTTTGGAAATCTCTGGGCAGCTCCTGGTGTGAAGCAGCGGTTGCCTTTGCTTACCACACACTTATCCCAGACCACGGTCATTCTTTCTTCAATTCCATTCACTCCTTCTGGAATCAGAGTGAAGTTGTCCTTTCCAACCGCTTTCTGGGCTGTGCTATAGGTGCAGTGGGCACTTCCAGTCACTTGCAGGTCACCACTGAAGGAACAGAGAGGAGACAGAAATATTTTTCAAGGTTGGAGGGAAGGTTGATTACCATTTGTGTTTCTAGCTATTGGTGCCACATATTCATTCAGGAATGTATATTCTACGGTTAACTACTGCTTTTCAATTCTGTTAACTTCTCCTGTCTCTGCTTCCACATTCACATCAATAATATTCTTCAAAGTATTGTTCTCTGGGTATCTTTCCTAGTATTTTTCAGGTCTCTGTAACAGCATCAGTAAGGCAAACCAAAGTGAAACTGAACAGCAATTTTGTTTACAGATTATTATTTTTAAAAAAACTTGACCCTATACAATCATCCCACTAAGGACCTAGTTAGACGTTCCATGGGAGGCCTGTGACCCGTCTGATGACGGACTGATTGATTGATTTGTACTGAAAAGCAGTCACAGAAGACTGCCAGTTTGAGTGGATGGGGATGAGGCTAATTAATCCTTTTCCTTCCTGTCACTTAAAACCATCCTTTCCGAGCCAATTTTCTTGTCAAAGGGGAAGTGGGTAAGCTGCCTGGGGTAATTCTGAACAGGGAAAGGTTAGGAAGGGAAAGGGCTAAGCAGACTCCTCCCCCTGTGGTCACATGCATAATGTCTGATTTCACTCTGAGCTAAATACAGTATTTGCTGTTCCCTTACAAACAAGAACAAATTTGACAATAATCAAACCACATCAAAATACTAGTCTATTATTACATGTTACTTCTGCACTTTAGCTCATATCCAAGAGGCTCAAGGACTTCCCTTGGCTGAATTGGTGGTTGACAAGCAGTTCCAATTTAATACCATGCTAAAAGTGAGGTCAAATGCTGAGGTGTTGTAGGATCCAGACTCAGAGGCGGTGAGGTCACAAACGCTGCAGCCTTAGCCCAATTTTTGCTCCAATAATGTGTCCCGTCTGTCCCCAGGCTGGCAGTGATTGGTTCCCCGAAAACAAGAGCACCTTGGGGAATGGAAACACACAACTGGTTATACCATCCTTTTAATTTATTTTATTTATCAAACTTGTATACCACCCTTCATCCGAAGATCACAGGGTGGTTCAAAACATAAAAATGCAAAATGAGAACACAAAATAGATAAAAACAAACCAACCACCCCACCTCCCACAAACACATTTAAAAGGACAGAGTATGTTAATCAACCAAAGGACTGATTAAAGAGAAAAGTTTTTGCCCGGTGCCTAAAGATAAAGAAGGAGGGCACCAGGCAAGGCTCCCTGGGACAGCATTCCACAAACAGGGAGCCACCACAGAAAAGGCATGTTCTCATGTTGCCACCCTCCATATCTCTCGTGGGGGAGGCACATGAAGGAAGGCCTTAGATGATGATCGCAGGGTCCGAACTGGTTCACATGGGAAGAGACAGTCCTTGAGGTATTGTAGTTGTGAGCCATTTAAGATTTTATGGGTCAAAACCAGCACTTTGAATTGGGCCCAGAAACTAATCAGCAGCCAGTACAGTCAGGCCAGGATTGGTGTAATATGCTTAAACTGTCTTGCCCTGGTGAACAACCTGGAGACCATATTCTGAACCAGCTGAAGTTTTCAAACTATCTTCAGGTAGCCCTACATATAATGCGTTGTAGCAATCTTACCTAGAGATCACCAGAGCATAGACGACAGAAGCTTACCTTCCAAGTTCCGGACTGCAGAATCCAGGACCGGCAGCCATTTGACACCGGAAGTTGCGTCGATGTAACTTCCGGTGTCGCTTTGCCCTTCTATGGGCACCCAAAATGGCCGCCGCCGGCTTCGAAAGTCGCTTGTACGCAAGTCAGGAAGTGCGCCGACGCAACTTCCGGTGTCGCTCCACCCATCTATGGGCACCAAAATGGCCGCCGCCAACACCAGAAGTCACGTCTATGCACTTCCAGACATGTGTAGATGCGACTTTTGAAGCTGGCGGCGGCCATTTTTGGTGCCCATAGAAGGGCAAATCGGAAAGAAAAAATGGCTGCCGGCAGGAGAAAATAACGGAGAAAAACGGGAGACGAAGTGATACGGGGGACCACCGGGAAAAGGTAAGTAAAAAAGGGGTTTTCCCGGGGAAAACGGGAGACTTGGCAGCTATGGACAGAAGCTGGGTTTTCTGGTCTAAGGAACTGCCCACATCCTAATAAACAAGCCACATTCCCCTAACTTTTGTAAACAAACATTGGAGACAACGTAAAGACCAGTCAAAGGCGAGTATCTGAAGAAGTGTGCAAGGACATGAAAACTCATACCAATGACAAACTTAGTTGGTCTCTAAGGTGCTATTGGAAGGAATTTTGTTTAATTTGTTTAAATTAAACTAACGTTATTGTAAAATGAATCAACTAACAATTATTGTCTACTTCATCAAATGTCAGCTGAGGGTAACACTTTGTGTATGCTGAGGCACGGACTCTAGTCCGCAAAAGGTGCCACAAATCTCTTTGTAACAACAAAAACAACAAGTAAATGCATATCTGAATAAACTGAGTGTACAGCAAGAATGTGATATACAGGTGAAACTCGGAAAATTAGAATATCGTTGAAAAGTGCATCTATTTCAGTAATGCAACTTATTTTTTTATTTTTATTTTATTTTTTACAAATGCTTTTGTCAGGGGGACTCCCTACAGGGAGCCTCCCCCCATCATCCTGACCAGCATTTCGCCCAGCGAGAGAGAGAGAGCAGCGGGTCAGACGGGGGGGGGGGTGAGGAGTGGAGCGGAATGGAGGAGGGAAGGCTCAGTGAGGTATCAGAGCCCCTGCACTGCCCTAGCCAACAAGTGAGGGAGCACAGCTGCTTCCGGCGCCCGAATTGAGGCGCGCGCCCAAACACAGGTTTAGGGGGCGGCGTTTCGGGGTCCCAAGCTATTATGCTGGCCCCGGAGCAGAAGGGCGCCATTGCCGAATTCTGCGAGTGACTTGGAGGTCATGTTTCCTGCTATCTCTGCACTGTAAATAGAATGCACGATGAAACCCTTAAAGATAGAACGGACTGGAGCGTCTTTACTCGGGAGTAGCCGCAACAAACCCCTGACAGCTTTCTTTTGGAAATTCCACAGTAGTAAAACAAATAGTTACAATAATACAAAAATAAACATCGCTATTACATTTCATTAATTACATTCCATTTATAATTGACCTGCCTAACGACAAATAATTACAATTACAACAAATAAAGGCTGCTTGACATATCTTGCTTTGCATGTCATGCAGCTATCTCATATATTGGTTTCACCTTTTAAGTTGCATTACTGAAATAAATGCACTTTTCGAGGATATTCTAATTTTCCGAGTTTCACCTGTATAACATTGCTTGATAACGTCAATAAAGACTTTCTTAGTGGTCTGGTCAGAGCTAGTTGGTTTGCTTAAAAAAGGTAAAGCAACACTGCCAGAGAGGCCACGGGGGGGGGGGGGACACCCCATATTGGGATTTTGGTGGCCCCTTTCTCCATCTCACCCAGTTCCCTGGTGACCAGACACTATGGCCAGACTGTGCGCCAAATGGTTCTCATGTGCAAAGCCAAGAGGTGAGGTCTATGAGCTATGGATTGATTTAATGCAGGAGGCTATGAACCAGTTCAGAAGGAGAACCAATGTGCAGAGAAGGGGTGGTCCAAAAGAACCAGAAAGAAAGGAGCACTGCAAAAAGGGGACGTGAAACAGCACAGAGCCAGCTCAGAGCATTCAACAAAGTTCAAGTCCTCCCCTTTAGCTTCTCTGTCATTACCATTAGTGATTCCTGCTGTTTCACACATAGATATTCATCACTTGATGACTCACTGCAGTAAAGGTAAAGGGGCCCCTGACCATCAGGTCCAGTCGTGGTAACGCTGGAAACACCGTTTACCTTCCCGCCGGAAACACCGTTTACCTTCCCGCTGGAGCGGTCCCTATTTATCTACTTGCACTTTGATGAGCTTTCGAACTGCTAGGTTGGCAGGAGCTGGGACCGAGCAATGGGAGCTCACCCCGTTGCAGGGATTCGAACCTCTGACCTTCTGATCAGCAAGCCCTAGACTCTGTGGTTTAACCCACAGCGCCACCTGGGTCCCCATACTGACTCACTGCAGTACCAAGTAGCAATTTGCAATTTGCAAGGATAAATGAGGCAGCGCTCATCCAGCACCACAGACAGAATGTTTACATAGTCTCCCCACAATATACAATAGAGTCACTTCATACATTGAGCCACAAGATGTCAAGTGGTGAGAAAGCAAGCCATGGATATGCAGGTGCGGTCAAGACCTTTGTGCTGTGGCTTGGGAGTTCAAGACGGAGTACCGGTAATTTGTTCTTTCTACTTGAAAAGAAGCGACATTGTTTGGTGTCTCAAAGCAATGGATAAAGGTACTTCTGTTTGTATTGAGATGAGAACAGTCCTCTCTTCAGTGTGCTCATTCACGGAATTGCTACTGAAGCAAGTCCAAATAGCCTGATCCTATAGCCTCTCACCTTTGCCCCAAGAGCCCAGAGTCCCCCAGACAAGGACCCATGTCTAGAAGTCCAACATTTCAGATACATGATATGAAAGGCTGCATTCTGTACCTTTCTTTCTAGCCAGTGAAATGATGTCAGCTGCACTCTTGCTCATGACCTTGGTGATATACAACGGACAGTTGATGCGACGAGCTATGGTGATGGCTCGGAAAACAGCTTCTGCTTCAAGCTGAAAGAAGGAAACAAATTCAGTAAAAGTAACCTCATCGTTACCTTGCAAAATTTTCACACAGGTATTCCCCAGATTCCAGCCACCTTCCTCTTCTGCTTTATGAACAGTTCCTCATCCCTCAACCCCCTTTCCTATTTTAACTGACATACAAACGTATAACCCTTCCTGCTACTTCATGCTTTTGCTTTTTCTCCAAGCAGAATTAATTTTAAGCTATACACATATTTCAGAATACTGCTTACAGAAAAAAGATTTCTCACCCCTGATCTAAATGGCATGAATGGCTCAAGGTAGTACCTGAAAAAACTCCTACAACTTCAAAAACATTAAAAACTGAATGTAATCCGCTTGCCACATTGCAAGCAACTGCTGTAGGAAGCAACCCCTTTCTTCTTTAATATTCTCATAGAAGTCAATGGAGCATTTGCAGGCAATCAGCTTCAAGACCACAGCTTAAAATTTTGTTATCAAGGTGTTCTGTATTAAGGCATTATTATCACAGAATCATAAAGTGGTGTGAAGTGCTTATGGATTTCTCTCGGTTTGGTTAGTTCTGCTAGAAAAAAATTGTAGACACTTTAACACATAGCTCCTCCTGCAGCCCTTAGACTGAACTTAAACACAGCTCTCACCTCCTCTGGCCTGCTCAAGGCATGGCCCTCTGGTCCAGTGATGCCCATCCCCAGCATACGCTTTTGTTCCTAAGACAAAAGATGATGGCCAATAGGTTACAAATATATCAATTGATATGTATCAAAAGTCTCTTGTATACACTGTATTCAGTCATGTCTGTTGGTTAAGGAACGATATTTATTGTTAGCATTTAAATACCATCCAATCAACTATGCATTCTGCGTAGTTTACAGATTTTGGGTATTCCAATCTACTTTTACTGCATAATGTTCCTGGTTTATAATTTTAACTGCTGCTGTTTGAACTATGTATTGTAGACTATAGGCATGTCTGGAGGATGTGGACTATTTGGATCCCTTCCGATCGGGATTCAGGCTCCACCACAGGACAGAAACCACCCTGGTTGACTGGTCAATGATCTCTGGAAGGTTAGGGACAGAGGTGAAAGCTGTTTCCTGGTTCTGCTGGCTCTCTCAGCAGCTTTTGATACCATCAACCATGGTATCCTTCTGGACCACCTAGGAAGGTTGGGGGGGGGGCACTGTTACGCAATGGTTCCACTCCTTCCTGGGTCATGTCCAGGAAGTCGCGTGGGGAGATGAGTGCTCAGACCCCTCAACACTCACTTGTGGAGGGCCTCATGACTCCCCCCTCTCTCTCATGCTTTGTAACATCTATATGAAACTGCTGGGAAAGGTCATCAGGCGGTTTGGGCTGGGTGTTCACCAATATGCAGGTGACACTCAGCTCTACCTCTCATTTAAATCAGAAACAGTGAAAGTGATGAACCTGGTCCTGTGTGTCTGGAAGTGTCCGGATGATGGATGGCAATCAATGGATTCAGGTTGAATTCTGACAAGACAGAGGTACTGCCTCTGGGGGACGGGGGGGGCAGTCAGGTGTGAAGGACTCTCTGGCCTTGAATGAGGTAACTGTGCCCCTAAAGCAGTGTTTTTCAACCACTGTTCCGCGGCACACTAGTGTGCCGCGAGATGTTGCCTGGTGTGCCGTGGGGAAAAGACGGCAGTGGGGCGGCGAGCCGCCGCGTCGCGCCTGCAGGATCCCTGGCTGGCTGGCTGGCTGAGCACGTGTGGTTCCTTCCAAGAGGAGCCTGGCAGGCGCCAGCAGGGGGAAGCGCTTCTGCGGGGAAAGAAGGCAGAGTCAGCCTTCCGGGGCTTCCGGTTTCCTCGTGCCTGCTACGGACACGCTTTGCCAGAGCTCTGAAGAAGCTCCGTGAAAAAAGCGGCCGCCTAAAGGGGTTTTGGGGGCAACGCAGAGGCTAGGCGACCCCGAGAATCCTGGGGTGACCAGGATGAAACTGAAGCCTGCAGTGCCAGTAAAAGGGAGACCACCGAAGCCTACATCTCCGACGAGGTGAGATGACGGCGGGAACTCGTGGCGCAAGGCGGAGAGCAACCCAAGGCGAGCAAGCCTTAGAGTCCGAGGGGGCAAGGCGGGGGAATATCCATTAACACAACCCCAAAATAATAAAACATAGAAAAAGTCATTAGAACCATCGAAAGAGAGGGGAACCGGAAAAAAGACTGACGCTGAGCGCGGAAGCGACCAGCTTATTAAGGAAAAAAGGACTCTTTCCCCTTTAAATGAAATAGACGCCAGTGAAGTATTTCGCGGGAAAAAGAAGGGAAAATACGAAGGAAGCCCTTCTAATATTACAAAACTGTTAACACTGGATTTCTTACGAGGCAAACGTTAGTTAAAAAGGGAGAAAAAGAACAAGAGAGACTGCGGTGTGTTTTACATTAAAGACAGAGACTTTGTTAAAAGGAGAACTGAGCAGCTAAGAGCGCCGGTTCTAAGGAGCAAAAGCAACGCTAATTAGGAGACTCTGAACGCCAACACAAAGCCAAAAAAAAAAGAAGTAATTTTTTAAACATTTTCTAATGGTGGTGTGCCTCGTGATTTTTTTCATGAAACAAGTGTGCCTTTGCCCAAAAAAGGTTGAAAAACACTTCCCTAAAGGACCGGGTGTGCAGCCTTGGGGTCATTTTGGACTCACAGCTCTTCATGGAAGCACAGCTTAATTCTGTGTCCAGGGTGGCTGTCTACCAGCTCCATCTGGTATGGTGGCTGAGACCCTGCCTGCCTGCACACTGTCTCACAGAGTGGGACATGCACCAGTTATTTCCTGCTTGGGACTACTGCAATGTGTGCTATGTGGGGCTACCTTTGAAGGTGACTCAGAAACTACAGGTAATCCAGAATGCGGTAGCTAGACTGGTGACTTGGAGGGTCACTGGGACCATATAACACCTGTCCTAAAGGATCTACGTTGGCTCCCAGAACATTTCTGAGCACAACTCAAAGTGTTGGTACTGACGTTTCAAGCCCTAAATGGCCTCGACCCTGTATAACTGAAGGAGCATCTCCACCCCCATCGTTCAGCCCAGACACTGAGGTCCAGCTCTGAGGGCCTTCTAGTGGTTCCCTCACTGTGAGAAGCAAAGTTACAAGGAACCAGGCAGAAGGCCTTCTCAGTAGTTGTCCCTGCCCTGTGGAATAGCCTCCCATCAGATGTCAAAAGGCAGCCCTCTAAGTCTACAGGGAAGTTTTTAATGTTTAATATTTTATTGTGTTTTTTATATTTTGTTGGAAGCTGCCCATAGTGGCTGGAGCAACCCAGTCATTTGGGCAGCTTGTTGTTGTTGTTGTTGTTGTTGTTGTTGTTGTTGTTGTTGTTGTTTGCTTTTAGCTGTTTCTGGCTATGAATAGCACCACAAAAACTCAAAAATAAAATGAAATACATTAAATGTCTGGCAAACTCAGAGGCCCATTCACTTCTTCCACCACAACTAAAATGCATTAGTAATTACAGTACAGTGGAACCTCGGTTTATGAATTTTCGGTTTACAAACGCCGCGGACCCATCTGGAACAGATTAATCCACTTTCCATTACTTTCAATGGGAAAGTTCGCTTCAGTTTATGAACAGACGTCCGGAACCAATTGTGTTCATAAACCGAGGTACCACTGTATTACAAATTCTATATTCTGCCTGAGAGAATTTTGAAAATGTCCACCTGTTCCAAGGCCTCCCTTCTTGACTGTTTCATCAGTTAAGATCTACCTGGTTCTAAGCATGGACATCTAAGGCCAGGTGGCACTTGAATTGGTACCAAAACCAACTGTTTGTCACATAGATCTTCCTGGGGCACTTATGCAATAAAGCAGTGGTCCTCAACCTTGGGCCTGCAGATGTTTTTGGCATACAACTCCCATGATCCCTAGCTAGCAGGACCAGTGGTCAGGGATGATGGGAACTGTAGTCTCAAAACATCTGGAGGCCCAAGGTTGAGGACCACTGCAATAAAGAACCTCTTTTTGATACTAGCATCATCATCATCATCATCTGCACCCAGTACAGTACTGAACTTTGTGCCATATAATAATGTCTGCACGTCTGGGGTACCTTTCTGCAATCACAGCATGGCTTAAACACAGCCCAGTGTAAGCAGTCCAGTCCAGAGAAAGGCTAGTATCCATTAAGTCCTGGTGAAGCACACAATTAAGCACATCTGTCCAATTGATATCAGTAGATTTTTCTATGTTCAAGATTAACGAGAACCAATAAATTACTTTACAGTGGTACCTCTACTTACGAATTTAATGTGTTCCAAACGCACGTTCGTAAGTCGAAAAAAATTGTAAGTTGAATCCCATAGGAATGCATCGGGAGAAAAAATTCGTAAGTAGAAGCAACCCTATCTAAAAATTCGTAAGTAGAAAAAATCCTATCTAAACCGCATCCAAGATGGCGGACGGAGCTCCGTTCGTAAGTAGAAACATTCGTAAGTAGAGTTATTCGTAAGTAGAGGTACCACTGTACTCTTATTTTAAATTTTCATGGCGCCAAGTAGGGCTCATTTTCAATCACTCCCTGTCACAACCATGACATCCAGCACTCATTACATTTTGTGAGGGCCTGATCACCATTGCTTCATAATGGGGGTCCACACTGCAGTACTAATCTACAACCAAATGAGATGGGTGGATAAGATGGCAAGCATCTGTGCCCAACGAATCTACCTATCAAGGGTATCAGGCAGTTCAAAGAATAAATGTACAAGAAAAGTTCTTCTCACCTGAGCTATCAAATCTCCATTTTCAGCATGGACCATGATTACAGCTCCAAGACTTTTCAGAAAAGTAAAGGCTTCATAGAGCTACATACAGTACCAAGGGAGGGGGGAACAGTCAGCAATGACAGGTTATTGTATATCCCAATTCTTTTATTCCCTTCTTTAAAACACACATGCATACACACATTTCCTTTCATTTTAGGGTAGCATAACAGCCAAAAAGAGGTAAAACTTTATTTCACTCTGTTTCTTCATCTCGCCCCTTCTCATCAGCAAACTTGCTTAAGTCACTTATGGAAGTAGGAGGTGCCCATTCCCCATTCCCCGCCTGATGCAGATGTACTAAGTGGTGCTAGCAAGAGGAAAACACAGTGCTTGACACCAATGGGGAATTGGTTCCCCCTCCCTGTCTGCTGAAATCCTAAGAATTAACCCCACCCAGATATGCTTTGGAGTAATCCATTTAGCACCACATTTACTTTAGCTCTAATTCCACCATGTTCTAGAATCTAGATAAACGTTGTCAATAAAAGTATGACAGGAACCTGAACATAAAGTAAAAATAAAAATCTGTAGATGCTTTCTGGTTTATGATTTCATGAAGAGCTCACATTTAACTCAGATTCCCACAATTAGAAGGCAAGAACTTCTAAAACAATTCCAAAGCTTTTTATCTTGGAGAAACAAAAACTAAGCCAACTCTTGATTAGATGCTAAATGCATGTATTAAATGTGCGTAATTCTTGTTCTCTAAAGAGCTGGGAGCACAGCACACAGGGAGAGGGGCCCTCACAGCTACATGTTAAATAACAAAAAGTGCACATTAAACATTTACAAGCAGAGGGTGCATTTACAGAGAGGGTTTTCGATACCTTTCATTTCAGAGGAAGGAGAGGGTTACATTTCAACTGGTTACATTTCAACACACACCCATCCCAAACTTAAGCTTAATTCAAAAGCATGGATCTCAATGAGGAGAGCTCCTGGAATTCAGAGATCTCATATGAAAATACACAGATTACCTGGCTGTCAGTCATTTGGTAGAGATCTTTGTAGACCATGTAGACTTGAAAAGAATTAACACCTATTTACAGGGGGGGAAAGTATTCAGAATAAAGCAAATGTGCTTTTTATTTTTTTAGCATTCTGACATAAATATTCATAAATATTCACATATATACCACAAGTATTCATATTAATACTGTTTATGTTAACAACAGTTTTGATTTATTTTTTATTATTTGTTTAAAATCTTTCTCTGTTACCTCCCATATCATCTCAAAGTTGTATACAGGATTAAAAAATATATCAAACATTAAAACACGGAAAGATAATTCAAATGAAAATATAGGGCAGAGTTAAAAGTAAGATATATTCAGGTCAAGCACCAATGAAAGCCTGGGAGCACAGCTGTTTTTTGGGTTTTTAAAAGACAGGGAAGGTGGACGCACTGTGCAGATGCCGCCACAGAAAATACAATGACAGACGCAAGCATGGCTACTTTTATTTTAAGCTTAATAGTCCAACTAGTTCACTTTCTGCTTGCAAAGTCAAGTCAATGATCAGATCCGGTTAAGAGTGCAAGCTTCTGGCAGAGAATAAAAATGCTAGTTGTGTGTAGCTGTCTTTTAAGAAAGTGTTGTCTCCGCTTTTATTTCACAGTTCTTTTTCCTGATTCACAAAGTGTTCACTGTATCACATATGGCCTAGCCCAGGCATGGAGCACCACAAGCTACATTAAGCCTGCCAGGAGTCCTATTTTGGCCCACGAGTCCTTTCCTCCCTGCAGGGGCAAAGGAAGGAAAACCAGCACCTGTTGCAGGGTGTCGGAGGGTGGGGCAAATCACCCAGCGGCATATGCATGTGTGTCATACATACATAGGGCACATGTGCCGCTATGTAGGGCACATGTGCAGAATCATTCAGATCGCTGTCGTGCCTGCACTACTGGGCAGTTTGCCACTGCCACCACTCGAGCGCCGTACGGCTGTGGTGGTGTGATGGTGGCGGGGCGAGCCCCCGCGGGATGCCCTCTTGTCACCCCTCTCAGAGATGGCACCTGGGGTTGACCTTCCACCGCCACTGCCTCCCTGCCCTGCCCACTTGACCCTCGTCTGATGGCAGAAGGTATCAGGTGCATGTCAGGTAAAGCTGTAACTACAAAGGAACAATCCCAACCCTTGCAATGCACTCTCAAGTGTTCCTTTGCAAGTGCGGCTTGTGCTCAGCACTGCTCATATTTGGCTACACCGGCAGGTTAACAATATTAAAAGAAAGGAACCTATGGGATGTTCCTTTTTATTATTGTTGCAGAAAACTATTCATATATGCTAACAATGGAAGAGCTGTCAGACACCAGCCTTAAGAGGATGGTATACTGAGTTATGGAGAGAAGCAGTGTTAAGTGAAAGAACTTGGGTTTTATGAGGGCAACAAGCTATTTGTAAAAATACCATGTTTGAGAATGAATGGAATTTTTAAATAAGTTTTTGAAATGCAAAAACTGTATAGTTGGTGATACAGAGAGCACAGAGAGGTGTATCCAAGGGTACTAAAGGAGCTTGCAGGTGTGATCTTTGAGAATTCTTGGAGAACAGGTGAGGTCCCTGAGGACTGGAAGAGGACAAATGTTGTCTTCATCTCCAAAAAGGGGGGGGGGGGAGAAGATACAGGTAACTAATGACTGGTCAATTTGACATTGATACCAGGAATGTCCTAGAACAGATAATTAAACAGTCTGCAAGAACTTAGAAAAGGATGCTGTGATTACTAAGACCCAGCATGGGTTTCTCAAAAACAATCATGCCAGGAAAAAAATCTCATTCATTTATTTATTTTATAGAATTGCAAGCTTGGTAGATCAGGGGAATGCTATGGATGTTGTGTATCATGATTTCAGTAAGGGTTTTGACCATGTCCCCCATTCCCCCCCCCTCTTCATCTCACTATTCTGCTAGACTGTTACTAACCTTTATCCTGTACCAGGATATCCAGTTCTTCCCTGATTCCATCATACCAGTTGGTGATATCCACATGGAGAGAGTAATCACAACAGGATTTGGTGTCTGCTGCCTCGTGCCACTTTTCAAAACAGGTTAATAGACTGGAGCTGGGTTCAGGAAGTACATGGTCAACTGCAATGTGGATGAAGTGTTTGTTAGTAGGCAAATAAAGTCCAGTCCACATTTTATCTACAGATGCAATAGTACATGAACCAAAACAGGTTCTGAAACCTTTTATTTCATTGCCACGCTGTTTTTGAAGGGCTCAAACTAGTCGTTTCTCTATGCAAGGAAGAACTATTTCAATTAACTTAAGTTTCATCTTGCCTATTTATTCCAAAAAGCAGGGCACTGAGCTGACTAAAAGCCAGTAGGAATAGGTCATCCCCTAAGAAATATGTGCAACCTTGGCCAATGCACACTTAGGAGTAAGCACCAAAGTGGCCCACGTTTGAAGTAACACCAAGCCATAGGGTTGTTGTTGTTTTTAGCATAACCCCAGCCTGTCTGCATGCCTGAACCCCAGCAGGCGCACTAACCATACTATGCTTGAGACAGCAAACTAGGATCATAAATCACCAGTTGTTGTTGTTATGCCCATACTGACATCCTGGCTTGATCATAGCTTTGTTGTCTTGCTCTGCCCCTGCTGCAGAGAATAAAATAGCTTGAAAATGAAGCCACTCTCAATGGCACTTTCACACACTGCTCTCTTCTCTCTTCCTAGAAACAGGCTCCTTTTCCCACCTAGCTCCTCACTGACAAATTCTCTCACCCAGCTTCACTGTTTAGCTCCACTGCAGTCCTTCAAATTTATTTAAATAGACTACATGCATCTAACAATGCTAAAAGAACACCTTTTGCCAATCATTCTCAACAGTTTTGTTTATTTTATTTATTACCTGATTTATATGTTACTTTTTAGGGTGCAATGGCCACTTCAAGACTGTGCCGAAAATGTATGACTTAACAACAACAACAACAACAACAAGGCATTATACCTGCTTAAAACTGAACAATAGCCACTAAAGCATTAGAATATTTTTTTAAGCAACAGCAGCTAATAAAAAGACAGAAACAAAACGTTTTAGTAGTTTCTTAGACATTTCCAAAGATGTGGTCACTCATACTTTCCAAGGGAGAGCATTCATAACTACAGGGCTACCACTTGAAAGGCCCTGTACCTGGTACCCATCGGACTAATGCAGGGCCTCAGAAGCAGATCTGAAAGCCCAGGAAAGCTCATATAGATGCAGGTGGCCCTTCAGATAACTTGGTACTGAATCACTTAGGGCTCTAAAGGCCAAATCCAGAACTTTAAACTGGGCCCAGAAACAAACAGGCAACTGCAGTAACCTGTGCAGAGGTGGCACAATATGTTCTGAACCCTTGGCCCGTATCAGCCTTCTTGTTGCTATCTTCTGTACCAACTGGTTTCCTAACAGTCTTTAAAAAACAGTCCCATAAGGAGCATACAGGTGAAACTCAGAAAATTAGAATATCATCGAAAAGTGCATTTATTTCAGTAATACAACTTAAAAGGTGAAACCAATATATGAGACAGATGCATGACATGCAAAGCAAGATATGTCAAGCCTTTATTTGTTGTAATTGTAATTATTTGTCATTAGGTGGGTCAATTATAAATGGAATGTAATTAATGAAATGTAATAGCAATGTTTATTTTTGCATTATTGTTTCTATTTGTTTTATTACTGTGGAATTTCCAAAAGAAAGCATTTGTAAAAATTAAAATTAAAATAAAAAATAAGTTGCATTCCTGAAATAGAAGCACTTTTCGATGATATTCTAATTTTCCGAGTTTCACCTGTATTACAGTGATACAGAGGATGTAGCACTGAGCTAAGCTCAAATTTTCTGTACAGGGCCACAAGTAAACCAGCCAAAGCCGGTGTGATCACACACTAAGATGAAATGTAAAGTGTTTTACTGACGTTATGACACTAAAACTGCTAAGTGGGGGTCATACTCAGTTTTGGAGCGTATTGTTAGCAGTATCTTGAGGACAGCCAGCTCTGTTTCTCATTTTCATCTTCTGCAGGTGAGGCAGCGGATGTGCTGAACTGTTGCCTGGTCACAAGGGACTGAATGAGGACCAGTGGATTGAAGTTTAATCTAGACAAGACTGAGATGCTGCTAGAGGATGGCTCTCCTGTCCAGTTGAGTGGCATGCAGGATGCTCTACTAGACAGCGTCCCTCTGGATTACTGCTATGTGCTTTACACAGGGGTGCCTCTGAAGATGATTCGGAAACTAGGCAGCATCGAATGCACCCACCTGATTGCTAAGAGGTTTAGGGCAAACGGATCACGTGGCACCGGCCCTTGACTCAGCCGCAGGGGCTGCCAGTTCATTTCCAAGCTACATTCAAAGTGGTGATTTAACCTTAAATCTCTATATGGCTCACAGCCCAAATATC
Organism: Zootoca vivipara; assembly: GCF_963506605.1. Classification (NCBI taxonomy): domain Eukaryota; kingdom Metazoa; phylum Chordata; class Lepidosauria; order Squamata; family Lacertidae; genus Zootoca; species Zootoca vivipara. The sequence continues at coordinate 72,568,148 of NC_083284.1, forward strand.
TTTTCAAACCCCTCTCATGATTTGAACCTAGCCAGACCCTCTGGTTTTTGCCCAGGGCCCTTCTCTGGGTGCTCCTCTCATCATAGCTGTCAAGTTCTCCCCCTTTTAAAGGGAAATTTCCCTATGCTGACTAGGCTTCCTCACAAGAAAAGGGAAAACTTGACAGCTATGCCTCTCATGGAAGTTTGGAAAGCTCTCCCCAGTGAGGTCCACCCTGCTCCATCACTTAACTGCTAACGCCATCCCTATGCTAAGTAAAAACTTATCTATTCTCCCAGGCATTCGATGGATAATGATTATTATTATTATTACTACTACAACTACTACCAGTGGCGACCATTTTCGGCGTTTCCAATTGACTCATGATCACTGATGTGCGGGTCCTTTCAGAGACTCAGAACGGGGAAAGGGGTGGGGCACTCTTATACGCTCTCTGCCAACACATGCGGGGGCTGGGAATGGAAACTCCGTGCAAAATGGTCGCTGCCTGTTTTATTTTGCTGTCTTTTAATAGAGTGTTTTTGCTGCTGATTCGATAGATTTCTTTTATAGATTTTATTTATTCCTTCCTTCCTTCCCCTTCACCCTATGGTCCCAGGGCAGGTATGGTTACTATTGTACTACATTGTTCTTTTTCGGGGGTGTAAGAGAGAGGGCTTGCAGAGAGCAGCCCACTCTGCTTACTTCCATCAGATGGGAGAGCAGCAGCAAGTCGGGGAGTTCAAATCAGGAACAGGAAGGGTTAAGACGGGTCCAGGGCTCTGCAGAGTCCTGGTGGCTCAGCTCCAGGTTGGTAGCAGGGAAGCAGGGGAGGAGCTAGCTTCAGCAGGGGCTGGAAAGGAGGGAGGAGGGAGAACGGCACCTCAGGAGCCTGGTTTGGGACCACGGAGGACCCATAGAGCAAGGAGGAGGGGCGTTTGGATGCCCAGTCTTAAAAGGGGGGTCAAAGCCCACGAGACGCCATTGTGGGCTTCTGCCCCATGCAGAGCAGACATGATTTGAGACATCTCACCACTGTATATAGCATGCACAATAAAACTATGAAAATCCAGAGGATGTGTGGAGTGCTTACTCGGGAGTAGCCAACACCCCATCTGTGACAGGGGTTTTTTTGCATTCTTTAAGCTTTCAATTTTTTGAAGTCACTTGGAGAGTTACAGTATGTGGCAAGGGACTAATAAATTGAAACAACAACAACAACAACAACATATCCAGTTAAATATCTAATGTTTTCATTCATCAGCAGTTTGTTTTCCTTCAGTCTAGATAACCCATTTGCACGTATCATTACAGCCACTGAAGCTTCAGCTATTACCATCTTTTATAGGGAGAGGAGTCTGGACTTGCTTGTTTGCTCTCCTGTGCCATATGAAACTAAAGCTTTCTCTAATGCTTCTGTGAATGGGAAACGTCCTCATTATGAAGTGCTGGGCATTTCCAGTACTTACTGATCGTGGTAGTGCCTCCTCCTAGAGCTGCCTTTGTGCCATGATAGAAATCATCAATAGCCACCATGCCTCGAGAGGGCTTCTGCAGGTAAGTATTGACATCGATGCCTCCAGGAATAACCATAAGCCCATTAGTCTCAATGGTCTTCACTCCACCAGGAACAATCAAATTCTCTCCTATTTGTCTGACGAAAAGGGAGAAGGGCTATTTTGGTTCTATTGTCTAGAAACATTGACAACAATCTTGAAGGTTTCAAATATAAACCCCAACTCCAGTTGAATCATGTACATATTAGGGTCTAACAAGTGATCATACAGCATCCTGCATCCCAATAGATCTCACTGCATTTTGCATGCATTTTGCAATCACAGATCCTGCAAATGGAAGTGTAGCCACAGTATCTCATGGGCTGGTCTTTACGCTGCTTAGAATTCCTGCAAACTGCTTGTGTCATATACTGTACCTTTCCTTACACCACAGTGAAGCTATTTCTATGTCCACTACGAGAAAGAATATCACAGCCAGCCCAAACCTGAGATGCAGTTCCAAAATATTCGAATCATAACACAAATGTTGGCAATGGAAGAATGGTGCAAATTGACCATGCCTTTGTGAAGTTTGAAGAGCTATTTGGGTTGTATAGTTCTTGTGATAATATAATTGATTAAAGTTGTCAGTTGCTTCTTGCAAACCTCTCTCCCACTGTCCCTCTCATACATTTCCCCAAATTGGCTCTTATGGTACCATAGAAGAATCACAGAATCACAGGATTGTAGAGTCTGAAGGGATCTCGAGGGTCATGTAGTCCAACCCTCTGCAATGCAGGAATCATGAACATTTTAAAGATGTATCAGAACTTAGAATCTAGAGCTAAAGGTACACCCTGGAACCCCATGGAAACGGTTGCCTGTAGGCAGTGCTACAGTGAAACAAGAGCTATGCAGATGTGGGGTGGCTGAACAAGCTTCAGCCATGCCAATTAAACATTTAGATGTGGTTCCCGATTGGTGGCCTGTGAACCTCAGGGATTCCGTGTAACCCACCCAGGGAGCCTGTGGCACCATTCACATAACAAAAACTGCCATAGAGATATCACAAATTTCTAAAGGAGGGGGCTTGAAAAACAGTGAGTGCACAGTACTTAGCTAATTGTGAACCACTGATTTAGAGAACAAAGAAATGAAATTTCATTTATCTTATCTAACAGAATTTTATATACTGCTTGATTTTAAGAAAACATCTAAAAGGTTTACAAGAATCCAGCTCAGTCATTCCACACACATGAAACACTCTCCACATTCTTTTGAGCATCACTGCATCACTGTGGTTTACAAAAAAATTGGGTCAATATCAAATACTGCAAATTTTGCTAAGTGGAAGGCTAGTTTGGCTGGAGATCTCACACTAAAGCACTAAAGGATTTTCTCTGGAAAAAATCCATACTGAAAAGTTTTCTAGAAAATTACACTAATCTGCAGAAACGAAACGAAACAGTTTTGCATCAGAAAATTTACTGGTGCCTTAGAGGGTGATTTAATTTAGTATGTTTATTTGTTTCTGTTCACTAACAACCTTGAAGCTTCCAAGCTTGCCTAAGACTGTATCTGCAACTGGCATTATTTACTAATGAACATATGAAACGGAAAACTTTCCACAGAATCCAGGACTGTGGCTTGTATCACTCCAGACACCCCATGAGCTGCAACCAAAACTCATTTTTGGGTTTACAGCTCATCCTTTACCTGGAGCAAGACAAACTATGAGCCTCAATTCAGACAACAACCTAAACAAATCATGGCTTAGCTCCCAGTGGTGCAGCAGGAGCAGCAGCAAAGGCCTTATATATGAATCTGCTCATAGTATACTTCCTAAGGGGAAGAGCTATGACCAACCACGAATACTAGAAACATCAGCGGATTGATTTGCCCCCCTGCAGTTAACTTACGTTTAGAAAATGCAAGAGCTTCCTCAGTTTAAGATAAAGTGAATGAGAAATTCTAATATCAAAGCATATGAATGCCATGTCCTTCAAATTCTGTATTAGCCTGTTGCAGAAAAAACACGAGCCAGCACTCGCAAATTTATGTGGCATAAGCTTTCATGGGCTGAAGCTGCTTCAGCAGAGCTACATAAAAGTGTTAATCCTCAAGAGGATTAACACCCAATTCAGGGTGGATTTGATTTAAATCAAACTGATTTAAATCACGATTTAAATCACGATTTAAATCACTAGTCAGTAAGGCTTGATTTAAATCATAGTTTTCTACATAAAGACTAATTCTTGCTGGTATAACTTTAATATGCAAGTAGATGAAGATTTTTAGAATAACAACTTTTCATATTAGTTTTTTATCCCCAGTTTAATAGGTTAATCATTCATATTTGGACAATTTTACTGTTGTACTTAGGAAGGAGAAAAATAATCATTACCTTAATAATAACAATTTAAATAGATTTATTCAACTGAAACAATGACATTACAGCATATGTTATTTGCTTAAACAAACATCCATGTTTGTTAACTAATTTGGCTAAACAAAAACAAAATATATACAGTATATTTTAAGAAACTGTCAGCCCAGCCTACACATGAAAAACTTAAATACTGTCCACTCCAAACAATCAGAAAAATATTGTTTCTATTCTATTCACTGAACTTCTTGAAACTTAGCACTGAAGGGGTTGTTTCTGTATTCATAGGTTTGTAGAACAATAGGATTAAGGTTTTTTCTCAACTCTGTTCATGTTATAACATTTTTGCTGTGAAGAAGAGGCATGTAATCTCTGTTGAGTCAAATTCAGTTTTGAGAACTGCAAAAGTAAACCAAGCATATGTGATAATATCTTGTAGGCAGAGAAACTGCCCAATAATCTTACAAAAACCTCTGGAAGAGCATGACATTGTGAATGGATTAATGGAACTTATTTACCCAAAAATTTAAACATATACTTTTACCCAAAAAATTAAACATTCTACATAATTAAAAAAACTAATCTTTATTTCATGATGGAATAACCTTTGGATGGTAATATATTTTCCTCAAAAAGCATTTTATTTAAAAAAATCCAATTTAAATTTTAAAAAATCTGATTTTTTAAATAATTTTTTAAAAAATCATTGATTTTTATCCACCCTGACCCAATTATACATAAAGCACACACATGTGCAGATAGAAGAAATATGAAGGGAATGGGCTTGAGGGTGGCAGGCAATTGTTGTTACAAAACCAGTCCAAGAGGCCCAGCAATGTGTGTGTCACATTACTATGCAGAGCACAAAAACAAGATCCATTCAGAAGATTGCAGGAGAGCTTCATTTGCGGATTTCCAAATTACTATATGTGTTAATGCGAATTAAAGTTAATCATTGTAGCTGTGGTATAAGGGATTTTTTCAAGAATGGCTTGTATTTGGTATGAGCAACAGTTTGGAGGCAGAATTAAAGGGAATCAGACCCTGAAGTACAGCACTTGGGAAGCCACACCAAATTGGTCAGTGATGGCCAAAGTTGGCCCTCCGGCTGTTTTGGGACTACAACTCCCATCATCCCTAGCTAACAGGACCAGTGGTCAGGGATTATGGGAAGTGTAGTCCCAAAACAGCTGGAGGGCCAACTTCGGCCATCCCTGGGCTATGTCATTGATTTGTATCTGAATTGGGTTATTTGGTATTAATATAATTTGGCGCATACTGGATTTCTGTAATTGAAAATTAATAAAATTTATTTTACAAAAAAGAAGATTGCAACCCACTCCCAACCAGTAATAAACTGGACCACAGCAAATAAGATATTTTTTTAAAAAAAAATCTATACCTCTTGCAATTTCTTACTTTATTTTCTGCTATTTCTCTGATAAACATCCCCTCCCCCAACACACACCAAGGCATGTCTAGTTTGGCCATCATAGTGTCAAATTTACATCCAAATCAGTAGTTTCCCATGGGGACATCCTTTTAAAACAGCTAAGCCCCTTCTATGCATCATGGAAATTCTTTGACTGGAAGTACACAGCTTTTATGCTGTGATTTCTACACTATACTAAGGGCATGTGTCCCCCACCAGAGGTTGTGCTACTTCTGGGTAGTTTGTCCATCTTTGGTCCTCACACTGCACCCTTTCATGTGTGTCTGCTGTAAGCTGTTAGCATGTGACAGTGGCCACACCCCGGGAAACAGCTTTGACTAGCCAGCTAAACCAGGGCAGCCGGTGGGGCTCAAATCCATTGAGTTAGGGGCTTCCCCTTGCATGCGAAGACAGGCTCCAGTGGATGGGGTGGACAAGACCAATGGTGGGTTTCAATGGTCAAGGTGGTGGTTTTTGCATGCATTGTAGGGGGAAATGGGGGGGACGGGACAGATGGGGCTCATCAACCTGGGAAGGTAGCCCACTTAGGAGAAGGAAAACTCTGATCCTAAACCTCTGGTGCCTTGTGGGAAATCTTCAGGAGAAGAAAAGCCTAAGGAGCAAACCCTAGACAAATGCAGAAGGGAGTCCCCAAGATGGTTGGGTGGCGCCTTGAACTCCTCCTTCCAGAAACTCCTGCAGCCCAACTTGAGCCAAATATATTGTTCTGCTTTCCTTAGGACCACATTAGCAAGGCTGAAAAGGGGGTCTTGTCCTCTGGGCAGCCCAGGACTTCAATACACACTGCCCAGGCTTGCATCCCAGGGAGGTCACTTTGGTGCTTGCTAACACAGCGTTTTACACACTCCAATGTCTCTCAAGACAGATGGATGCCTATAACTAAGGGCATGTTCACTTACCACTTACCACTCTGCTCCCACTGAAAGTTTTTTTTAAGTCACATTCACATGGCATCTTGCTCAAGCCAGCTTCAATCTAACTAAAAAACTGGATGCAGAAGAAGTGGTTAATGTGAACAAATCCTAACACCCATCATACATGCACAGGTGAGTTTGGGAGGGCAGATGTTGCAGGGGCAGAGAAACCAAAAAGTTATCGCGAAATAATATTGGGGAACACTGGGTATTAAGAGTGCTAACATAAATCATATACCCCGGTTTCCCAGTGGCCCTTCAAAGTACGCTTCACGCAGAGTTTATAGAAAAACAAAATATGCAAACAGAAGTTGACTTGGCTAAAATACACCACCAAGAGTTTATAGACCAACCTAGCATGAAACCCCTGACTAGCAGTATACCGTTTAAAGTATACAGAAGAAAAAGAAAAGGTTGGCTTTCTTTAACAGAAAAACAAACTGACTCGAAAGAGACTTTAAACTAAAGATAAACGCGCTCTCTCCCAGCAACTTTACATACCCATATTCCAAACCTCCCACACAACTACCACACAAAATGCTTTCCAACAGAGCCTTATATACATGGAGTACAGCCCACGCCTGTGAGCAATTAAACAGAAATTACCGGCACCTGTTTTTCTTAAACAGACAGTATTGACATTAGACTGGCTCAAAAGCAACTTTGATTATTCAAAAAACCCAACAAAAGTTCATGTCTGTTGGGTGAAGACAACTCCCCCCCCCCAAAAAATGTTAACAACGCTGTGAAATGCAGTTTGAAACACAGAAGGGGTGCATGTTTGACCTTGCAGAGGGCCTTCTCAGTAGTGGCGCCCGCCCTGTGGAATGCCCTCCCATCAGATGTCAAAGAGATAAACAACTACCTGACATTTAGAAAACATCTGAAGGCAGCCCTGTTTAGGGAAGTTTTTAATGTGTGATATTTTAATGTATCTTAATCTCTGTTGGAAACCGCCCAGAGTGGCTGGGCAAACCCAACCGGATGGGCGGGGTACAAATAAATATATTATTATTATTTTTTATTTTTATTATTATTATTATTATTATTATTATTATTATTATTATTATTATTATGTGAACATACCCCCAAACAGAAACTTTGGGCTGGAATCAATCCAGTCTACTGATATCAGAAAAGACCGGATGGGGAGTCTGTAGCTTTGACTATAGATGTTAAATAGGCTAGTACATCATAATGTTGCTAGCAGCTCTTACATCACCAAACGTACACAGAAAGTTCAAAGTTTTAAAACTAACTTTATCAGCCCATCTTCCAGGTAAACATCTGCATAGAAGGAGTGGTCATCATTAATAATCCGTCCACCTTTAATGAGCAGGCGTTCACTCTGAAGGGGGGAAAGGAGAAAAAGAATTAGGTCTAATAGCTTACTTAAAAAACATGTACAGTACCGGTAGTTAACCATCAACAGCACATGGTCTTAAGACAAGTGCAGTATGATCTTCATGTACAATATCACCGCTGTACTTCCTAGATTAGAATAAAAAAATTCCTTCAGTAGCACCTTAAAGACCAACTAAGTTTATATTTTGGTATGAGCTTTCGTGTGCATGCACACTTCTTCAGATATCTGAAGAAGGTATCTGAAGAAGTGTGCATGCACACGAAAGCTCATACCAAAATATAAACTTAGTTGGTCTTTAAGGTGCTACTGAAGGAATTTTTTTATTTTGCTTCGACTCAGACCAACACGGCTACCTACCTGTTCCTAGATTAGGATAGCTGTTCTCAGGTCACATTTCCTGGGTGGAAAACTACATCATTGCTACTTAAAGTCAACTTCTTTACAGCTAAACACTCCAAAGTTTTAGCCACCTAATGTGTCTCTGGTAACTTGTGAGAAATAAATTCTGAAATGTTCAACATTATTTCCAACCAAGCATATACCAACACAATTAGCACCCCTTTCTCAACACCAAAGTGTGCCAGGAGCCTTCACAGACTGGCTTTTTTAGCAGGACCAGCACCAGTTCATCACCAAAGGAGATATAGTGCAGAGCAGGGCTGTGGGGGTTATATGATTGTGGGTGGCCCTGACTAAATCCTCTTCTTTGCCCAATTCCACCTTCAAGCTAACACTTATTTTTTATTCCAGAAAACATTCTCCCAGTACAGATCTTTTAGAACCCATTACCAAACCCCAAAGTGGCCAGTATATTTGCTGAATGTATTAATTTTTCTTATTCTGTATCCAAGAGGTATGACCCCCTAGCCTCTGTAATGGATTCTTCTGACAAATGGGTGATTATAAGACACCATGTTTTCCTTTAATAGTGAAAAACTCCTGCTCAGTTAAAAACATTTCTTTGATATCCTTTTTATTTTCCAAAAGTTAGTTTGGTCAGAGGGGCTATTTATAGAGTCTACTACATTTTTCCGACTGTCCAACCAGAAACACTTTCAGTATTTGATTATTATGAGTTTTTAACCAGGTTATGTGTGAGCATCTCTACAACAGATAATCCTGTCCTGCAAATACTTTTTTTTTCTTCCTGAATTTTGTTATTGGGAGTTCAAATAGGCAAGATAAGCTTTGCAATCACTGAGTTGCTAAATCAAAGTACAACTCTGCAAGAATTTGGCTCCAATTTGTAACTGGGCAACAACAAAAAATTCCAGCACACCTTTAAACTTAAAATAAGTCTTGATCATTTTGCTTATAATGTGTGCTAGAAATATGGTATGTTAACAAGTTTCGTGTATTTACATTTAGCATTGGACAGGATAAAGGACCTCTGTTTAAATTTTCAGATACTGATGAAGCTAACCATTATAAGAAAGCTATATGAATTTGTTGGTTCTATTCTAAAATGGGTAATAGAAACAGTTCACCTAATTGTCCTGTTTGTATCTGATGAAGTGTGCATGCACACGAAAGCTCATACCAAAATAAAAACTTAGTTGGTCTTGAAGGTGCTACTGAAGGAATTTTTTTATTTTGTTTCGACTCAGACCAACACGAGTACCTACCTGCAACTGTCCTGTTTGAGTTAGCCTTTTCCCTTTTCCCTGAAGAACTCCAACCACCCTGTGGCTCAAAATAAACCTCATACTTAATAAATACCCACAGATGTGTGTTGTAATGTAGCTTTTGAAGGCGCGGGGAACCTGGCAGGAAAAATAGGGCAACTCTATTTCCCTGACTCCTAGACTGCAGCAGCAGAGAAACAGTAGTGAAGGCTGAGGAGCAGTTAAACTCAGAGAGTCCACAAGCTTTGGCAAGTCTGGGTGGCGCAGGGCGCCCGGCTGCCAAGGGGCGCTGTGTAGCTGCGCCTGCGGCAGCCGCGCTTCACACAACACCCGCCCGCCTGCCGCGCAGCTGTGCTCACGGCAGCTGTGCTGCGCCCGCCCACCCGCTCACTGCACTGGGAAACGGGGCGGGGGGCACCGGAGGCATCCATCGCACCACGGCGCCAGATATACTTAAGACAGCCCTGTCAGTGTGGGCACCCAAGGACCCTCCAGATCAGGCATCCCCAAACTTCGGCCCTCCAGATGTTTTGGACTACAATTCCCATCTTCACCGACCACTGGTCCTGTTAGCTAGGGATCATGGGAGTTGTAGGCCAAAACATCTGGAGGGCTGCGGTTTGGGGATGCCTGCTCCAGATGATCTTGGACTTCTCACTGGTGTAACACCTTGGTTCCTGGACCTGCTCCTGCATCTTGACTGGCTGTCTAGTGTGCAGAGTTTTAGCTGGTGAAGGCTTTCTTGACACAGAAATAAACAGCAGGGGAAAGTTTGCCGACTAAAAGCTTGTGCATTAAAAAGACATGAGCAGGTGCATTAAAATAAACCAAGCTGCTCCAGTGACCCTGCCTTTCCCCCTGTGCTTCAAATTCACATGTTTTATCAAGAGGATGTGATTAGAACCTCTTCGTTTGTCTCACCTCTCTTTCCACCTAATTGGTTTGTTCAAAACAATTATTCAAATGCTGTTTTTCTGTCAGTGAAAAGTAGCTGTCATATAAACAGTTGGTGTTTTTTTGAGTGGCTGCTAGGAGTTAGCACTAACCCGGTTCCCTGCTCTATACTGTATTCACTCCTTCTGGTGCCTTGGGGGGGGGGGATGTCATCTCCAAAAGCCCCACAAGGAACGAGTCTGTTCAATGGCCAGAAAATGCCAAATGTCTGTTGGGGGCAAGAGGGGGAGGGTTGAAATATTGCCCAGTTTGGTGCTGGTGGGGTTGAATGTCCTCCAAATACTGAAAATTGCTGCCTTAATATTGTTGGACAGTTCTAAGATTCTTGCATCTTCCTTATGCAATTAAGCTCCTGGCAACTTGTTGGACTAACTCCTAATCAAATTTGTCCCTGGACCCAACTATCCCTTACTTAATGTTGTGATCAGGGTTGCAATCAAGAATTTCACCTAACATGCAATTTGAAACAAGTTTGGAGGTTCTTCAGATTTCAGAGGGGAAACTTATCAATGTTTTGGGGAAATAGACAATCCACACTTCTGCACATTAAAACCAGTTACTGCCACAAGGAAATTTAAAGCAAACGTTAAGGTTTTTTCTTAAGCTATAAATCTGATAAGTTTTAATGAAACATGGAGAAGTCTAGCAAGATCCTTAACAAAATAGGTTTGCACAACCCTGTGTGTCTGGATAAACAGGTGGAGTCTCAAGGAGAAACAAGTACTGTACATTCTTTATTGCTTAAAATACAAACTGTGAAGCGCCCTGAGACCTGCAGGTATAGGGCGGTATATAAATTTTATAATAATAATATCCGGATGGATTCCTGGTTGCTCCCAGCAATACAGTACCTGGATTTTCAGAGGGAAACTTGTGGGCAGCCACAGCTTCTCCGTTTCCATTTCCACGTGGTGCTACAGCGACATCGCGCTGTATCACACATCCCTGTTTCTATCGGGGAATAGCAGGCCCTACACAATGCGCCGCCTCCCACCCTAGAGCAGCAGGCAGCCTTTTGTGTGTCTGCAAATGGCACTTCAGAATTTCCTATGCCGCAGAATTTCTTCCTTCTCTGTGTTGTCCTTTAAAAGAAATCCAAACATGCGACCCTAATCACACTTACAGGGAGTGAGTCCCATTGATTGAACACAATGGGAATGACTTCCAAGTAAGCATGTGGCAGGATTATGCCGCGCAGCAGGAGCGCTCCCGCCCACCTTTTGACAGCCTCGTGGCGCTCCGTGGGAATCCGCCGAGGCCTGCGCCGGCGCTGCGCGAGGAAGCACATAGCTCCCGTTTTCCTTTAAAGGGGTTGACTCCAGCCCGCCGGGGGTGGGCACAGAAGGAAGCGCCCCAAATGCCTTTTGCAGGGGGTGATGTCGGGCTGGCTGCTTCGGAAAACCAAGGGCGCCTCCACGATGGACAATCCAAGCTCCCTCGGAGCTCTTAGCCGCGCTGCTTCTATCATTAAGGCCCCTTTGGAAACCCCGCCATCGTGGGATCCTATTCGGGAGACACACACTCCACCCCGCCCCGCCCCCCGGCCCGGCAGGTGCTCAGCCTCGCGGGGGCGGCTTGCCCTCTTGCCCGGGCGCCCTGCACGCGCGCGCCCGGCTCCCCGCGCTCTTTTGTTCTGCTTCGCCCGCCTGGCTCCGCGCCTCTGCAGCCAGGAAGGGGCGCTGCTGTCCCGTCGCGTCCCTAGAGCCCGCTCGCCCTCTCCACGCCGAGCCCTCAGGGCTCGCTCAAGCGGCGGCGGCACACGCGGCGTTGGCCCCCAAGTGACTACCTACCTAGCCCCCCCCCCGCCCCCCAGCGGACAAAGGGAAACTGCCGCGCGCGGAGTTGGCCGCGCCTGCGCTGCTCACCGTGATGCGCGGGATGCTCTTTTTGCCTTGGTGGCCAGACATGCCGCCGGCTGCGGAGAGGGGCGCGCCCGGCGGCGGCACAACAAAGCGCAGCGGCCCCGGCCGAGGAGGCAGGCAGGCAGGCGGGGAGGGGCGCGGCGGATCGACTGAGCGGCTCCCCCCGCGGGACTGGAGGAGGACGAGCTCCGTCTAGAGGCGGCTGCGGTGGCTGCAGGTGCCCGGGTCCGCTTCACCACCCAGGAAGCGCTTCCTCGGACCCGGCCTGCCTCTCGCGCCGGAAAACGCCGCCTCCCGCTCGGCCCCCGGCCGGCGAAAAGGGCCCCTCGGACCCGCCGCCTCTGCTCTCCTGGCGCGCCGCCTTTCCAGGAGGGAGCGCGCCAGGCCCGCGCCTTCCCTCCGCCTTCCCCGGGAGGGCCTGGCCGAGAGTGGGCGCTGCCATTGTGTCCCGGCCACTAAAGAGTCCTGGCAGGTGTAGGACGGCGCCCGCCCAGAATTCTTCCGCTGCTCGTTCTGGCTGCAGAAAGGGGGAAATGGTCAGGGCCGGCTCAAGATATGGGGGCCCCTGAGGCGAACCCCAAAATGGCGCCTCCCCCCCCCCGGGAAGAAGAGCTGCCCCAAAAGCTTCATCAGGAACAAGCAGGGGAGAGGGAGAAAAGAAAGATCAACTTCAGGATCTGCTAGATCTGACTTAGGGGTGGGCCAGCCCTGAAAGGTGTGGAAGAGGCTGGTGATATTATTATCTTCTATCATCATCACCCGATATTGTTCACATCCCTGCGAAACCAGTTTGACCAGACATTAGACTGGAGGGGAAATCAGAGGCAGATATGCCCCCTTCAACCCTCTTCAACTGTCTCTAGGGGCATCCGAAGGAACAGGACAGCCTCCCGCCTTTTCAGCTAAAAGATAACTAAACAGGCCATCCTCTGTCGGCAAGAGCTTTTAAGCTGCCCTTTTGAACACACAGAACCAAGTTACTGGAATGCATATACCAGTACTGTACACACAAATAAAATTAGTTATAACTATAATAACCAAATAAACCACCACATGTTTTCTGCAAAACCATTTCAAATGATGGGCCACAACAATGGGGCTGAGGAGACACATGTAGCTAGCGTGTATGTGTCATGATGGTTGCAGCTAAACATCAGTTGAGGACTGCTACTCTATGACTTTTCTAGCAATATGATGCTCACTGATGACAATTTCATGCTATGAATATAGGAGGGAGACAAACTCTCTCCCATGCCATTCATTCACTTCTTAAAACACAGTTCTGTAATATCCAGCTTCAAGACATATCTGAAAATTAGTACTTTGGCCGCAGTATTAACTCAGTTCACTTTTTATTCCTCCCATATTTTAATAGCACCAGGTTGGTTATCTTAAATTTAGAACCCTGATTTTTCTAGGGTTCTAAATCAGGAGAGGTAAGCATATATGGATAGAGTCCTGATCCTGAAATTATTGCTCCAACTTGTGGAAGGCAACAAGGGGCCAGAGCTAACATTCCCATCCCTGCTTTCCCTTACTGCCTGAGGGATGTGGAATGCCCAGAATTACATTCTTTATTATCCTACGCAAAGGATTGTATCCAGTGCTAGTCCTACTCAGATTAGACCCATTCAAGTTGGTGGACATGATTAATTTAGGTCCATTAATTTCAGTGGGTCTGTAATATTGGGAAGAACAGATCCTGGATATTTAGATGGTGGATCATTGTGCATGGCAATGGCAGGCAAGTCCAACCAGCCTATTTGGTGAGCAGATTATGGGATGTTTTGACTGTTATAAGCTTGGCTAACTGCAGTCACAATGGGTTCCAGTAGGGATAGTGGGGAACATCTTTCCCTTTAATTCCCCACATGCCAAGAAGAACAAATTGTGGGCTTGAAAAAGTGATATATTTTTGAAGGCTTCAATATCTGTAAGAATTCCAATAATGACCTTGCTCAAAAGGTTTTGCTACAATTTTACAGTCTTCCCTTGCCAGTGCTCATTGCAATGCACAGCTGAAGACATACAGGTGTCAGCAGGTCACAAATCACTAGCAAGTTTTCTTGTACAATAATAAAACAATGCCATTATTTCAATAACTTCCATTTCTAATCAAATCCTTGAAAGACACTTGATTTTTCATTTGGGGGAGGAGATAACTGTAAATATCTGGATGTATATGAATGATAGTAGGGTATGTGAACTAACCTTCCCAAGTCTTGCATGCCATGACAACTAAAAGCTAGATGTTCTTCCTTAACAAAAGGTTACTGGGCAGCCAATCAAGACGGGTTTCTTGATCAGCTCATTAGTTGTTGTCCCCCCCCCCGCCTTTAACCCCCATAACCAAACTTGACCGAGTGTTTCGATGCTCCAGTGACTCCAAATAGAAATTAGCTAACTGCTCAGCTATTCTGAAAGAAAGGTCAAGCAGAGCGCAGAGAAGCCATTGCCCATTGATGAGCTCAGAAAAGCTGGAACTGGACAACCAGAGCTCCAGATGAAAACTGTCTGACTTTACAGAATTCAAAACTTCTTGAATTTGCAGGGCCTGCAACTGCTTGAGCTACTCCCTAAAAACTGTTAGCCACAGAGGTAAGATACAGTGTTTTAAAAGAGACAGTTCCCCAACACACATGTATGGCAGCGGTGCAGGCATAAGTTGATGTAAGCAAACAAGGGGAAAGAAACTGATACTGACACATTTCAGTCATAGGGCATTCACATTCAGAGCATTTGCAAATGAGTTCTTAGTACCTGACTGCCCCAGCTGAGCAGCCTCCACTGAATAGCTTTCTTCCAGAATTGCAAAGGAAGGGGAGTGTTGGCTATCCTTGGCTGTTGGCCTCCTATCTTGAGAGAGAATGGACTGCAGCTCCGTGGGTGAAGTCAAAACCCTGCATTAGCAGCATGGAAGCGTCCTCCCAGTGATACAAGCCTGGGCAGTGTGTGTAGGGAGGTCCTGGGCTGTCCAGATGGCAAGATCCCCCTCTGGACCTCTCTGATGTGGTCCATCATTACGATATGGCTGTTTTGTATTAGTGGGCACTGTGGGTATTATTGAATTCGCATTTTAAATTGCTTTGACTGTCACTCGGAGACCTTTGCTTATGAGACGACAGCAAGATAGAGAAGCAAATAAAATCAGATTTCAGCGGGGACACACTTTTTGCAGTATATTCATGACATGCTAGCTAAAGGCCAGGTTACATTTGATGAGCGAGAGAGAGCGCGATGACCGCATTTCCCACTGCATTCCTCCTCTAGAGACATTATTTGCCCCAGAGAACTAAACTGCAGACCCGGAGAACCCAGCCCGCCGCTCTCCGCTCTCCATCTCGGGCGCTGCCTTCGAGGCAGATCCTCCTGGCCTTCGAGCGCAAAGGCAGGCCGTTGGGTGTTGGGCTGGCTGCTGCCGGCGCTGCCAGGCCTCGTGCGGGTCTCCTCCCCAATTCCGCGAGCGAGAAAGCCGCAGCGAGCCCTGCAGGGGGAGCCGCGACGAGGGCGGGAGGTGTGGAGCGGCGAGGAGGCCGGGCGGCGCCTCCTCGGGCCTGGGGAGCCCCGCGCTTACCTTGCCATTGTCGGCGCTCCGCAGCAGCTCCTTGCTGGGAGGGTAGCGGATCTCCACGCCGGAAGCCCGGGCCTCCCTGTCGCCGCTGGGCGAGCTGACCACGGAGCCCGAGATCTCGCTGACGTCGCTGGCCGTCTCGCTGTAGTTGTCGCCGCCGGCGCCGTCGAGCAGGTCGTGGCGGCTGCCGCTGCGCGGGGTACGCGAGCCCTTGCGGCCCACGCTGTAGGCGTCGAAGTCGATGGTCTTGTTCTCGTAGGCGCCCTCGACCGAGGCGAACATGCCGCCGTACTTCTGCCGGGGCGTCTGTGCCGTGGTGCCCGGCCGGGCCAGGTAAACGGGCAGGTCGTCCTCCGTGTTCCATATCCTCTTCCTCTCGGCCATCCTCTCGCCCAGCAAGCGCACCAAGGGGCGAGGGCTGCACGCACGGCCCGCGGGGCCCTTCGCGCCTTCCCAGGAGAAGCCGCCCGCCTCCCGAGCGTTTCTCTCCCCCTACCCGGGACCGACACTCGCCCGCTCGCCCGGAACACGTGAAATAAAGTACAAAGGACGAGGCGGCGGGGAGGGGGCTGGAGAAGCCGCGGACGAATGGGAAGAGGCGAGCCGAGGCGGCGTCGGCGTCAGCAGGGATTGCAGCGACGCAGCCCGGCCCGCATCGGAGACGGAAGGTCGCGCGCAGAAGCGCACGCCGAGGGCCGCGCAGCCGGACGCCGGGGTCCCCAACCCTCGGCGTCTGTCTCTCCGGGGGAGTGGCTTTCCGGAGCGCCAAGGCGAGGCAACAGGGAGGCGGCGCAGCCTGTGCGCAGAGGCCCGGCGAGGCCGGCGCGCTTACAGCCTCCAAGCGGCTGCCAGGCTCCAGGGAGCGGCAGAAGCGGCGCGGCAGCGACCGCTTCTTGTCCCGCTGCGGCTGCTCCGGGCAGGAGGGCCTGGCTCGCCGTGGGGAGGAAGGGAGAATGAGGCCGGGGGTCGCCGGGAGGGGGCGGTGTCGGCCCCGCCCCGCCCCTGCGCGCCAAGGGAGCTGTCCGTTCAGCACCACGGAGCAGCCGCAGCAGGCGCAGGCAGGGGGGCGAAGCGGCGGCAGAGAACGATCTCTGGGTTGCCCAAAGGCAAAGGCGCGCTTCGGGGGTGGGCAGCTTGGCCCCCACCAAGGGCGCAAAAGTCACGCCTCTGCAGTCCGGCTCGCAGTGGCTGGCAGCCCGCGGTCTCTCCGCGTCCCCCAGGCCGCTCCTCCGCTCTTCTATTAGAAGTGTTATCAGAACGCCCAGTAGGGCTTGGAGGGGAGAAAGACGGAGAGAGCCTGCGAGAGTTGCAGGATGAAAGAGGGGGGCAACGGAGGAGGGAGGGAGGAGGAGGCAGAAGGGAAAGCAACCAGCGCTGGAAGGAAGGCAGACGGACTGATCGAGAAGAAAGCGGGGAGGCAAGGCAGAGTAGACCCGACGTTGATGGCCCCGCGACCATGGGTGCCAGGGGCAATGGGTGCCATGCAGCGTGCATGGTTTTGACACCGAAATTTGTGGGTGCCCAGCCCCTTCATGGGGAATGTTGTGGGTGCTCGGGCACCCAGGGCCCCAGGGCGCTGGCACCTATGCTGCAGAGGAAGTCACTAGCGGAGAACAAGACGCGAACTGTTCGAGTTTCTGGTCTATGCTCTCCCGGCTTTGGAGGCACGGATACAGATTCTTGCCAATCTGCTTTCTAAACGTGACTATTGACAGTTTTCCAGACTGTATTCCGCAGTCAGAGCTACCGGTAGCTTCGGGTAGGTGGGAATAGCCAATTTTCTTTCAGGTCTTGATAACCATGCAAAAAATGCAGGCATGTGGAAGCAACAAAAATGAGGGTCAAAACGATGTCTTCAAATATTAAATTATTAGTATCTGTTGAAAAATTACTTCATGTCAGCCATTCTTTTGTATTCACAGCAGAAACCAATGCATGCTTACTCATAAGTCAATCTCATTATGTTCAGTGGCGTTGCAACCGGGGGGGGGGCGGTGCACTCCCGGTGCCACGTCTCTGGGGTGACAAGGCGGTGCCCCACCGAGGCGGCGCAAGAAGCCATCATGCACGCTACATAGCGACACCCCGCCCCTGGGTGCACATCATGTTTGCCACTCTGGGTGGCAGCTTCCTCCACCACTGGGGCTTAGCTGCCTTCCCAGGGTCTCTATAAAATTAACCTAAAGATTGGGTATTGGAGGCAACTTATCTTTGTGGGTATGTATGTGTGGACACTGTAAGGCAGCACACAATGCATACTAGTGTAGGATGGCTTGCTTTGAACTATAATTGTTAAGACAACAATGTTTTCCCCCAACTATATATATTTTACATTTTATTTCATTCCATTAATCTGTTGGAGATAAATGTGTTGTACATGATCCTTTTCCCCAAGCATTTTTTCCTCACAACAATCCTGCGAGGTAGGCTAGACTATGACGCTCTGGTTACAAACTCTCTCACCAGGAAGAAAGCCATTCTATTATCTTTCATCTTGCCCCAAATTCTTGCCCTCTAGTACAACCACACCATAGGTCAGAGGTTCCCAAACCTTTTTCAAAGAGGGCCAGATTTGATGATGTGAACATACGTGAAGGCCGACCAAAGTTGAGCTGTTTTTTTAGGATTGAAGTTTGTCCCGAAGTTGTTGAGCTTTGGACATGCCTGCCATAGGTGGACATACGATCCAATTTCTAAACATCTCCATCAACACCTTGGGGAAGCATATATTATATTATCTTTTGGGTATTTGATTCGGAGGTGCTCCCATGTTTGAGGCGGCCCTGAACCAGGTGCCTTCTGGGGGCCCCTCTGCCCCTGCCATCCCACTGCTCTCCCTCCTGCTAGCTGGATGGGTGGCAGGCAAGCAAATGACGGCAGGGAGGTTGGCTGGCAGATGCTACACTGGGCTAGCTAGCTCCCCTGAAGTTCCAGTAGCCTGTCTTTTTATTTATTTTTAAATTGCTAATCCCAAGGGAAGAGAGGCAAGGAGACCTGCCTATCAGATGCCAGCTCTGCATGGGGCCCCTTGAACAGGGTGCCAGGTGTCTGGCCCTAGCAGTGCCCCTGATTCAGTTAAGGCATTTTCATTTACTCAGGGATTTTAATGATTTGCATTTTATGTATTAGAACAATGCTCTGCTTTAAAAACACTGGGAATAAGTAATACCTGTGTTTCTTAATAGTTCCAACATCATTACTGTTCCTTGTTTTAATTTGCATTGTAAACTGTTCTGGAATACTGTAAATACTTTCTTTATTGATGTTTGACATTTATATCCTGCCTCTCCTCCATCATGGAACCCAAGTGCCATACATATGACTTCCAGGCAGTCACTCATAAGATGAAGAGCCGTACATACTTACCTATAAAAAATTGCCTACCTGGTATGAAAGTTGTACATTGTGCAACAGGAGGATAGCCAGGTACTATTAAGGAAGGACCAGAAGAAACACTGTGCTGACTTGCATTAGGAACTCTGCCAGGGTGTTGTGTATAATTTTGTAAATAAAGTTAACATCATCTGCATGGAGCCAGAATTCAGCAGTCAAGATGCAACGGATAAAACAATAAGGGTCCCCCCCTCTCCAAGGTTCATCGCTCAGCAGAGATCTGATCCCAAGTTGAAGTCCAGCCTACATTCACCACGACTCAGTTTTGCCAATTCAGGTAGCAACCAATTGTTGCAACAGCAACAAGAAGAAGAATTTGGACTTCACTCCCCTTAAGGAATCTCAAAGCAGCTAACATTCTCCTTTCCCTTCCTCCCCCACAATAAACACTCTGCGAGGTGAGTGAGGCTGAGAGACTTCAGAGAAGTGTGACTAGCCCAAGGTCACCCAGCAGCTGCATGTGGAGGAGCGGAGATGTGAACCCGGTTCACCAGATTATGAGTCCACCGCTCTTAACCACTACACCATATAATAACAATACGGTGGTTCAATCATATTGCAGGGTTGGTTTCAAAAATAATAATTCTAGAATAATGCTCCAAAACAGCTAAACATTTTTCTTCAATCTTTAGTCTAAGGTTCTTTACTCTCATATATAACACTTTTTGTAACATACCTGCTTTCCAAGTTGCCCAATAACATTTTCTGCAGAGTATAGACTTCTAGATTTTTAAGCAAAACCACACATTCTACTTGTGCTTGTAAGTTGATTCCCAAAGCTGCAATTAAAACTTTTGAGGCTGATCTAATAAGCTTTATTCAAGGCTATTTTTTTTCTTGTGAACAACAGTGCCAATGAGTTACTATTTCAGATTATTTTCACAGCCCTTTTTGTGACAAGAATATATTTCTTGGCAGGTTTGTTATTGTACTATATCCACCACTGCATAGATAATTCCATTTTCCATTTTTAATATAAAGTTGGCTAATCCTACTTTTTCCATGTAGGTCATGCTCAACTCAAAGTTTGCAGGTTGTTGGTTTAATAAATTCATATTAATCCCACTGTACTTCTGTCTTTGGTGGTGGTGGGTTGATATTTCAACAAGTTTTTTTTTAATAAAAAAAATCACCCTCTCCCCCAATATCACATGAATTTAACCACTTTGCGATCATTTCTTATTACCATGATTGTTGCATGTTTTCTATATTTCTGGACTAGTATTATGAAAATATTTTTTGCATTTGATTCTTTACTCTCTTTTTTTAGGTCATTGCTTTCCTTTTAGCTAGCTTTGTACTTTTTAATGGCTAAGAAGATTTAGCCTGTTATTTGCAGTTCATCATTGTTGTTATTTAGTTGTTTAGTCATGTCTGACTCTTCGTGACCCCATAATTAGAGTTAAATCTATGTGTAACTAATTAAACCAGATACAAAAAGTTATTTGAATTCATCCAAGAAATACTGTGCCACTGCTGCCTCCTAATATCTCATCTGACTATCTTTGCACAATCTTTTGTCAAGAAACATTCCCAATAAGAGATTGTTTTATTTTTTTGCTATTGTAACTTTTCTTAAAGGTGAAGAAATTGTATCTCTATTACCAATGCCATAAAATACATACATCAAATTTCCTTCTGTGCCAAACATTGTGTGCCTTCATATTCTAACGCATGCTCAATTTTTTTGTTTTATTAGAACTTTTTAAATATACTGTAAATGGTCAATATTGTAAATCCATATAAATGGGGTTATGACCAGGTTTTTCCCTACCCTGGCAGCATTAAGGCGCTCTATTTAACATTCTGTGTTTCTTTGAATGTTTCTTTCAGTAATCAGTTTTTCTAGCTCCAAACTACACAACAACCTAAACTTCAACTGAGTGTACTAGGCTTGTCCAGAATTTTAGTTGTTAATACTCAACATCCCCAGTCAAACACTGTCCAGAAACTAAATTTTGTTTCTGAGATCACGATAATCTCTTTGCAAGCATTTCAGATTTCACAGAACTTCCTAGTTTTTCTTCTTCTAACACAGGAGTTGCATCGATCCGCATGGCCATTCTCTCTTCCTGGTGTGTTCTTCCTTGCTTGGTAACAGCCAGTCTTGTTAAGTTGGAGCTAGCTTTATAAAACGGAAATCTGAGTTCTTTAATTGGTTCCATTCTTGTAGTACCTTTCACTCTAGATTGAACGAGACCACTGCTTCTTTGCACTGAAAGCTCCAGTACAGATGTCTTTATGTGAAACGAAGACTGTGTTTTTGAGATCATGCAACTGGGTGACTAAAGATAACACTCACAGAGGTAGACATAGTTCAGACTGCTGTCAATAATGGCCCCTGCATTTTTATTCATTGTTTTGTATATAAATATAATAAATAATAATAAATAATTTACTGGTCTCAAAAGTGCACTAAGTTTCTTAGTGTGTGCTGGTTTATATCAGCTTATCAAATAATTCCAGTTTATAGCTATAATTTTATAAAATACCTAGAGGAACCCAAATAGCCCACAGCTTAACATAAAAATACAAACAGTTGTAAATGGCATCAAGGAAAAATAAAGAGATTTTGACTTCGAACTGCTTGTACAGTTTTGGAATTTGCACATAAATCCATCAGTTCAATCCAAAGGCCCTTTTCATACCCTAAGGAAGAGAGAGAATACAGCAGATAGCAAGTAAGTTCATTGTTATGCACAATTTAAAAAATCTTTTAGGCTTCTTTCTTCTAATACAGTATATGTACAGTATATGTCCAAGGTTGATACTGCAAAAAATGTTCATAGATATTTAAAAGCAATTAATTGGCAAGATAATCTAATTCAAGAACAAACAGATACAGGAATTCATCCTGCACCTTTTTTGCAGTACTCCTGAGACAAGCAAGTTTGACTGGACTAGATGAACCTTTGGGGTTCCTTCCAACTTTACAATTCTATGACGTTTGAAAGCTAGCTATACAACCAAGAGTGCAACATATTACTGTTCAAAAGCAATTCCTCCTAATGTTCTAAAAAAAGGTAAAGTGTAAAGGGACCCATGACAGGCCTGACAGTTAAGTCCAGTTGCGAATGACTCTGGGGTTGCGGCGCTCATCTCGCTTTACTGGCCAAGGGAGCCGACGTTTGTCCACAGACAGTTTTTCCGGGTCATGTGGCCAGCATGACTAAGCTGCTTCTGGCAAAACCAGAGGGGCGCATGGAAATGCTGTTTACCTTCCTGCTGGGCTTTCAAACTGCTAGGTGGGCAAGAGCTGGGACCGAGCAACGGGAGCTCACCCCATCACGGGGATTCAAACCGCCGACCTTCTGATTGGCAAGCCCTAGGCTCAGTGGTTTAGACTACTGATCTTTAAAAAGGGGGGACAGGCTGGGGACTGATATGTGTCAAAATCCCAGCAAACTGCTTTCCAATGTGTTGCTAATTAACAGCTACTAGTTATCAAACACATACTATACAGTACTAATTGTGAGAATTATGTTGTGTAAGTTAAGCCACGACAAACACAACATTGATTTCTTATCAATGTGGCAGCACACACATTACTTAAGGAGCAAATGCAGATTGGCATGGAGCTACAGTCCACCTTCTTTTTTCAGGCCCAGCCATTTAAAAAAATCTGGCCCCATATAGAAAGCTTTTTTTGTGTTTGTTTGTTTGTGTGTGTGTGTGCTTTTAAGAGCTGTCTCGCTCTTGAGCAGTCTAGACTCTTATTACCCAGCAAAATTATCTGGCTTCCCAGGGTTCCTTCACTTGACTCATGCATTGGACTTTTGCCCCAGCAGATTCTTAGCTCACTTGCATACTGAAGTAAAAGTGATCAGTGTTAGGATCTCTTACTCACAAGTAGGACCCTGGTAGGGACACATGCCTGACTGGCATGTTCTCTCCCTCCTGGTTGATCGTTTGGGAGCTTCAAAAGCCTTCTTCAGCCCGAACATCACAGCGACTGATGCCAACTGACATCAGCGCACTTATGGCTCTGCAGAGTTTGCGCAATTGCGTAACAGAACTCAGTAGCACAGCATTTGGCTAATCTACGTTTATTTACATATAAACACACACGGAGCACTGTAACATGGCTCCGTCTCTCTCTAGTATCAGGCAGCAAAGTTGGCATCAGTCGCTGTGATGTTCGGGCTGAAGAAAGCTTTTGAAGCTCCCGAACGATCGACCAGGAGGGAGAGAACATGCCAGTCGGGCATGTGTCTCTACCAGGGTCCTACCTGCGAGTAAGAGATCCTAACAATCAGAGCTTGAACAAAGCTAAGCAAGACCAATAGGGGTTAAAAATACGAATCTCCCCTGAAAAGTAATTTTCTCCTATAAAAGGGTTCTCTCTTAAAGGAGTTATGAAGGAATACATATTATGAACCAATTCAGTTGCATTCTCAAACTCTTAGTACAGAATTTATGGATAGCATTGAAGATCTAGAGTTTGGTCATTTTTATTTCATATTTCAGCCTTTTACGGACATTCCCAAAAGGAGATCTTCAAAAATTAACAAAATCTAACAACAAATTAGCCTTGTAAAATAAAATAATAATACCAACCATATATCCTTTCGCTGTAGATTCCTCAAGACCACAGGATGAATGCTAATGAGAAAAACAGAAAAAGAAACAAAAACTATAAAGTAAGGTCAAAAAGAAAAGAAGAAAAAGAAGAAAGAAGATGTAAGATATGCAATATTGATTCAGCGGTATCAAACCTCAGATTGCTAGAACACTATTTTTAAAAATGCAGTGGGACATATTATACTGCTTTTCATAATTTCCATATGTTTTCATGAATCAGGGGAAATAAATCCATTGTCCTAGCAACATTCACATTCCTAACCATTTCCTAGCAACATTCACATTCCTAAATATTCAATGCTGGCAAATCCCACTTTACGTCTATCATATTTTTAGTACCACCAATGCTAACGTCCAACACTTTTTATGGCACCGGCACTCATGCAGCAGAAAGATTGGGCTATTGGAGCACTTATTTCCTAGCATAGTTTTTCGATCAGGCTGTAAGGGCACCAAGCCCCGTGGCATTACTTTTAAACTAACAAAGACATGCGAAAGTTAAACAGAATGGAACTAGACAAATCTGTCCATTCTAACACTGGAGTCTCTTGGGTGTGGCCTCCCAGAATTTTCAAAGGTTGATCATATCCAGAATTTAGACGTGGTACTTCCTGGGTCTAAGACCTGTGTGTTGTCGCACCATCTTGCCCCATACAGAATGACTTCTTTGTCCCATATAGAAGAGCTGCTTTGCAAAAAGCGTGCAATGCGAGTTCTAGTTCTACCTGATCCACCTATTTTATCTTTGACAGGATTGTTGATGTCGTGGTCCTACTTCTACCACATTACAGGTAACTTGCATCTTTTGCTCGTTATATTTGCACAATTGCAGCTTTACATGGACCACCAAAAATAATTAAATGAATGTCACACATGTGGGGAAAGGGGGTGGGGTGGAGGGGAGGGAAATGGCCAACAATGCCATCAGCTATTGAGAGAGTGGTTGGGTGTAGTTGGAGAGACGGTGGAGTGTGGGGAGAGAGTGGAGGAGATAGCAGGGAGTTTGGGCGGTGGCTGGAGATAGATTGGAGGAGGCAGGAGAAACTTGTGGAGGAGTTGGTTGGAGAGTCTGCAGAATGGCCCCAAAATGCAGGGCCTCAGCATCAGCTACTGAAAAACCAAAGAAGCAGAGAGTGGTTCCCATGCTGGAAGAGAACGTGGCTATGCTGGACTGCTTGAGGGCTGGCATGTGCGTCGTGGCATGCAAATATGGCCAGAATGAATCCAGCATCCATGCCATCAAGGCGGCTGAGAAGGAGATCTGTAGTGCTGTGGCAGCAAGCAAAGGTGATCACCCACATGCCCTAAAAGGGAAGGACAATTATCCCCCTCCTGTCCTGTGTATTGGCACTCCAACAAAGAGGCCAGGGTGACTAGAGTAACAATTCTGGGCTGGTTCCGCAAGTTATTCATTCCAGAGGTGAGATGTTCTCTCAATGAGAAACACCTGGAGTTTAGGGCATGGGTATGCAAACTAAGGCCCGGGGGCCAGATCCGGCCCAATCGCCTTCTAAATCCGGCCCGCAGACGGTCCGGGAATCAGCGTGTGTAAGAGAGAGGGCTTGCAGAGAGCAGCCCACTCTGCTTACTTCCATCAGATGGGAGAGCAGCAGCAAGTCTGGGAGTTTAAATCAGGAACAGGAAGGGTTAAGACGGGTCCAGGGCTCTGCAGAGTCCTGGTGGCTCAGCTCCAGGCTGGTAGCAGGGAAGCAGGGGAGGAGCTAGCTTCAGCAGGGGCTGGAAAGGAGGTAGACCGGCACCTCAGGAGCCTGGTTTGGGACCACGGAGGACCCATAGAGCAAGGAGGAGGGGCGTTTGGATGCCCAGGCTTAAAAGGGGGGTCAGAGCCCACGAGACGCCATTGTGGGCTTCTGCCCCATGCAGAGCAGACATGATTTGAGACATCTCATCACTGTATATAGCATGCACAATAAAACTCTGAAAAATCCAGAGGATGTGTGGAGTGCTTACTCGGGAGTAGCCAACACCCATCTGTGACAGCAAGCCCACAATCTTTTGATGGCTACCCCGAGGGAAGAGGGCTGCAAATGTAGCAGCCGGCATGAAGTTGGCAGCATCTAAAACAGAAGAGAGAGATGCCAAGGGAGGATTGGCATGCGTGAGGGGAGTAGCAGAGAGCAAGCTGCAGCCAGCACCCTGCAACTATGGAACGGCTCAAGCACCAGGTAGGCACCCGGGCACAGGGGAAGCCAGGCTTAGTGAACCGAGCAGCTCTGAACACAGCCAAGCCGGAGGAGCGGAGGCTGGACAAGCAGAGAGGACACTCGGGACGGACCAGCACTTTGTAGGGCGACCCTCAGCACAAGCTGGCTCTAAGGCTGAGAGGCATGGTGGCGTGGAAGTGCAGGAGGCTGAGAGGCGAGTCCGGGCAGAGGGGACAGACGGAGGGGAAAGGCAGCGGCCACAAGTTCCCATACAGTCCCGGGGAGGCAGCTGCAGCCCAGCACAGACCCCTCCAGCCAGATGTGATGCAGAGGGACAAAGCCCACGCGCGGGTACTTTCAAACGCTGACGCGGGAAAACAGAGGGAAGAGAAAGGCGGGAGATGCCTTTACAATGCACCCAGCCACTGGCTGGAACACTGCCCCCAGAGGAAGGAATGGCGAGAGCAGGCAGGCACAGACACAAGCCTGGATGCCAGATCAGGAGGGGAGGGGCCAGGCAGAGCACCAACAACTGAGCCCTCCTGTAACACCCCACAGCACGACAAAGAGATGGAAGTAAGTCTGCAGCTGCCAAGAGGCCAGACCCAGGAGACAGTCGGGCTTCTCTGCAGGGGCAGCAGCAATGATTTCCTATCGGTGGACTTTGCTAGGCAGAATCAGATTCCCCTTTTCCCAAGGAAGCTTCCCATGAGCGTCTCGGCCATAGACGGCAGGGAATTGCAGGAGGGTGAGGTCACGCAACAGACCCCCTCTCTGAAGAGGACAGTGAATAGACACTTTTACCCAGAACATACGGAGGGACTTGAGGGAGGGAGAGGGGGCAGGGGAAGGGCTTGCAGAGAAAGAGGGGTTACTCTTTAGCAATGATGCCCGGTATATGCCCCAGGACTCCCTCAGAGGGAAGATTCTCAGGCAATATCATGACAACCCCACGGAGGGGCATGCAGTACATGTCTTCACGAGGCTCACACCCAGTAAGGCCAGTCTTGGGCGAAACCCCAGAGCCTTCCCAGAGCAGGGGGAGGGGGAGATTGGGGGACCACCCATTGAGGCATGGGGTGAGAGGAGGGAGACAGTACACCAACAACTGGATGGAGACGTGGCAAGGGGCAATGAGGCTTACAAGGAGGGGGCAGACCATCACAGGGGACTGGAGAAGGTCTTCCACGGAGGGGACAGGGTCTGGCTGTGGTCAGAAGGCCTTCCCATGGGGGGAAGGGGGAAGAAGCTGGCACCCAGAAGGCTGGGGCCCTTCAAGGTTCTGACACAGATCAACCCTGTCACCTTCAGGGGGGAAGTACCTACAGCGAGGAAGGTCCATCCCGTGGGTCAAAGGTCTTTGCTCTCGCACTTTAGGGAAAGCCCAAGGTTCAGAGGACGTGACACACATCCAACACAAGACGCTGACAGGAGGGAGGGGGAGGAAATCACACAAACGACACTAGACAGAAGGGTGGAGGGAGAAGGCAGCCAAGAGGTTCCAGAAAGAAAGGAAGAGGAGGAGGTCTACAGTGCCACAGCGAGCCCGGGCTCCCGGTGGGGGGAGGGGGGGTTAAAATGTCTGATGGCCAGGCAGGACACTCCTGCTTCCCAAAACGCGGAGGCACCTATGCACACCATGCAAGGGGAGGGCCGCACACTGGAACTGCACGCTCCTTTCTCCCACAGATCCGAACCACCACATGTCAGTAGCACAGGGGACACAGAGGGGGAGGGCGATCCCAGGTGGGGAGCTTGGGAGACGCAGACCCAAGGAGCCCTCCGGGAATCGGAAGCAATTGTCCAGAGAGAGGAGGAGGATGACAACGGAGGGAACTACATGGACCAGCCACCCAGCACCAACTGGGAACAGGATTTTACACACACTACAGCAGAGGAGGAAGACCTGTCAGGCTTCCAGCCCTCTTTACAGACATCAGACCAGGCAACCCAGGCCTCAGAAAGGGGGGAGGGGGGAGCCTGGAGGGGGAGTGGATGTAAGAGAGAGGGCTTGCAGAGAGCAGCCCACTCTGCTTACTTCCATCAGATGGGAGAGCAGCAGCAAGTCTGGGAGTTTAAATCAGGAACAGGAAGGGTTAAGACGGGTCCAGGGCTCTGCAGAGTCCTGGTGGCTCAGCTCCAGGCTGGTAGCAGGGAAGCAGGGGAGGAGCTAGCTTCAGCAGGGGCTGGAAAGGAGGTAGACCGGCACCTCAGGAGCCTGGTTTGGGACCACGGAGGACCCATAGAGCAAGGAGGAGGGGCGTTTGGATGCCCAGGCTTAAAAGGGGGGTCAGAGCCCACGAGACGCCATTGTGGGCTTCTGCCCCATGCAGAGCAGACATGATTTGAGACATCTCACCACTGTATATAGCATGCACAATAAAACTCTGAAAAGTCCAGAGGATGTGTGGAGTGCTTACTCGGGAGTAGCCAACACCCATCTGTGACAGCGTGTTTTTACATGAGTAGAATGTGCCCTTTTATTTAAAATGCATCTCTGGGTTATTTGTGGGGCATAGGAATTTGTTCTTCTTTTTTTCCAAATTATAGTCCGGCCCCCCAAAAGGTCTGGGGGAAAGCAGACCAGCCCCCTGCTGAAAAAGTTGGCTGACCCCTGGTTTAGAGTGCTGCTGCTTAGGAACAATGCTCCTGTACACCCCAAGGCACTCCCCTTTGCACACAGCAAATAAGAGGTTGTCCCTCTCTTCCCTTCTCCCTCATCCAGCCTCTGGATCAAGGTATGATCTGCTGCTTGACCTGCTGCTTACCCAAAGCTCATCTTCTTCTGAATGATTTGGGAAAACCCAGCCAGATGGGCAGGGTATAAATAATAAAATTATGATTGTTGTTATTAACATGATGGATACTGATCTGGATCTTAACCTCCTGAAACCCCTCTTGTCCTCATATTATCCACAGAAGCATCATCCAGCAAGCGAGAGGAGGAAGACAAGTAAGTGCAGCATTTTTTAACAGTTTTTTTTAAGTTGTTCTGGCTTTACGTGATTTTGTGTATATGTGTGATAGCCAGGAACATAACCCTCACGTAAGATGTGAGTTACCTGGACTTAGGAGAATTCTAATGACAATGTGCATTTTTCCAAAATAGATTAAAATCTGAAGCTAAAAAATAAATACTGAGAAGTCCAGAATTTACACCATTGATTGGTTTGAGAATAAACTACCTTTTCCTCAATTTCTTTGAGCTGCCGCTTCTGAAGTTCAATTTTCTCTTCCAGCTCTCGAATTCTCTGGAAAAAACAGGAATATTTTTTTTTCAAGGTAAAAAGGCATTTCCTAAACAATATCCAGCTTTTTTTAAAAAAAAATTATGATATTGGATTTTACATAAAGAAAAAAAGAAAATGAAAAATGAAAAATTTAAGCATAAAAAGAAAAAATAGAACAATACAAAACAATATCATCACATCTTATTTCTTCATAGTTCTTCACTTCCCCTTCTTGCCATCCTATTATAATTAACTCATAACCTTTCCAAATCTTAGCTAAATATCATAAAATTACATCTTAACTCCCATTTCGTATTCTATTTATAAGTAATTCTTATTCATTTTATATAAAAAAGTGAAGGAAAAAAATGGAAAGAAAAAAACCCACAATAAAAAAAAGACATAATCATATTTTTCAATTTCTAGTCTAAGCATTTTCGGACTTCCTCATTCCCCCTTCTTGAGTTCCTTGTTATTCACTATTTATTGCAGTTTCTAAATCTAAAATTACAATATCCAGCTTTTACACACTAGAGAGCAGGAGCCGCCAACATGGTGCCCCAGATGTGCCTGGGCTTCAGGTCCCATCTGCCCCAGCCAGCAGGGCCAATGGCCAGGGATGATGGGAGTTGGGAGCCCTGCAACATTTGGAGGGGGCGCCAAGTTGGCTATCCCTAAAGTAGAGCAACCAACCACCTGAAAAGATTTGAGATCTGCTTCAAAGCTCTG
Source organism: Zootoca vivipara (assembly GCF_963506605.1). Classification (NCBI taxonomy): domain Eukaryota; kingdom Metazoa; phylum Chordata; class Lepidosauria; order Squamata; family Lacertidae; genus Zootoca; species Zootoca vivipara. The sequence goes on from NC_083284.1 coordinate 72,597,852, forward strand.
TACTAGAATTCAAAAGACGAACACAAGAACCTTCTAAACCTAACACATTGGACCAAAACATGGCACCTTTTCCTTGTTACTCTTCCACTGAGCTTTGACCAAAGCATAGGCAAAATCACAGCAGAAGCTTTTGAGTTCTTAGAAAAAACATTTCAAAAAAGAAGCCACTCGGTTAGTTCCTGGGTCCCATGGAGGCGAGTGGGAGGAGGAAGCCAGTGCAGACCTGGCGGCTAAGCAGAGCTCCCTATCATTCCCAAATAAAGCTGTTCATGTTTGAGTTTGCCTGAAGTGCCTGGAGTCTGTTTCTAAGGACGGCAGCTCGGTGGATTCTGGGAATCAACAGCTTTGGTAGAAGGAAAATAAAATAAAATAGGCAAAGAATTTGGAATCATTCCAATCTGCAAAATTCAGAAGGTGATCTTTGCTACAGCTTCTTTTAATGTCCAGTCTCTTAAGCCATTTATATTTTCAACACTAGTGGCCTAGATGGATTTTAGTGCCTCATAACAGTCTCAGGGTGAAATAATAAACCCGAAGAGGAGTAAACACCCTGGTGTACTTAATGCGAGACCAAGCAGATGAAATTCTGCTCTCACTCCAGCTGAGTCAAAATCATCTGAAGAAATATGACAAAGTGATTGGAAGATTGGAGAGGCATTCCAGCGGGCCACCAGGGAATCAGCTGAAAGGCCATCAACATGGGATAAAACATCCCCTACCACTCTCTGGAAACCATTTGGATCCATTAAGCGGCAGGGGCGGACCATCCGAATCTGTCCCACCTCCCTGCAGAGGAGAAGGGTCGCAGAGAAGTTCAGCGTAAAAAGTTGAGCTAGGGGTTCTGCCCATCAATCCATGAATGTCTTAAATAATTCTATTGATAGACCATCTAGACCTGATTTGCCCAGTTTGAAACTATTGATTATCTCTCTAATTTCCTCCTCTTTCACCCTTGGCCACTCCTTTAGTTTATCTAGTTTGTTATCGTTGGTCTCCTTTCCATAAAATTTACTATGTTGATATGAAGTACCAAGATCATTTAGATTCTGCAAAAATAAGTCAATGCAATGGGTCAATGGGAGAGGGTCAAGGGACAACAATAGGGCACCCATGGGGGCAGCAGTGCCCATAAAGTAGATAGAAGCCAGAAGCAAAAGGAACAAAGAAGGTTACAACAGAAACTGCCCATGGGAGCAGTCTAAAAAGTTAACACTCTGAGTTAAGAGGACAGATGCCTGTAGCGCAAAGGAAGAGACACAGAAAATAAAACGGCCCAGGTAAAGATTCTGTATGCTATACAGTGGTGCCTCGCTTAACGGATGCCCTGCTTAACGAAATTTCCACTTAACGAAAGGATTTTTCGAGCAGAGGTTGCCTCGCTAGACGAATTCGTTTTACGAAAAATTCGTCTAGCAAATCGCGGTTTCCCATAGGAATGCATTGAAATTCAATTAATGCGTTCCTATGGGGGGGGAAATAAAAAAAAATTCAATGCATTCCTATGGGATTCGCTAGACGAATTTTTCGTTATAAGAAAAGACCTGTGGAACGAATTAAATTCGTCTAGCAAGGCACCACTGTAATTGCAATAAAAAGGGGCAATTTGCAAAGGTATGTTTTGCAGGTTCAGCAATCCCATTAACTCTGTTTAAATCAAAGTTCAAGAAGAGCCTCTTAAAATCTGACAAAAATCTGAGTAGCGACCGTGGAATGTTCAGAACTATTTTGTGGAGTAAAAGCAAGGAAATCAAAAAATGATTTATGTGCTGGATGAACTTGTTGGGACGAAGAGCATGTGAAGACGTGAGGAAAGTTATATCAAGCAGTTTAACAATTGGTTGGCTATTCCCTGTTTCCCGCCTTGTTTCTAGAGTTGAAGGTGATCAAAAAGGGTGTGTGTGGGAACAACCAGTTGGGTTGTAAGACCCAAATGGCAGCACTGCAGGGCTGCTGTGCAGGTTTGGGTACCGAAGGGGGTGTGAGAGGCTCTCTTGAGCATAGGCCAGTAGCTGAAAGTCTGTTTAGAAGGACAGCTTCCATTTGACAAGATCCTATAGAAATAATCCCCAAGAGTTTCATGAAATGAAGCTACAGTACAGCAAAGGCCACTGTCCAACAATGAGGAGATCCGATCATCACCACGAAGACAACCAAAGGAAGAAGAACCATAGACACCTGGAATCTCCACCATCATCCTAATGAACCAGGAGTGGTTGGGAAGTGAGGCCACCACAGCAGATCTGAAACAGGCCCCATAGGGGGAAGGGGCTAAAATGAAACAAGGTGATGTGTTAATTCCTGTGAAGATGAATGGACGGGGAAAGCCAGTGTGTGCCTGGAGGCCACAGAGTAAGCAGGGCTCCCTTTCTATTATACTTAAATAAAGCTGTTCATGTTTGAGTTTACCTTCAGTGGTTGGAGTCTGTTTCTAAGCTTCTTGCCTTCATTCTGTTGCATAGCATATCCAAATGTACGTTCATTACTTTTGGAGCTGCAACAGTTTCCCAAAAAGTAGTCCAGCCCATTCATATGTGCACATATGTGCAGTGCAGTGATATGTGACCTTGACAATGACCTTCAATGTCACTTTTGAGGGTGGCATCCACCCACAATTTATCCTATGTAAAATTGATCTGGCATGGGCACCCGATTTTATCTCATTGGCACCATTAATTTATTTTGCTGAAGCACTGTCTGGATGTTGTCTGAACTAGTATAATACAAAATTGGAGGTTTAGCAAGCAGCTTAGTAGCTCTTGTGACTCATGTTAGTTCTTATTGGATTTACGTTCATTAACAAATCCATGAAAACAATGTGGTAATTTTAGCACAAGGCAGGTTCAGAAGGACTCCCTAAGCTGCTTATAAACTCAGCTTGAAAACCTTTGAAAGATTCAGTATGATTTACAAGATATGCCTAAGGAAGAGCTCTTTCAAACAACAGCATCCTGCAACTAAACACATGGTCTAGAATATGAAAAGTAAGAATCGCCAGAATGAGAAATATCTTGCAACTCAACGGTAAGGAATTCCGCTTTCAAAACAATTGAAGTGGTGCCACTCACCACTGTTAATGAAAATGCTGAAAGGTGCATAGACAGAAAGGCACATTTATTTGTTAATATAAATGTTATATAATGAAGCTGTGAATTAAGATTACGGTTAGAAATCAAAGATGTTGAACTGCTAGGTTTTGCAAACTGGCTGTTCGTCACAGTCCAGAGAGTTGAAAGACTGGCTTCTTTCATACACAGCAAGCTCTTCTCTCTCTCTCTCTCTCTCTCTCTCTCTCTCTCGGCCACATTTAGCACAGCTATGGGAACTTTCCTAAGTTTTACCATGATGGAGGAAGTCGCAGATGTTATTTGCATGTCTGCCCCATCCAAAGAGGGGTTTGTTTTTTAAAACAAAATGGATTAATTGATTAGGGGAACCGAGCCCTTTCTCTTTCCTTCCATTACTACACTGTGCTCTATCGCCTGAAACGCCTTTCTCCAGGCCCAGCTCTGATACCAGAAGTGACTCAGGCTAGGCAGAAATGTGCCTACACGGAAACAACAGCCTAAGGGGATGTCAGGTGGGAAAGGTGGGGCTTTAGTTCTGCTCACCCTTTTGTGGTCATAATTATACTGTCTCTCCTTTGAGACATGAGTGGAGCAGATATGGGAACAAGAAATGTGTCTGTTGCTGCCACATCTCATTCAGAGAGAGGGATGGAGGAAGGAATAGAACCTCCATTAGTGAGTTGCAGTAAAAACGTTCCAAGTTAGTTGTGCAATGTCTGTTAGCTATATTTAGAACACTCTCTTACCTTGAAGGAAGCAGCCCTCAAACTTCCTGTACTTCCTCCAATTTTAGACACACCAGACAGTGGCTTGATTATGGAATATCATAGCCATTTTGTATTCCAACAGTGTATAAGGCCAGAAAATAATTTGACCTCTGTAAGAATGCTGGTATATGCAGAATTCATCATGCGAAAGGCTGGACTGGATGAATTCCAAGCTGGAATTAAGATTGCCGGAAGAAATATCAACAACCTCAGATATGCTGATGACACAACCTTGATGGCAGAAAGTGAGGAGGAATTAAAGAACCTTTTAATGAGGGTGAAAGAGGAGAGTGCAAAATATGGTCTGAAGCTCAACATCAAAAAAACCAAGATCATGGCCACTGGTCCCATCACCTCCTGGCAAATAGAAGGGGAAGAAATGGAGGCAGTGAGAGACTTTACTTTCTTGGGCTCCATGATCACTGCAGATGGTGACAGCAGTCACAAAATTAAAAGACGCCTGCTTCTTGGGAGAAAAGTGATGACAAACCTAGACAACATCTTAAAAAGCAGATATCACCTTGCTGACAAAGGTCCGTACAGTTAAAGCTATGGTATTCCCAGTAGTGATGTATGGAAGTGATAGCTGGACCATAAAGAAGGCTGATCGCTGAAGAATTGATGCTGAGGAGACTCTTGAGAGTCCCATGGACTGCAAGAAGATCAAACCTATCCATTCTGAAGAAAACCAGCACTGAGTGCTCACTGGAGGGACAGATCCTGAAGCTGAGGCTCCAGTACTTTGGCCACCTTATGAGAAGACTCCCTGGAAAAGACCCTGATGTTGGGAAAGATTGAGGGCACAAGGAGAAGGGGACGACAGAGGACGAGATGGTTGGACAGTGTTCTCGAAGCTACGAACATGAGTTTGACCAAACTGCGGGAGGCAGTGCAAGACAGGAGTGCCTGGTGTGCTCTGGTCCATGGGGTCACGAAGAGTCGGACATGACTAAACGACTAAACAACAACAACAAGAAGAATGCTGCCTGTGGCCCCATGAGCTTTTCATTGCATTGACTTGCAGTCTGAAATCTCCTCCCTCCCTTCTCAGCTTGCACCTCCTTCCACCCTCCAATCAATCGTACCTGGTGAATTTTTTGCCATTTATAGCTATCAGATAACACGGTAATCACAGACAGATCTTAGCCAATCTCTTCCGTTGGAGAATGGTTAGGTATGTCATTTCACTAATCAGACAGGTATCTAATGTGCAGAACTTTTTCAAACATAGTTTTCAAACTATGGATTGGCCAAAAACACTGCAGAGCGAACACTTCTTGTGTCTTCTCCCTCTGGTTTATCAATACCTCACTACAGCCATTAACACCCAGGACAGATTTGGACTTTGCAGGTCCCGAGAATGGAGTTTTGTGCTTGCACAAGGAGCATGTTTTAAACTGGGACATGGGAACCACTTTCCCAGTGATACAGCATGCACAACTTAAAGATCCCCAACTGAAACTGGACTTTTGAGAAAAATATTAGAACACGACAGGGTGAAATAAAAGTGGCAGCATAGCCCCAAAGTGGTGGTAGTCAAAGGAAGGACATAGTGTTGGGCACAGAAAGTCCTAGGTTACCTGCTGTGCTTGCTGCAGCAATTCCATGCGTTCATGTAGAATCTGGCAGTCAAATTCACGGCTTTGCCTCAGTATCTGTCTCCGCACCTTTTCCACAGCAGCGCACAAGTCCTCCCTCTGGGCCTCATTCAGGGATTCACTCACTCTCTTCCCTGACTCCTGCTGCAGAGCATTATAGAGGGTGGCTTCCAGCTCCTGGATTTTCTAATGCAATGCAAATCATATTCAAGAGAGACTCATGTTTGAACACAGTGAGCCAACCGCACACAAGACGGCAACAACAGGAAGGCAAGGGAAGCAAAGCTTGCAGGGCATAAGGACACAATTCAGCAGCAGAGAAGCAGCTCCCACATGAGGTAAACAAGTAGAGAATGTCTTGTGTGAAGGGCTCACATGGTGTAGCACTATATCATAATGCTATTATTCAAATTTATGCTGTGTGTATGCGCTTTGCATACTGTGCACAATTCTGGCTGCCTCACATCAAAAAGTAAATGGTAGAGCATGAAAAGTTTTAGAAAAAGGCAACCAAAATTATTAATGGGCTGAAAGAACTCTAACAGGAGGAAAGGTTACAACATTTGGGGCTTTTAGCTTAGAAATAAAAGGCAAACAGAATGGTGGCAGCATGATACAGGCATACAAAATTACAGTGTGTGGAGACACTGGATAGAGAAAAGTATTTCTTCCTCTCTCACAATAAGAGAATCCAAGGCTGAATCATAGAATCGTAGAGTTGGAAGAGACCACAAGGGCCATCCAGTCAACAAACACAGTAGTTCTTCACATAGTACTTAGTTGAACTATGGCATTCTCTACCACCAGCTGTAGGAATGGCTACTTTAAAAAGGGGTGACCCAGTTTTATGGAGGACGAGGCTATCAAGTCAGGGTGTCTGTATAATATCTGTGTAATCTCTCTCTCTCTCTCTCTCTCTCTCTCTCTCTCTCTCTCTCTCTCTCTCTCTCTCACACACACACACACACACACACACACACACACACACACACACTCCTATACATTTTCTATAGAAAAGAAAGGAGAATTCACTGTCCATTTTCACGGGGGAATAATGGTCCTGAGAAAATGGAAACGCAGTTTGGTCCAGCGCTAGAGTCCACCGGCTGGGTCAAGTGAAATTCTTCCTGTTGCAATTCCCTACCATGTGCTATCGTAAACATGTATTTGTCAACACTGTATACAGAGAGGATTCTCTGAAACCAGTTTTTTTTTGTTGCACTCAGGATCATAATTGCATGAGTGGAACCTGCCACCAGGCCCATGCAGAGCTTGTCTGAGGCCGGAGTGGCGTCTTGTCAGAATAAAGTTAAAACTCAAACAAAAAAGCCCCCATTTTTAAGTGAAAATTGACTGGTCTTTGCCTCTTCTGTCTACCTGTTTGGCAGTTGAAACCGAGAGAGCAAAGTTGCCTGGCAGCTTGTAAGAGTTTCTAGAAAAGCATTACCCTCATACTTGGAAAGCCTAGAAATAAACTTGATTTCTGTAGGACTAGAATCAATCTGACTAGCTTGAACTGAACTCCAGCAATCATAGTTTTAAAGAATGGAGGTAACAACCCCCAGGACTGCCATTGCAAGAACATGAGAACAAGACATTTCAAACCTCTGCCACAAATGGTGTAAGTATTGCAATCCATTAAAACTTTGAGTATGCTGCTTAAAACACCTTAAAAAACAGTTCTCACCCTTTTTATCTCTCTCAACTCGGCAGTATCTAGGTCCTTCATTTAGCAGAATAGACAGCATACATGAACACATATGAATTTTACTTTCAGCAAACACGCAGATTTCCTACCATATAAGCCTGGTCCAGAGCTTGTTTCCTGTAGTCAAGTTCTTCCTCTAAATAACCCTTCTGTTTACTGAACAGGTCCTGAGTAATAATAATAATAATAATAATAATAATAATAATAATAATCATCTCATCATCAGCTTGACTCAAAATGTCACAAGACTTGGCAGATCAGGTATCCATAGCTAACTAGTCCACAAAGGCCAAAAAGAGAGCGAGATAACATGCACAAAGTTAGACAACAGTGCTGGGTATAGAACTCCTTTCAGCTCAGCACTAAGAAAAGACAAAGATTTTGGTTCTGGTTTCCGCCTGCAGGAATGGCGGACCTGTTTTCCATCTCTCTGACCTTCGTAAGGAATTTGGCGGTTGCTAGGGGAGTAAATGGCAACCCCCTACCCTCTCCGGGGGTTACGGAGAGGGGCCGCTGGCCCGCGATGCCCCCAGACCCACTCCGACTGTTTTTGGAGTGGGGGGAGCTTGGGCTGAGCACTTACGAGGGCCAGGACTCCCGGACGCTAATCTGCATGGCGGGGATTTCCATGGTTAAAGAAGATAATTAGGCTTAAATCTATGGACATACTTCAGAAGGAGGGGAAGAAGCGCTGTTTACTGCTGAGAAATTTATGCTGCTGAGGGAGAGGAGTCAAAGACTGTACTGCATCTGGAAGAAGGATTGATGGGGACGGAGCGATAAGGGAAGTGAGTTTTTATTTTTTCTTCATATATGTTGCCTCGTACCTTCCCGGACGCGATGTCCTGGCTTGTTTGGAGTGAAAGAGAAGCAAAAGACTGTGTGAGTTGAACTTTATAACTGTTGTTACTGAGCATATTTTTTAAAGATGTGGAGTTGCCGATGAGAAAAGCCCCCCCCAGTCGGACGGAAGGAGTTCTGGACGCGTTCGGAGGATTTATGAGCTGTGACGCACTTTAAATTGGAGCAGCGACCTGAAGCTAAGTTCAGCTATAGGGCAAGGAGATCCATTAATTTACCAAGAGTTTATGGTTTGATGTTTGGGTCTCCTGCCTGGAAAAGCTGTAAATTCTATAAAGATCGTAAATCTTCATGGCTATGAGAGAAAACGAAAGTGATTTGAGCTTTTTAAGATGGCGCTGCTTCGAGCTGCTTCGACGCAACAGGGAGCTCCATTAAGAAGATTTATGGGGAGGCTGGACTGATTAACTCACACAGGAGAAAGAACATCTGTGAAACTTTGTTTGATATTTATCTCAGCAGCTGGGAAACAATCGGATGAAAGTGGAAAACATCTATGTGACTGTAAGGGGAAGATCTGGATTATTATGAACTTGGAGGACGATTTGAACTTTAGAAAAAAGACGGCAGTGGACGGTTGCGAGGAATTCCCAATTTCTTGAAGCATGGGAACCCAAATAAAAAATTCTTTAGATGATTTGGCATAACATTCGGTTTGATTGATATATATATGTGTATAATTTGAAATATTGAATGTGATATAATTGGTTTTAATTGGAAAATTAATAAAAATATTTTTTTTTTTAAAAAAAAGAAAAGACAAAGATTTTCCTATTTGTTTCTAAACTCGGGTGTCTGCTGTGCAGACATTCACCCTGTGCAGGAAGAAGGGGCCGCTTTACCATCTGCAGAGGCCACCCAACTCTACAGAAAAATTATGGAAGGGTTTCATACTGTTGCAGAAATTCAGGGCCGTCTTAAGCGCCCCTGGCGCCGTGGAGCGACGGATCCCTCTGGCGCCCCCCGCCCCGTTTCCCAGCGCGGTGGGCGGGCGGGCGCCGTGCGACTGCCACAGGCGCTGCTGTGCGGCGGGCGGGCAGGCACAGCGCGGTTGCCGTGGGCGCAGCTGCGCGTCGAACCGGCCGGCCAGCGGGCGGGCGCAGCTCGCGGCGCCCTCCTGGCGGGCCAGCGCCGTGGTGCCCTGCGCCACCGGGGGTCTACCTAGAGCCGGCCCTGCAGAAATTTATGTATAGGTTGGGGGGGGGGTTACACCTCCAGCAGATATCATGCACATGCAGCCCACTAGCAAAATCAGCACAATCACTTTTGTGACTTGTCCCCACAAAACACTTCAATTCACTGATAAATGTATCTATGTACTGGCTCACTGGGAAAACTTCAGAAATTCATATACTGTAGACATGTGAGCTCAGCTACTCAGCAGCCCCTCTGCCTGAGTGATAATCCCTGGCATCCTGATACCTGAGTGCCAGAAAGGTAGCCATTCCAGAAATAGCAAATCCAGATGAAGACAAAAGGGTGTGATTAACTTGGCTGGGAAACAGGGAAATGTAAATATCTCTTTTGTTACACTTGACAGATGTTTGGTGGAGGGCAAGGGGAGGCATGGGGCAGGGTCCAGGATGCTCAGATTACTGCCACCAGACCTCCCCTTTCACGATGTAACCATGATGCATTAGTGAAGCAGTTTGGGGGGAGTGTAATATGGGGATTAGCAGCTAATAAAAGTTTGGATTCTCTTTTGTATGGGGCTTCCATCTTGTTTCACCTGGTGGCAGGTGGGTATTCCTGGCTGGTGTCCTGGGTTTTTTTTGTCCAAGGGAGCCCTCAGATTTCTCCGTTAACAAAGAACCCCCACAACCCCAAAACTGCCCCACCTAAGGGTTACCCAGGTGTTGTTGTTTAGTCGTTTAGTCGTGTCCGACTCTTCGTGACCCCATGGACCATAGCACGCCAGGCACTCCTGTCTTGCACTGCCTCCCGCAGTTTGGTCAAACTCATGTTCGTAGCTTCGAGAACACTGTCCAACCATCTTGTCCTCTGACGTCCCCTTCTCCTAGTGCCCTCAATCTTTCCCAACATCAGGGTCTTTTCCAAGGATTCTTCTCTTCTCATGAGGTGGACAAAGTATTGGAGCCTCAGCTTCACGATCTGTCCTTCCAGGGAGCACTCAGGGCTGATTTCCTTAAGAATGGATAGGTTTGATCTTCTTGCAGTCCATGGGACTCTCAAGAGTCTCCTCCAGCACCATAATTCAAAAGCATCAATTCTTCGGCGATCAGCCTTCTTGATGGTCCAGCTCTCACTTCCATACATCACTACTGGGAAAACCATAGCTTTAACTATACGGACCTTTGTCGGCAAGGTGATGTCTCTGCTTTTTAAGATGCTGTCTAGGTTTGTCATTGCTTTTCTCCCAAGAAGCAGGCGTCTTTTAATTTCGTGACTGCTGTCACCATATGCAGTGATCAAGGAGCCCAAGAAGGTAAAATCTCTCACTGCCTCCATTTCTTCCCCTTCTATTTGCCAGGAGGTGATGGGACCAGTGGCCATGATCTTGGTTTTTTTGATGTTGAGCTTCAGACCATATTTTGCACTCTCCTCTTTCACCCTCATTAAAAGGTTCTTTAATTCCTCCTCGCTTTCTGCCATCAAGGTTGTGTCATCTGCATATCTGAGGTTGTTGATATTTCTTCCGGCAATCTTAATTCCGGCTTGGGATTCATCTAGTCCAGCCTTTCGCATGATGAATTCTGCATATAAGTTAAATAAGCAGGGAGACAATATACAACCTTGTCGTACTCCTTTCCAAATTTTGAACCACTCAGTTGTTCCATATCCAGTTCTAACTGTAGCTTCTTGTCCCACATAGAGATTTCTCAGGAGACAGATGAGGTGATCAGGCACTCCCATTTCTTTAAGAACTTGCCATAGTTTGCTGTGGTCGACACAGTCAAAGGCTTTTGCATAGTCAATGAAGCAGAAGTAGACGTTTTTCTGGAACTCTCTAGCTTTCTCCATAATCCAGCGCATGTTTGCTATTTGGTCTCTGGTTCCTCTGCCCTTTCGAAATCCAGCTTGCACTTCTGGGAGTTCTCGGTCCACATACTGCCTAAGCCTGCCTTGTAGAATTTTAAGCATAACCTTGCTAGCGTGTGAAATGAGCGCAATTGTGCGGTAGTTGGAGCATTCTTTGGCACTGCCCTTCTTTGGAATTGGGATGTAGACTGATCTTCTCCAATCCTCTGGCCAATGCTGAGTTTTCCAAACTTGCTGGCATATTGGGTGTAGCAACTTAACAGCATCATCTTTTAAAATTTTAAATAGTTCAGCTGGAATATCATCACTTCCACTGGCCTTGTTATTAGCAGTGCTTTCTAAGGCCCATTTGACTTCACTCTCCAAGATGTCTGGCTCAAGGTCAGCAACCACACTACCTGGGGTGTACGAAACCTCCATGTCTTTCTGGTATAATTCCTCTGTGTATTCTTGCCACCTCTTCTTGATGTCTTCTGCTTCTGTTAGGTCCTTACCACTTTTGTCCTTGATTATGGTAATCTTTGTACGAAATGTTCCTTTCATATCTCCAATTTTCTTGAACAGATCTCTGGTTTTCCCCATTCTATTGTTTTCCTCTATTTCTTTGCATTGCTCATTTAAGAAGACCCTCTTGTCTCTCCTTGCTGTTTTTTGGAAATCTGCATTCAGTTTCCTGTATCTTTCCCTATCTCCCTTGCATTTTGCTTGCCTCCTCTCCTCCGCTATTTGTAAGGCCTCGTTGGACAGCCATTTTGCTTTCTTGCATTTCCTTTTCCTTGGGATGGTTTTCGTTGCTGCCTCCTGTATAATGTTACGAGCCTCCATCCATAGTTCTTCAGGCACTCTGTCCACCAAATCTAAATCCTTAAACCTGTTCCTCACTTCCACTGTGTATTCATAAGGGATTTGATTCAGATTGTATCTTACAGGCCCAGTGGTTTTTCCTACTTTCTTCAGTTTAAGCTGGAATTTTGCTATAAGAAGCTGATGATCTGAGTTACAGTCAGCTCCAGGTCTTGTTTTTGCTGATTGTATAGAGCTTCTCCATCTTTGGCTGCAGAGAATATAATCAATCTGATTTCGATGCTGCCCATTTGGTGATATCCATGTGTAGAGTCGTCTCTTGTGTTGTTGGAAGAGAGTGTTTGTGATGACCAGCTTGTTCTCTTGACAGAACTCTATTAGCCTTTGCCCTGCTTCATTTTGAACTCCAAGGCCAAACTTGCCAGTTGTTCCTTTTATCTCTTGATTCCCTACTTTAGCATTCCAATCCCCTGTAATGAGAAGAACATCCTTCTTTGGTGTCATTTCTAGAAGGTTTTGTAGGTCTTCATAGAATTGGTCAATTTCACTTTCTTCAGCTCCGGTAGTTGGTGCATAAACTTGGATTACTGTGATGTTAAAAGGTCTGCCTTGGATTCGTATCGAGATCATTCTGTCATTTTTGAGATTGCATCCCATTACAGCTTTTGCCACTCTTTTGTTGACTATGAGGGCCACTCCATTTCTACTACAGGATTCTTGCCCACAGTAGTAGATATGATAGTCACCCGAACTGAATTCGCCCATTCCCTTCCATTTTAGTTCACTGATGCCCAGGATGTCGATATTTATTCTTGTCATCTCATTTTTGACCACATCCAGCTTACCTCCATTCATGGTTCTTACATTCCAGGTTCCTATGCAATATTTTTCTTTACAGCATCAGACTTTCCTTTCGCTTCCAGGCATATCCGCAACTGAGCGTCCTTTCGGCTTTGGCCCAGCCGCTTCATCAGCTCTGAATCTACTTGTACTTGTCCTCCACTCTTCCTCAGTAGCATGTTGGACGCCTTCCGACCTGAGGGGCTCATCTTCCAGCGTCATAACTTTTATATGCCTGTTGTCTTTGTCCATGGAGTTTTCTTGGCAGGGATACTGGAGTGGCTTGCCAGTTCCTTCTCCAGGTGGATCACGTTTAGTCAAAACTCTCCACTATGACCTGTCCATCTTGGGTGGCCCTGCATGGCATAGCTCATAGCTTCTCTGAGTTATTCAAGCCCCTTCGCCACGACAAGGCATTGATCCATGAAGGGTTACCCAGGTATGCTTCCTTAATGGTGGCCAGTTAGATCCTGGGCAGCAGAGGGCAGTATGGATGATAGCTCTGAGTGAGTGAATAGGTATTGACCCTGCTTCATTCAGCTACAGCTTTCTTCTACCTGGCCTTTTCCACACTTACCTTTTGCTTTAATGATCTGTGTCTCCAAGCACTTTATTTTTGCCCTGCTGCTTTCCCCAGGAAAACTTGCTCTTTAATGCTGAAGCGGAACAAATGGCAATTCAGATTTTCTGTGGACTGCTGTTTGCTTTGATTCAGCAGTAAAGAGTGGGTTTTCACTTGTAACTTGTACCAAGGGGCCTGCAAGCAGAATAGAACAGAGGCCTTAGCTTGTTTCCCCTTCCATAGTGAAGCCCTTCCACGGCTCTAAAGGAGGTTTCCACAAAGGCACCTCAGAGAGCAAATGTGGGACATTACTAAGGGTGGTCGTGTAGGAGCCTGGTCTGCTTTGGAATCTCAAGAGATATGATCAACTAATATCCATACTAAATTCTAGTGATTTGTACTTTGTAGACGACTCACAGGCAGCTGTGGAGAGAGCAGCCAAGAGGTCTGGGAAGGAGAGAAGGGAAACTCTGATCCTAAACCTCCGGTGCCTTGTGGGACATCTTCAGGAGAAGAAACCCTAGAAAAAATCCGGAGTGGAATCCCTAAGATGGTTGGATGGCACCTTGTATGCCTTTTCCCGGCAACTCCAGCAGCCAAGCTGGTGCCAAACATATTGCTCTTGCTTTCCTTCGGACCACATCAGGGAGGCCAAGATCCTGTCACCTGGGCAGCCCAGGAACTCCATACACACTGTCCAGGCTTGCACTCCAGGGAGGTCACTTCAGTGCTGCTAACACGGCAGCTTGACTTCACCCCCAGAGGCACACAGATGGAGGCCCACAACAACAATAAACATTGGAGGGCAGGGGAGAGGAACTCTGCTGTATAGCAAGCAATGACGTGATAAGGAACTGTCCAACCTTGGAATCCGAAAGTAGAAAAAACACAATGAGAATGATCAGTACTGCCAAAGCCGCATGAATTTAGGATATAGGGCCTGCTCCTGCACCTTTTGATAGCATTAATATTGTCAGCATTGATATCGTCAGAATCAACTTGCTGACGAACAGTAAGAGTTGGCACAATGGAAATCGTGTTCTTTGGTTTGGACCAAAAAATGTTCAAGGAACCCAGGCGGCTGAGCGACTAGGGAGTGAAAGAACTACAATCTGGCCCAAACACCACTTAATAGCCTCAGAAAACAAGCAAAACCTCCTTTCTTCACTTATTTCTGAAACATAATGCTGAACGAAACGGAAGGTGTGGGCAGGTGCCTTTGTGGGGGAAAGACTTCATTCACTTACGGAGCCATGCCTTTAATTTCTGGGCCAATTTAATGCATTTGCCAACTACAAAGGCATGCTCAAGGCAAAATAATGTTCATGCACAATGCCAGTCATGCAGTCATTTATATCAAGTGGGGGGGGGGTGACCCCAACGCAACATGCACCCGTGTTCCTGTTATTTGCCCAAGCTAAAAGGCTACGAAATGATGCTTCTCTTACCTTTTCATTTTCCAGGTCAATCATCTTCTGCGTGAGGGCAGCTTCAGTTTCCTCTATTTGCTTTAGCCACTATATAAAAATGATGGGGGCAAAATAAAACGGCAGTTTGAGACAGAGCTTATGCCAAACATTAGGTAAGTAAAGCGCTTTACCTTAAATTCCATCATTTTCTCAATTTTGTACACAACTATTGATTTGGACACCTGAAAACGATGGCTAATTATAATGAGCGAGCATTGGCTACTGTAAGAGATAGGGCTTGCAGAGAGCAGCCCACTCTGCTTACTTCCATCAGATGGGAGAGCAGCAGCAAGTCTGGAAGGGAAAACCAGGAACAGGAAGGGTTAAGACGGGTCCAGGGCTCTGCAGAGTCCTGGTGGCTCAGCTCCAGGCTGGTAGCAAGGAAGCAGGGGAGGAGCTAGCTTCAGCAGGGGCTGGAAAGGAGGTAGACCGGCACCTCAGGAGCCTGGTTTGGGACCACGGAGGACCCATAGAGCAAGGAGGAGGGGCGTTTGGATGCCGAGTCTTAAAAAGGGGGTCAGAGCCCACGAGACGCCATTGTGGGCTTCTGCCCCATGCAGAGCAGACATGATTTGAGACATCTCACCACTGTATATAGCATGCACAATAAAACTATGAAAATCCAGAGGATGTGTGGAGTGCTTACTCGGGAGTAGCCAACACCCATCTGTGACAGCAAGCCCACAATCTTTTGATGGCTACCCCGAGGGGAGAGACCTGGGAACGTGGCAGCATCTAAATCGGAAGAGAGAAATGCCAAGGAAGGATTGGCACACGTGAGGGGAGCAGCAGAGAGCAAGCTGCAGCCAGCACCCTGCAACTATGGAACGGCTCAAGCACCAGGTAGGCACCCGGGCACAGGGGAAGCCAGGCTTAGTGAACCGAGCAGCTCTGAACACAGCCAAGCCGGAGGAGCGGAGGCTGGACAAGCAGAGAAGACACTCGGGAGGGCTGAGGAACTGATTGCCGCCACGGGCCAGCACTTGGTAGGGCGACCCTCAGCACAAGCTGGCTCTAAGGCGGAGAGGCATGGTGGCGTGGAAGTGCAGGAGGCTGAGAGGCGACTCCGGGCAGAGGGGACAGACGGAGGGGAAAGGCAGCGGCCACAAGTTCCCATACAGTCCCGGGGAGGCAGCTGCAGCCCAGCACAGACCCCTCCAGCCAGATGTGATGCAGAGGGACAAAGCCCGCGCGCGGGTACTTTCAAACGCTGACGCGGGAAAACAGAGGGAAGAGAAAGGCGGGAGATGCCTTTACAATGCACCCAGCCACTTGGTGGAACACTGCCCCCAGAGGAAGGAATGGCGAGAGCAGGCAGGCACAGACACAAGCCTGGATGCCAGATCAGGAGGGGAGGGGCCAGGCGGAGCACCAACAACTGAGCCCTCCTGTAACACCCCACAGCACAGCAAAGAGATGGAAGTGAGTCTGCAGCTGCCAAGAGGCCAGACCCAGGAGACAGTCGGGCTTCTCCGCAGGGGCAGCAGCAACGATTTCCTATCGGTGGACTTGGCTAAGCAGAATCAGATGCCCATTTTCCCAAGGGAGCTGCCCATGAGCATCTTGACCATAGGCGGCAGGGAATTGCAGGAGGGTGAGGTCACGCAACAGACCCCCTCTCTGAAGAGAACGGTGAACAGGCATTCAGAAGTGCTAGCTTTTGACTTAATTGACCATGACCCTGTGGGCAGCCAGTGCCAGGGAGATCTCACCTTCGGAGATGCAGATGGCAGGGAAGGAGGAGAACACCGAGAGCACACAGCCACTGTGGCCATCGTGAAAATGGAAGAAGGAGAATCCTCAGGATCGCACCACATCAGCTCCCCAGGCGGATGGAACGACGCAGAGGCGGGGATGCAGGAAGAGAAACTGAGCCAACTCACCAAAGAGGACACTTTTACCCAGAACATACGGAGGGACTTGAGGGAGGGAGAGGGGGAAGGGGAAGGGCTTGCAGAGAAAGAGGGGTTACTCTTTAGCAATGGAGCCTTGTATATGCCCCAAAACTCCCTCAGAGGGAAGATTCTCAGGCAATATCATGACAACCCCACGGAGGGGCATGCAGTACACGTCTTCACGAGGCTCACACCCAGTAAGGCCAGTCTTGGGCGAAACCCCAGAGCCTTCCCAGAGCAGGGGGGAGGGGGAGATTGGGGGACCACCTATTGAGGCATGGGGTGAGAGGAGGGAGACAGTACACCAACAACTGGATGGAGACGTGGCAAGGGGCAATGAGGCTTACAAGGAGGGGGCAGACCATCACAGGGGACTGGAGAAGGTCTTCCACGGGGGGGACAGGGTCTGGCTGTGGTCAGAAGGCCTTCCCATGGGGGGAAGGGGGAAGAAGCTGGCACCCAGAAGGCTGGGGCCCTTCAAGGTTCTGACACAGATCAACCCTGTCACCTTCAGGGGGGAAGTACCTACAGCGAGGAAGGTCCATCCCGTGGGTCAAAGGTCTTTGCTCTCGCACTTTAGGGAAAGCCCAAGGTTCAGAGGACGTGACACACATCCAACACAAGACGCTGACAGGAGGGAGGGGGAGGAAATCACACAAACGACACTAGACAGAAGGGTGGAGGGAGAAGGCAGCCAAGAGGTTCCAGAAAGAAAGGAAGAGGAGGAGGTCTACAGTGCCACAGCGAGCCCGGGCTCCCGGTGGGGGGAGGGGGGGTTAAAATGTCTGATGGCCAGGCAGGGCACTCCTGCTTCCCAAAACGCGGAGGCAACCACGCACACCATGCAAGGGGAGGACCGCACACTGGAACTGCACGCTCCTTTCTCCCACAGACCCAAACCACCACACGTCAGTAGCACAGGGAACACAGAGGGGGAGGGCGATCCCAGGTGGGGAGCAGGGGAGACGCAGACCCAAGGAGCCCTCCGGGAATCGGAAGCAATTTTCCAGAGGGAGGAGGAGGATGACAACGGAAGGAACTACACGGACCAGCCACCCAGCACCGACTGGGAACAGGAGTTTACACACACTACAGAGGAGGAAGACCTGTCAGGCTTCCAGCCCTCTTTACAGACATCAGACCAGGCAAACCAGGCCTCAGAAAGGGGGGAGGGGGGAGCCTGGAGGGGGGGTGGATGTAAGAGAGAGGGCTTGCAGAGAGCAGCCCACTCTGCTTACTTCCATCAGATGGGAGAGCAGCAGCAAGTCTGGGAGGGAAAACCAGGAACAGGAAGGGTTAAGACGGGTCCAGGGCTCTGCAGAGTCCTGGTGGCTCAGCTCCAGGTTGGTAGCAGGGAAGCAGGGGAGGAGCTAGCTTCAGCAGGGGCTGGAAAGGAGGGAGGAGAGAGAACGGCATCTCAGGAGCCTGGTTTGGGACCACGGAGGACCCATAGAGCAAGGAGGAGGGGCGTTTGGATGCCCAGTCTTAAAAGGGGGGTCAGAGCCCACGAGACGCCATTGTGGGCTTCTGCCCCATGCAGAGCAGACATGATTTGAGACATCTCACCACTGTATATAGCATGCACAATAAAACTATGAAAATCCAGAGGATGTGTGGAGTGCTTACTCGGGAGTAGCCAACACCCATCTGTGACAGCTACATTCAAATATTGCTCATTCTTTCCAAATTGGGAAAAATTTATGTTTCCCAACAAAGCTACCAGTACAATGAGTTTTGGGGACATAACATTGTATGTACTTCATATGTGCTAAAAATCTAAAGGTTACAAAGTCCTAGGATGAAATAGCAGCACAATGCCAACCCAGGGAAGGCATGGAATATTCAGTAATCATGAGAAGAGGAAGCAGATGTATACTGCCAACTGTACATTACAGTACATAGTTTTATGTACTGTAATGTACAGTTGGTAGTATACATCTGCTTCCTCTTCTCATGATTACTGAATATTCCATGCATCCCCAGAGTGGAAACATTAGTCCTGTAGTCTACCCCAACAAAGCTACAATTTCCAGCACCCTTAACAAACTACAATTCCCAGGATTCCCAAGGGAAAGCCATGTGCTTTAAAAGTTTGGTGGTGCTAGCGCTGAACAGTGCCTACAAGACATTCACTGTTTTTGGAAACTCTTGCCCTATTTCAGCTAGCCATGGTGGTGGTGAAGGCAAAATCTTCTGCACATGGCCAGATGCCCTCACTCTTTTTTTTTTAAAAAAAACCAACACAACATTTTCCAGGGGTGAAGATGAAAAACAAGTTCTTTTGCTAATTTTTGGTGCCCTCTGGTTGTGATGAAACCTTGTAATATGCAAATCCTCTTTAATCTAGGAAAGCTTCCAGCTGGTGGATCAGAGAAAAAGGTGCATATAGCAGGATTTCTCTGGATTGGGCTGTCCAGTTGCCCTCATGCTAGCAAATGTAATAGCAAAACGTAAGGAACTGTTTCAGAAAGTACAATAGACCTACAGTGCCTTGACCTGTGGCCAGTAAAAGGGAATTGCTGCAATGACAAATTTAGTAAGTGCCGTGGGAACCATTTCCTTTCGCTGGCAGCAAATCCGTGCAGACTAGAGATTTTACACTTGTTGAATGTTACATGTGAAAAATGTGCAGGGGTACAGCTCCGGATCCTCCAAGTAGCCCTATTTTCCAGGGAACCACAAAAGCCACCCCAGTGATGGGATGTGACAGTGATAAATGTCCCTATTTTCACCTGAGGAATGTTGGATGGGATGCAGTGCAACTGTTGTGTACCCAAGTACAATGGTACCTCTAGTTACGAACTTAATTCGTTCTGGAGGTCCGCTCTTAACCTGAAACTGTTCTTAACTAGAGGCGTGCTTTTGCTCACGGGGCCTCTTGCCGCCGCTGCGCCACCACCACGCGATTTCCGTTCTGATCCTGGAGCAAAGTTCTCAACTCGAGGTAACTCTTCCAGGTTAGCGGAGTTTGTAACCTGAGGCATTTGTAACTCGAGGTACCACTGTACACAGACTGTACACTCATTGATGGTATATACCCCTACTGAGAATCCTTAAAGTAGCTGTAAAATGATTTTGTTCATCCAACTACTATTAACATTAATCTTTCTTCTGAGGTACAGTCCTCATTTTAGCACTAAAATAAAATAAAATAAACTACCCCATTAGTCACATACCAATTATTGGGTCAGATGCACACGCCACTCGTTGTGGTCACACCGACAACTCAGTCGGTGAGGACATACCGCTTGCTAAATACTATTAAGTTCCACTAGGAATTTAGCTTGCTGTTCTTACAGGAAGTGTTTCTTAAAAAGGCTTGTACATTCGAGACTTTTATGAGCAGAGTGACAGATTTAAGCAGAATTGTGCAGAGATGTGTGGGATGGACGAAACTCATGTCTAAAAGAAGCAAAACTCTACCTTTTCGCAGAGAGAAAGTACAGTCCCCGCCTGAATAATCGCAACCTGTTCTTCATTCCTCAAATTCTAAAACACAAGAAGTTCAGTGTATTTTACATTGTGGCACAAATCCATCCAATTAAAATAAGCAGAGTTCAAGCTGCAGCAAGCATTACTGAGCACACCGCCTTCCCTTTCGTTTAAAAAGTTTGGCAAAGGCAAATTGCCAGAAACTGCCAGGAATTGCAACAACCTTAGGAGTATACTGTAAAGTTGTAAATCATTACTTTTCAGTAGAATCGTGTAGGCTGCAATCCTATACGTACTTACCTGGGAGTAAATCCCATTTAACCCAATAGGGCTTACTTCTGAGTAGATATGCATAGGATTGTGCTGCATATGAGCAAAGTGAACTCAGGATTGGGTTGCTAGGCCCCTTGAGAGCTCGACTCTGAGAACTGGGCCTAAGGGAGATCAGGCAGTATCCTGCAGCTCAGAATGACAGATCCCAGCAGAGGACAGCATCTACTTATGCCCTAAAGGTAAAGGACCCCTGACAGTTAAGTCCAGTCGCAAACGACTCTGGGGTTGTGGCGCTCATCTCGCTTTACTGGCTGAGGGAGCCGACGTTTGTTTGCAGTTTTTCTGGGTCATGTGGCCAGCATGACTAAGCCGCTTCTGGTGAAACCAGAAGCGCATAAAAACGCTATTTACCTTCCCGCCGGAGCGGTACCTATTTATCTACTTGCACTTTTTTGGAGTGCTTTTGAACTGCTAGGTGGGCAGGATCTGGGTCCGAACAACGGGAGCTAACCCTTTCAAGGGGATTCAAACCACCGACCTTCCGATCGGCAAGCCCTAGGCTCAGTGGTTTACACCACAGCGCCACCCGCGTCCCTACTTATGCCCTAGTCCTCAATATTGAAGAGGTAACAAATGGCAAACTCACTCAAGCCAAGCAGGATCTCTGCTCCCTTGATTCTGGCCCCTCACCATGACAAAGAAAAAGAAGCTCCAAAATGGGTATGTTTTTGCAAGCCTTAAAGAACACACAAAAGTCCCCCAGGTTTTGTGAGTACTCGAAGGGAATGCTCACAAACAATCAAACTGAAAAGCTGCTCCTGGAAAAACTGTTATTTGTTTATTTGGGGCAATGCCTACCTCCTGATGGGGGCATGAGGGGTCTCTGCAGTGGGCAGACTAGGGCTTCTGCCCTCCAGCAGCTGCTTTCTGAAGTGCTGCTCTTCAAATAATACCTTAATTTCCCATCAAAATTGTGGCACAGGGTGTCCCAGGGCTGTGGCATGGAAGCAGCATTGAGGCTGGCAGGCTGTTCAAGATACACTGTGCCAGGCTTTAATTCTGCTTACATAGTTGAACACCCCAGCAAGCTTTCAATTCTTGATCTACCCCTAGCAAAAATCCTGAAACTTTGTTTTCTGTCCTCAGTTTAATTAGCATTCCAATCATTGTAAGGTTAGGCATTACAGCACACTCTATAAGGTTAGTCTATTGTATAACTTTAGGCTTCTGGTGGTTATTAATGTAATAATATTCTGATTTACATTACCCCCCCCCAATCCTGCTTAATTATATGATAAAAGGTTACACTGCAGAAATCATGTTAACATTTGCATCATTTCCCAACTTTTGGGGCCTCTCGTCTAAGCATGGTCTCCTGTACTACCTGAGCCAAGAGTGCCAACTTGAATAAAATATTGGGGGGGGGGGAGCCCAGGTAAGCCCTGCCCCACATAATCGATTACAAGATGTGGCGCACACCCACCATTTGAATGGCAATGCCCATCAACTGGGGGGTGGCTCCCTCAAATATTTTATTGGGTGGGCCGAAGGGTCCTTGTCCCCTAGGAGTTGGTTTCTGTCACCTGAGCTGTTATCTTGCAGGTATCTCACTCTCGCATTCTGGCAGATCAGCGCAAGCCAGTGCCCTTCTGATGATAGGAACTGCACAATGATGAAGTAAAAGGCCTTTCTTAATGGAAAGGGGATGGACGGCTTCAAACACAGAGCAATATGAGACAGAATTGACTAGAGGGCTGCCACTTAATTTGCACATATTAGATAGATCAGGCTTCCTCAACCTTGGCTTTCCTGCTGTCACGGTGGCCGGAATAGGCTACTTCAGAGTAACGACTCTACACAGCTCTGCATTTTATCTTTTATTGGTGCTGAGTATTTACAGTGCTGATGGCAGTGCTATTTACAAAGACACATCTGTTCAGCTTGAATCAGAACCTCCAAGTGGCTTTTGGCGCGTCTCGCGCCAGCATAACAACTTGGGGAGACCCATCCTCTTCCCCCGACGCTTTCTGCGAAGTTCCAGAGTTGGGGGGACTGGTCTGCCCCCCTTCCTTCCCCCTTCCTGTCCCACCTGGGACGATGGCTCTTCTACCCTGCCAGAGCCTTGGACACCACTTCCTGTTTCCCCACTTGAGCTGGAGCTTTCCCTCTTTTCAGCCTCGCTCGGGGCTGGGCTGGAACTCAGGAGGGGAGGGGCTTCGCGATACCCCTTGTCCCTCACATCCACCCCCCTTCCAAGCCCCCCTTCTCCCCTCCCGAGAGGCTGCACGGGTGTCGGTGGTGACTGAAAGCCTAAAAACTCCGTGCTGTCCGAGCCGGTTGGTGTGAACACCTCCCCCCAGTCCCGTTGGCCCCCTCCTTCCTCCTGGGAAGACGGAAAGCCCAAAAAGTCTGTGGCCTCAGAGCTGGTGGGGGTGAAAATCTGCTGCCAGTCCACCTCTTCTCCTGACTGAATGGACCTCGGAGATGCCCATATCTCCTCCTCCGTGTCCTCAAACTCTGCTTCCCATCTCCATGGCGAACTGCTTTCCCCCTCCTGTGCTTCCTCCTCCTCCCCCTCCCGTTCCATGTGCCAGGGCTTGGGCCTGTGTGGGAAGAGGGCGTGGAATTCTTCCACTAAGAATTCCTCCTGTATCTGGGTGGCTGGGACCCACTCATTGTGGGATGGCGGGGCGTCCTCCC
Organism: Zootoca vivipara; assembly: GCF_963506605.1. Classification (NCBI taxonomy): domain Eukaryota; kingdom Metazoa; phylum Chordata; class Lepidosauria; order Squamata; family Lacertidae; genus Zootoca; species Zootoca vivipara. The sequence continues at coordinate 72,620,826 of NC_083284.1, forward strand.
ATGCCATGAGGTACTCCAGGCCCCCCACCCCCCTTCGTGAATCAAGGATGGCCGTTGCTTCATTGAGTGGCTCCCTGCCTCCACTCTCCCCCCCTCCCTCGGGGGGCTGTGCGCTGCCTCGGAACCTGCTACTTTCCCTGTACGGAGACAGCAGCGATCTATGAAACACTGGGTGCACCCTCATGTCCTCTGGCAGTGCCAGCCTGTATGCCACCGGGTTTACCTGCTGCGTGACCGTGAAGGGGCCCAACCTTCTGGGTGCCAGCTTCTTGCACCTCCCTCTGGTGGGAAGGCCCTCCGAGGACAACCAAACCTTGTCCCCCACCCTGATGACCTCCCCCGGTCGCCTGTGGCGATCTGCCCACTTCTTGTACGCTTCCTTGGCCCTCTCCAAGTGTTCTCTGAGCTGCTGGTGCACCGTCTCCAGTTCCTCTGCCCAATCCTCTGCCTGTGGGCCCTCCTCCTCCTCCTCCCCCTCCCTCTCCGGGAAGGATCTGAGGTCGCGCCCGTAGTTGGCCTTAAAGGGCGACACCCCTGTGGAGACGTGCACCGCATTGTTGTAGGCAAATTCTGCCAGTGGCAGGCGATCCACCCAGTCCGTTTGCCTCTGGCTGACGTAGCATCTCAGGTACTGCTGCAGAATGGCGTTGACCCTCTCCGCCTGTCCATTGGTCTGCGGGTGCCGAGCCGTCGACAAGCTGACCTCCACCTGCAGGAGGTTCATGAGCCGCCGCCAGAACCTGGAAACAAATTGGCGGCCTCGATCCGAAATAACTCTTAAAGGTAATCCATGCAGTCTGAATACGTGGTCAACAAACAGTTTGGCTGTCTCTTCTGCAGAGACCGCCCTGGCGCACGGTATAAAGTGGCACATTTTGGACATGAGGTCCACCACCACCAACACTGCGGTCTTGCCCCTGGACGACGGCAGGTCTGTGATGAAGTCCATGGACACTACTTCCCACGGCCTGTGCGGTGTGGCTAATGGCTCCAGCAACCCTGCTGGTGGTGCCCTGACCACCTTTGCTCGCTGGCAGGTGTCACAGCCCCTAACATAGTCCCGAACATCCTCCCGCACCCCTGGCCACCAGAAGTGTCTCATGACTAAGTGAGTGGTTTTGTCCCTTCCAAAATGACCCGCCGTTGGGTTGTCGTGCATCTGCTTAAGGACCTTACCTCTGAGCTGGTTGGTGGGCAGGTACAGGGCTCCCCTGTAAAAAAGCAACCCCCTCCTTTCCTCAAAGTCTTTGGCGTGCTCCCTCCCCCCTCGCAGATCTCTGAAGATGCGGGTGGCGAACTCATCTGCTGCCGTCAGTGCTGTGAGTTCTGCCTCGCTCACCACTGCTGCTCCGCAGGACCATGCTGATGGGGGGAAAATGTGCCGGGGTGCTGGTGGCAACTCCTCCTCCATGTACTCTGGCTTGCGGGAGAGGGCATCCGCCCTGACATTCTGCTCCCCCGGTATGTAGTGGATGGAGAAGTTGAAGTGCGAGAAGAACTCTGCCCACCGTATCTGTCGCTGGTTGAGCACCCGGGCTGTTCTCCAGAACTCCAGGTTCTTGTGGTCCGTGCACACCTGAATGGGGTGCTTGGCGCCCACCAGGAAATGTCTCCAGTGTTTAAACGCAGCATGGATCGCGAGAAGTTCCTTATCAAACACCGTGTAGTTGCGTTCTGGCTGTGTCAGCTTTCTGGAGAAAAAGGCACAGGGTCTCCACTCTCTGTTGGCATCCAGTTGCAGCAAAATGGCGCCCATAGCTTTGTCTGAAGCATCTGTCTCCACGCGTAGGGGCGCATCCTGCACCACGTGGAACAGGTTCTGGTCTGAAGCGAACACCCTCTTGAGGCTTTCGAACGCTGCTTGCGCCTCCTGTGTCCACCTGAACTTCTGCTTGCCTCTCAGGCAGTCAGTGATGGGAGCCGTAACCCGCGAGAAGTTCTTGATGAACTTCCTGTAGAAGTTGGCGAAGCCTAGTAGGCGTTGGGCATCTTTGCGCGTCCTGGGGCTGTGCCAGTCCAGGATGGCCTGCACCTTGTCCTTGTCCATCGCTAGCCCCTTGTCTGACAGTTTGTAGCCCAGGAAGTCCACCTCTTTGGTGTGAAACTTACACTTCTCCAGCTTCACATACAGGTGGTGCTCCTTCAGGCGCTGCAACACCTCCCTGACATCCTTTACATGCTGCACTGGGTCCTTGGAGTATATAAGGATGTCATCTAGGAAGACCAAGCAGTTCTTGAAGAGGAGGGACCCCAGGACGTGGTGCATGAAGGCCTGGAAGCATGCAGAGCCCCCTTGCAAACCGAAGGGCATCACCAAGTATTCAAAAGAGCCCAGTGGCGTGAACATCGTGGTCTTCCACTCATCGCCTTCCCGGATCCTGATCAAGTTGTACGCCCCCCTCAGGTCGAGCTTGGTGAAGATCTTGCCCCTGCGTGCCGCTGTCAGTAGATCGTCCACTCTGGGCATTGGGAAAGCCACCGGTTCCGTCATGTTGTTCAGCCGTCTAAAATCCACCACCAGACGGCGCTGTGGCGTGTCTTTCTTGTCCACCCAGAATACCGGGCTGCCCCCCGCTGCCTTGCTTTCTCTGATGAACCCCCTCTTGAGGTTCTTGTCTATAAACTCACGCATATCTTCCAGCTCCTGATCTGACATGGAGTACAGCTTGGCTGGGGGTAGCGTGGCCCCCGGCACCAGGTTGATCTGGCAGTCAAACGACCTGTGCGGGGGTAGGTGGTCGGATTCTGCTTCACTGAAGACCTCCTGCAGGTCCCAGTACGGCTTGGGTATCGCCTCACCCCCCTTGACGTGCATGGTGGCCACCGTGGCTATTGGAGGCCCCTCCCCTGGTTGGTGCTGCATGCAATGTTCCAGACAATAGTCTGAGCCAAACGTGATGCATCTCTGGTGCCAACTGATGGAGGGGTCATGGCGCGCCAGCCAGCTCATGCCCAAGACGATGGGGGGGTCTGAGATGGTGGTGACGTTGAATGCCAGTGTCTCTGAGTGTCGTCCCACCGTCATTCTCATGGGGGGGGGGTCTGGTGGGTGATGGCCCCTCCCAGCAACTCCCTGCCGTCTATGGTGGAGACGTGCAGGGGGAAATCCAGCTGCAGGAGTTGGATCTGGTGCTCTTCTGCAAAGTTTCTCGAGAAGAAGTTGGCTGATGCACCACTGTCGATTAACGCGAGGACCGTCAGGGGATAGCCATTTGGGAGCGTTAGCGTCACTTCTAGAACCACCCCTGCTCTGGGAGGGGTGGGCTGGCTCTGCTCCTCTCTGTGCGGGTGGGTGGGTTGGGGCTGTTGTGTGCCGACTGCGCCTGGCTGCTGCCCCTTGTCTCCTGCAGCCAGGCTGTCTCGTTTCCCTGCTGTGGTGCTACGTCAGTGGGGGAGGGCACAACCGTTCCCGCCTTTCCTTGCCACTCCCTGCGATGTGGGCAGTCCCTGACGCGATGCTGGGGGGAGTTGCAGAGAAAGCAATTCCCGCCTCTTCCCTCCTTGCGTCTTGGCGCCGCCGGGGTTTGAAAAGCCCGCCCGCGCGCTCCTCCGATCTCCATCGGTTCCGGCTCTGAGCTTGGTCTGGGCGGGACTAGGGGTGGGCCCTGGGGCGGGGTTGGGTGATGTGGTCTGTCCTGGGAGCGTGGGAACCAAGGTTTTGCTGCGCGCGTCGTTTGTTTGTCATTCCATCTGGATTCCTGTCTCACCCCCACCGCTAGCGCCGCTTTGCTTAACTCATCCATAGTCCGCGGTTTAGGACCTCTCGCCAGCTCATCCTTAACGTCTGAGTGCAACCCCAGGTAGAAGGCTGATTTCACTGGCTCACTGTGCAGATCCCACCCCAGTTTGTGCACTAGCATGGTGAATCTCGCCCAGTAGTCCCGAACTGTCGATTTTCCTTGTGTTAAGTTATGAAGCTCTTCTTTTGTGGCTTCCATTTCAGAGTCACTCGCATACATTATTTTTAAAGCTTCTAAGAATAGTTTTGCGTTCTTCATGCAATCATTTTTTTGCGCGATGAGCGGTCTGACCCATTCTCTGGCGGCCCCCGTCAAATGCTATATGATAAAGGAGACTCTGTGCGCGTCATCTGGGAATTCTGCTGCATGCAGTTCCAGCGCATAATTTATTTCTGTCTCAAAGCCTAGGTACTCTCTCGGGTCGCCGCTAAACTTGGTGACTAGGGTCTGTCCCCTCCTCACTTGGACTAGCTGGGGCTGGGGCACCCCCCCACCTCTCGCAGCTTTTTCCTCATCCAGCTTTTTCTGTAACTCCACCACCATCACCCTTAGTTGCTTCTCAGTTTCATCTTTCGCTCTCACCTGCTCTGCCAGCTTGTTCAGCTCCTCCCGCGTTCCTCGCGCTTCCTCCTGAGCGGCAAGTAATTGCTGGTGTGCCTGCGCTGTCAGGTTCTGTAATTTCTGTAATTCCTGTGCCGCGGCTTCGGCCTCCAGCCTCCACTGCTCAGCGTCTTGCGCGCTCATCGCGGCCGCTCCAAAGTAGCCCGAAAGACTTGGAGGTTGCTGTCACGGTGGCCGGAATAGGCTACTTCAGAGTAACGACTCTACACAGCTCTGCATTTTATCTTTTATTGGTGCTGAGTATTTACAGTGCTGATGGCAGTGCTATTTACAAAGACACATCTGTTCAGCTTGAATCAGAACCTCCAAGTGGCTTTTGGCGCGTCTTGCGCTAGCATAACAACTTGGGGAGACCCATCCTCTTCCCCCGACGCTTTCTGCGAAGTTCCGGAGTTGGGGGGACTGGTCTGCCCCCCTTCCTTCCCCCTTCCTGTCCCACCTGGGACGATGGCTCTTCTACCCTGCCAGAGTCTTGGACACCACTTCCTGTTTCCCCACTTGAGCTGGAGCTTTCCCTCTTTTCAGCCTCGCTCGGGGCTGGGCTGGAACTCAGGAGGGGAGGGGCTTCGCGATATCCCTTGCCCCTCACACCTTCTTGGCCTATAACTCCCATGATCATCCCTAGCTAGCAGGACCAGTTGTCAGGGATGATGGGAATTGTAGTCTCAAAACATCTGGAGGGCCGAGGTTGAGGAAGCATGGGTTAGATGCATGTTATTGGTTCAATTGGCACATGTTTTTCAAGAACGAAACAGATCGCAACTGACAGTTGGTGAGCCCTCTGCATCAATTCTACAGTACTCCTGTTGCAAAATTTTAGCTGTCTATGACATTAAAACAACTTGAATAAAATCCCAATAGATAAACTTAAAACCAAAATAACTGAAGCAAAACAAGAACAAAGAATGGGTGGGGTGTTTTATTTGTTTTCATGATCCCAATGGCTTAATAGTAATAGCTTCATCTTGAAACAGTATTTCCAATTATACATCTGGAATGTATTTGAAACATACTCAAGCACTTAAAATTCGCATTATAAAATTAAAGCTGTCATGACAGGAGACCCAGTGAGTTGGGGTGGGGTGGGGTGGGGGAATGCATAAGACCACAGAGTAACACAGAGGCATGTGCTGCCCACCCTCCATTGCAGCACCCCTCGTGGCATGCTATTACAGATAGTGTCCCTTTCACAAATATGCAATTGGAACTACTTAAATAAATACATTAGCTACCCCATTATCACCAAGGATATCTAGCTTCTTCATAAGTTCAGAAATATTCACATCCTGGAAAAGAAATTTCAACATTTATCTTTTAATCAAGAATTAAATCATGTATTTGTGTTAGTTTTTAAACTGTTACAAATTCTTTCACATTAACTAGGCTGGAGAAACAACACCATGGAAGGCATTCTGACTCCAGCAATTGCAAAACTGCCATCATCTTTAAAAAAAGGGGAGAACCTGATTTCCTCTCAATCACAGGAAATTTAGGTAAGAACAGTTATCAAAATTAATAATGAAACAGTACAATGTCAGAAATACTATTGATTATATCATATAGTCTGTTGCTATTTACTCATCTGATTAGACACTGAAAATAATATTGAACTGAAATATGTCTTTTCACACCACATCATACTGCTACTACCCTGTTTCTCCGAAAATAAGACATAGCCATAAAATAAGCCATAGCAGGATTTTTAAGCATTCAAGGAATATAAGCCATACCCTGAAAATAAGACATACCGTAGTAATAGGCGCAGCAGCAATGCCGGCCGCGGCAGGATAAGGAGGAAAAAATAAGACATCCCCTGAAAATAAGTCATAGTGTTTTTTTTTGAGGAAATAAGACAGTGTCTTATTTTCGAAGAAACACGGCAGTAACACTGAACATCATTAAAGGTTTTTGCTTAAAATATCAGGTTTAATGGACTAGGCAACATTACACCCATTTTCTATTCACGGTCAAACAAAGAATGCTTCATGTAAAACAAAATTAGTGGTCATAAGATGAGATGAGAATAATAAGGTTGGGAATTCATACGAAGTGCGCAGGAAGATGTGGAAACCACCTGAGATCTTACGTCGAATCTTTCCGTATAATTACGCATAAGGGTAGGAACTGCATAGGTTTACAAGGTAAAACTAGATGTCATGGTGGCAGCTATGTTTGCTTAAATGGTGTGCCGTTCCCCCCCCCAATAGAAAGCAGAGGGTATCCATCTGATTTTAATTTCAAAGGTGGAATGCAGATGAGGAAAGTTGAACCTGCTCCCCTGTGCCACCTTACCTCCTCTGTGGCCCATCACCAAAGCCACTTTCCCCTTAACACAGCTCTGATTCTAGAGGTAAGCAGAGGTCTGGCTGGAGAAGAGGTCCCTCCTTCACATCTATGCATCCCCTTTGATGTTTAGACCCCACTTTCTGCTTTGTGCGAACTAACAGGAAAGAGATTTGATCAAACAAATGCCACCGCTGCCATCGCATCACATCTGGTGGCCCACAGACCATCTTGCAGATGCCGCACAAGAACCAACAAATTTCCATCTACCTTTATTCCCTCGTGATGACAAAAGAGTTGAAGTGCACTTCCATTGTTTTCAGGGAATGCAGTTATATGGAGGTTAAAAGCTGGCGACCTTCGTTCTCTCTCCTAAGGGAAGATTTTGTTCAAAATAGGACAGGTGTTTATAAAAGATACCAAACTTCTATTCTACAAATCATTCAAATCAAGTTAAATGAACCAATGCTGGATTTTGCTTATGAAAAATATACCAAAATGCATCACAACGCCAGTCCTTCCCTGATATCCAATGTAAGCTTATTTACTGTTATAAGAACACAACCTCTTTCAATAAATAAAAAAAATTGTCCAGTGGCACCTTAGAGACCAACTAAGTTTGTTCTGGGTATAAGCTTTCGTGTGCATGCACACTTCTTCAGATGTGTATCAGATGTGTATCTGAAGAAGTGTGCATGCACACGAAAGCTTATACCCAGAACAAACTTAGTTGGTCTCTAAGGTGCTACTGGACAATTTTTAAATTTATTTCGACTAGGTCAGACCAACACGGCTACCTACCTGAATCTAGACCTCTTTCAATGTTTTCTTTCAAACATGGAAAATACGTTCCCAAGGTGCTAGAATGAAAGCCAGCTATTGGTTTAACTCTGTTGCTTAGTAAGGGCATCAGGTATAGTGGTGCCGCGGGCAACACTGACCTCTGTCCCTCTTTCCTTCTCTCCTTCCTTAGATGCCCTCTTGCGTCTCTGCCTCCCAAAGGTTTGCACAACTGTTTGTTGCAGCAGCCCTGGCTACAAGCTCCCCATGCAAATGGTGCCGCTGGGTCTGGCCAGGAGGGGGCAGCTCAAAGACCAGGGGCAGCAGCAGCTGCCTGGAGAACTCCCAAGGAGAGGGAAGAGGAGAGGAGGCTGAGGGAACACTCCACAAGGAAAGGTGTTTGAAAAATGGTATGGGGCTGCCAGCTCTGCAGGAAAGGGGTGACCTAACTGGGCTCCTGAGCCCCACAGGGGAGCTGCAGAAAGAAGAGAGTTGGTCAAGGGAGCCGTGGACTCAAAAAGATTGAAAACCTCTGCTTTACACCTTCCTTTGCCTGCAACTTTGTGATAAAGGAAATGCAAGTGTTGATTGAGGAGTGAGGTGGTGGTGGTGGTGGTGGAGGAGGAGGGTGAGACAAGCAAACTTGGTTAACTGGTTCTGCTCACAAAGCAGCCAACAAGGTTGTTGTTTTTAGCAGTCCCACCTTCTGAGTTGACACGGGACAATAATGTTCAGATTGAATCCAATACCCACCAAGTTAAGAGAGACCGTGCATTTAACTGTAGCTCAGGCATTAGTTTCTGCTTGCAGCGAGTGATTCTTAAGAGAAGCAGACTTGAGAGACCTACCCCCCAATCTCCCCATGCAGAAATGCAACCAGAAAATAATAGCCCAAATGGATTTTCCATATTGCTTAGTATGCAGCAGAAACAGCTTGAGTGGTGAGACTTCAAATTACAGCAGCAGTACCCGTGCAAATTCACCACCATCCTTATCATCCCCATAGGAGTCCCGTTACATCTTTCTTATGTATGTGTTCATGTGCAATTAAAAAGATAAGACTGTCATTGCACTGTAGTGCTGCATCACAATCCCAAATTTGCATGAAATTGGTGGGGTTGGGGGAAGCAGGCTGCACTAGGGCCCTGATCATGGTATGGGAGCAAGAACATTGGAAAGAGGGGGAAAGTGGTGGTTTAAAGCAAGGTTTGAGCACAGCATGGATGTAGAAACCGGAGAGGAAAATGGCAGTTTTAAACAACTGCAGAGGTTTGAAAAACATACTATGGAATATTTGAGAGCTCTGTGCTCTCTCTCTCTCTCTCTCTCTCTCTCTCTCTCTCTCTCTCTCTCTCTCTCGGCAGTTGAGGAATGGAAGAGGGAGATGTTTGAGTACATGGAAGAGGGAGAGAGACTGAAACGAAAAGAAAAGTGGCTGCTTTAAACACTAGCAAAAGTTTGACTAGAGCAGTGTTTCTCAACCAGTGTGCCTCCAGATGTTTTGGGACTACAACTCCCATCATCCCTAGCTAGCAAGACCAGTGGTCAGGAATGATGGGAGTTGTAGTCCCAAAACATCTGGAGGCACACTGGTTGAGAAACACTGGACTAGAGTGGGGGTGGAGGAACACAGAAAATAATAGCAGTTTTAAACAACAGCAGAGGTTTGGCTTGAGAAAGACGGAGAGAAAAAGCAGCAATTTTAAACAATGACACAGTAGGGCGACACACAGATGCATTTGATGACACTTCAATTCATTCAAGTATCCCAAAGCAGTGGGAATTTAGTTTAAAAATAAGAACTACTGTATCTTGTAGAGGCAAACACTGCTCCTGTTGCAGCAAAGCATTATGTTAACTTGTGGAGCTTTCCTGTAATTAGAGCAGAAACCATATTTCAGAACATCTTTTTATCAAGATCCGCAGCCCAAGCACTTCTGTGTGACACATATGAACCAGACAATGACACCACCAAAGTGTTGCGGAGGAATCGAGGGACCAATATATACCCAACTGTGATATATGGCTCTAGTAAATCACCTTTCAACTGAATCCATGGTAACAAAGAAGTACTCAATGGCATTACATTGTGACTGCTTAACCACAGGGACCAGTTTGAATGATACATTAAATCCACCTAACAGGTTTATATGAACCGCTCTTGTTAAAATATAAGCATCAACTTTTGGGTTTTGATTTGGTTTTTATTCAAAAGCATCTAGTCCTCAAATGGTGTAATTGCAGCATATGCCCTACTTACACAGCAGTTTTGAAGGCTCCTCCATACAACCTATTTATTGGGCGTTCATCCTGATTTGCTTGCACAAAACATGTGGTGGTTAGATTACGTCCGATTTCCAATCACCCGGTGATTATTTGCTCATCCCACACATTACAATGCATATCTATCACTTTCCTAAAGTCTGCTTCTTTTCGAAGTGGATTTATTGCACTAGATGACAGAGCACTTTGAACAACTTTAAATCCCTCCCACAAAATAGTGACCACCAGGAGGCACCCTCAAATATATCCAGTGCAATCCATAGGTGGGAAGGCCCAGGCCGTGTAAGGCTACCTTTAAGCTTTCAGAGGGTAGTTGCTGCTGCAAAGGAGGGCTCCTTATACACAGAAATAGATTGTGTTCTTAGGTGGTTTCGGGAGTTTTTTACACTCTGCTTTTCAACCAAAATTATTAAAGCGGTAACGGTTGGAAGAGGTAAGAGAGCAGAAGCAGTTATGAGACAAGAGGTGAGGAAAGTGGCGTGGATACCAGCAAACACAAAATGGTGATGGGAGAGAGTAAATGGCACCTGGATGGGTAAGAAGAACAGACCCAGAAAGTATTAGGGGTTTCTTTACATGGCATTTCCAACTAATAGACTAATTTGACACCCCACAAATCACCCCACAATCTGCCAACCTTGTGAGCACAGGTAGTGCAGCATATAAACTCTGGATAGTACCACTCCTTTGACTTATTCTTATTTCCTACATTTATATACCATCTTTTCCTGAGAGAGACTCTTGGTGGTGTACACGAGTCTCACCTCCCCATTGGATCTTCACAATAACCCCGTGAGGTGGGTTAGGCTGAGAGACTGTGTGACTGGCCCCAAACCGCCCCGTGAGCTTCAAGGCTGAGTGGGGATTCAAACCTTGGTCTCCCAGCTCATAAGCCAACAGTCTAACTATAAGAAAGGCGAGCCCATAAAAAAAGCCAAGGATCAGGAACCTGTGGTCCTGCATACTGACTGGAATTAAGAGTTCAACATCTGGGAGGCCACAGGTTTCACCACCCCTTCTGCACTGGGTGTGAGCAAAAGCAAACACGGAAGTAAAAAAAATCAGTGTAAACATTGGTTTCATTTTCATGTCTATTCCATCCACAGCTGAATTTCCAAGATGTCAAGGAGGAGTTAATTTTCATGGCTTGTGAAATGAACCTGCGGTGCTGCTGTATCCTCCTGCAAGGCACACTGGCCCATCTATCACACAGCTTTTGGGTGACGGTACTTCGTAGCCCTGCTACCAAATATCCTTTTAACTGGATGATAGGGCCCTTATCCTGATTTCAAAAGCCCTCTGCAACACTAGAAGTGTTCAGTTCAGACCTCTGACAAAAGCATATTATCCTTACTGCCAGTGGCTTGCCAGCTGAAGAGCAGAGGGCAAGAGAGAAAGAGAGAAAGAGAGAGAGAGAGGGAGGGAGGGAGGGAGGGAGGGAGGGAGGAAGGAAGGAAGGAAGGAAGGAAGGAAGGAAGGAAGGAAGGAAGGAAGGAAGGAAGGAAGGAAGGGTGCTTTTACTTGCTTTTGGCTCTGGCCCCAAGCGGCTTGTCCTTGAAGGAGCATGGCCCTCGACAGAAATGGATGTTTGCCCACCCCCTATCTAAGTAATATGCAGAACATAAACTTTTCTAAAGGGAGTCGGAGGTGGAATGAGGCGGAATGAAGATTGTGCATGCCAAGAGTTCTGAAACATTCAGTAGATAAAATTACAAACAGGCTAATGATAATGATTTTTGTTAACGACCTTTTAGTTAGGTTTATGTACTGCACATGGGTATGAAAATGCAACAGTCTTACCCTTCCCGTTACAACTGAGCATATTTTAAAAACAAAAAAATATTGTAGCAACAACAATATCGTCCACTCCTTTAACAACAATGGAACCAGACTGAATGAATTAATGTGCTAAGAAAATGCAAATTCTTCAGGTAACCATATTTTTTTTCTATTTAAGATTCTTTCATTTTAAAATGCATTGTTACTTCATTAACAGATTTATGTAAATAATTTCCCCCCATAAAATAAGAGAAGTTCTGTAGAAATTTCCCTTTCAAAACTGCCAAAGTAAACTTAAGAAAAAAATATTAAGATGAAGGATGTGTCACAGCCTAAGGTTTGATTTCATGCAGAATGCACAGAGGTGTGTTAATTAAAATAATGCCAGCTGGGAGTTGGTAGTATGTGTATCAGATAATGTCACATGCAAGAAAGGAGCAGTCATGGAAATGAAACAAACAAAAAGACAGAAACACAGAAAAAAAATTTATTGGCCAGAACAAACTATATGTAATATACATATTGTCTATGTTACAGTTTTGCAAAATTAGTGAGCATGCTCTCCAAAACTACATTAAGGCAGAGGCATTATATTCATTGCCCCAACATCACGGCAGATTTCAGAAAATCCAGTTAGTTTTCCCTTACACATGCGATGGATGCTAATGGATGTCATATGTATTTCAGCTTGGGTTCAAAGACAAGTTCTGCTCCATTTGTGAGTTTACAACTCAGAGAATCTCTTACTTCCAGTTCAAGGATTCGGAACTCCAGCAGCTCGTTCTGGTCTTTAGCATCCTGCATCTCATTCTTCAGCAGATCTTCTTCTAGTTCTATCTTGTAGATCTAAGAGAAAAGTATCATGTGGCTATGAGCCAAGGGAGAAGGAGAATACATTCTTGCAAACATCTTTATAGCATGCAAAAGAAATGAAAGCCACTGGGGGGGGGAGCCTCTTAATGAAATGCAAGCGTGAATTCTATCATACGCAGTTGTAAAAAGTCACTACCGTGTTTCTCATATTATAAGTCATGTCTTATATTAATTTTTTCTTCAAAAAAACACGACATGGCTTATTTTTGAGGGATGTCTTATTTTTTAATAAAGTGCACGCGGGCGCTGTTTGCCGGGCTTGTCAAGCCCAGCAAACAGCGCCCGCCGATCTTCGGTGACAGGCGGGGGTGGGCGGAGAGCGGAGAACGATCTCCGCTTCCCCCCCACCCCCGCCTGTCACACAGCACAGGTCGGCGGGCGCTGTTTGCCGGGCTTGTCAAGCCCAGCTAGGAGCGCCCGCCGATCTTCGGTGACAGGCGGGGATGGGGGGAGAGCGGAGAACGATCTCCGCTTCTCCCCCACCCCCGCCTGTCACACAGCACAGGTCAGCGGGCGCTGTTTGCCGGGCTTGTCAAGCCCAGCAAACAGCGCCCGCCGATCTTTGGTGACAGGCGGGGGTGGGGGGAGAGCGGAGCACGATCTCCGCTTCCCCCCCACCCCCGCCTGTCACACAGGACAGGTCCGAAGATCGGCGGGCGCTGTTTGCCGGGCTTGTCAAGCCCAGCAAGGAGCGCCCGCCGATCTTTGGTGACAGGCGGGGGTGGGGGGAGAGCGGAGCACGATCTCCGCTTCCCCCCCACCCCTGCCTGTCACACAGGACAGGTCCGAAGATCGGCGGGCGCTGTTTGCCGGGCTTGTCAAGCCCAGCAAGGAGCGCCCGCCGATCTTTGGTGACAGGTGGGGGTGGGGGGAGAGCGGAGAACGATCTCCGCTTCCCCCCCACCCCCGCCTGTCACACAGGACAGGTCCGAAGATCGGCGGGCGCTGTTTGCCGGGCTTGTCAAGCCCAGCAAACAGCGCCCGCCGATCTTCGGTGACAGGCGGGGGTGGGGGGAGAGCGGAGAACGATCTCCGCTTCCCCCCCACCCCCGCCTGTCACACAGGACAGGTCCGAAGATCGGCCGGCGCTGTTTGCCGGGCTTGTCAAGCCCAGCAAACAGCGCCCGCCGATCTTCGGTGACAGGCGGGGGTGGGGGGAGAGCGGAGAACGATCTCCGCTCCCCCCCCACCCCCGCCTGTCACACTGCACAGGTCGGCGGGCGCTGTTTGCCGGGCTTGTCAAGCCCAGCAAACAGCGCCCGCCGATCTTCGGTGACAGGCGGGGGTGGGCGGAGAGCGGAGAACGATCTCCGCTTCCCCCCCACCCCCGCCTGTCACACAGCACAGGTCGGCGGGCGCTGTTTGCCGGGCTTGTCAAGCCCAGCAAGGAGCGCCCGCCGATCTTTGGTGACAGGCGGGGGTGGGGGGAGAGCGGAGCACGATCTCCGCTTCCCCCCCACCCCCGCCTGTCACACAGGACAGGTCCGAAGATCGGCGGGCGCTGTTTGCTGGGCTTGTCAAGCCCAGCAAACAGCGCCCGCCGATCTTCGGTGACAGGCGGGGGTGGGGGGAGAGCGGAGAACGATCTCCGCTTCCCCCCCACCCCCGCCTGTCACACAGCACAGGTCGGCGGGCGCTGTTTGCCGGGCTTGTCAAGCCCAGCTAGGAGCGCCCGCCGATCTTCGGTGACAGGCGGGGATGGGGGGAGAGCGGAGAACGATCTCCGCTTCTCCCCCACCCCCGCCTGTCACACAGCACAGGGCCGAAGATCGGCGGGCGCTGTTTGCCGGGCTTGTCAAGCCCAGCAAACAGCGCCCGCCGATCTTTGGTGACAGGCGGGGGTGGGGGGAGAGCGGAGCACGATCTCCGCTTCCCCCCCACCCCCGCCTGTCACACAGGACAGGTCCGAAGATCGGCGGGCGCTGTTTGCCGGGCTTGTCAAGCCCAGCAAACAGCGCCCGCCGATCTTCGGTGACAGGCGGGGGTGGGCGGAGAGCGGAGAACGATCTCCGCTTCCCCCCCACCCCCGCCTGTCACACAGCACAGGTCGGCGGGCGCTGTTTGCCGGGCTTGTCAAGCCCAGCAAGGAGCGCCCGCCGATCTTTGGTGACAGGCGGCGGTGGTGGGAGAGCGGAGAACGATCTCCGCTTCCCCCCCCACCCCCGCCTGTCACACAGGACAGGTCCGAAGATCGGCGGGCGCTGTTTGCCGGGCTTGTCAAGCCCGGCAAACAGCGCCCGCCGATCTTTGGTGACAGGCGGGGGTGGGGGGAGAGCGGAGAACGATCTCCGCTTCCCCCCCCACCCCCGCCTGTCACACAGGACAGGTCCGAAGATCGGCGGGCGCTGTTTGCCGGGCTTGTCAAGCCCAGCAAGGAGCGCCCGCCGATCTTTGGTGACAGGCGGGGGTGGGGGGAGAGCGGAGAACGATCTCCGCTTCCCCCCACCCCTGCCTGCCACACAGCACAGGTCCGAAGATCGGCGGGCGCTGTTTGCCGGGCTTGTCAAGCCCAGCAAGGAGCGCCCGCCGATCTTCGGCTCTGTCCCCCGATGCGCGACGGCTCGGGGAAGCAGGCAGGGAGCTCCTGCTGGGTCCCGCGCCTTCGCCTCTCGCTCGGTCGGGGCTACACGACATGGCTTATTTTCGGGGTATGTCTTATTTTTCACCAACCCTTAGAAATCCTGTCATGGCTTATTTTTTGGGGATGCCTTAAAATATGAGAAACACGGTAGTGTGGGCTTGCAAATTTGGATCTTCCAGATGCCGGCCCCACTTAGGCTGAGCAGAGGCTTGACAGCCATCTGTTAGGAATGCTTTGATGGTGTTTCCTGCTTGGCAGGGGGTTGGACTGGATAGCCCTTGTGGTCTCTTCCAACTCTATGATTCTTTGAGCCAGACAATAGCTCTTAAGAGACTTGACCACAGTATGACAGGGGGATTCCATGTCAGTTCAGCAGCATTTGGTAAATATTCACAGAATGGTAAGAGTTCATCTAGTCCAGCCTCATGCAATGCAGCAATCTCAACTAAAGCATCCCTGACAGTTGGCCATCCAACCTCTGATCAAAAGCCTCCAAGGAAGGAGAGCCCACCACATTGCAAGGGAGTCTTTTCCCATGTCAAACAGCTCTTACCCCCAAAAGTTCTTCCTGACGTTTAGTTGGAAAAACATGGCGCATTAGGGGCTTGTTTTGGCTCTAGGCACATTTGCAGATACCCCTTCAAAGGTATTTTTTTACCATGTTTAAAGCAGCTTAAAATGTTTAAAATGCTAAAAGGAATAAAGAGGCAGTCTTAGGACAACCTTGTAAGCCTTTCTGTAAAATCTGTGCGTTTTAAAGGTTTTTGCTCTTTAAAAAAGTCAGCCCATGGATACCCCTTGTAAGGAATGCAAACTTTAAGTGTTCCTTTCATTTCACCAAGCGTCTGCTTTATTTATCACAGGAAGATTTGTTTTAGAATGGGAATAGGATCCAGGAAACTTCAAAATGGTTAGCTGAACATCTGTCCTGGGTAAATTGGTGGAAAGCATGCTTAAAAATAAAATTATAAAGAATACAGAAGAACAAGGCCAAAGTGGTATTTGCAAAGGTAAGTCCTGTCTCAGTAAAGTTTTAGAGTTCTTCAAGGGCGATCAAGTAAGATATTCCATATTTGTACTTTCAAAAAGCTTTTGGCAAAGTCCCTCGCCAAAGATTCCCAAGTAAACTTAGCAGTTATGAGATAAGAGCAAAGGTCCTCTTATGGATCAGGTATAGGTATAGGTATAGGTATAGGTATAGGTATAGGTATATAGTTCCTGAGGATTTCAATTGGGACGGATGCTTTTAATTCACAAATACGGTAGTCTGTAGTTAAGAGTGAGCCATTAAAAAACAAGTGGTTGGAAGAGAGGAAACCAGTTAATGGTCAGAATGGGTATATGCAAACTCTATGGTGAGAAACAGTAAGTCACTGAATATGAGCTGGCAAATGATCTACCAGAGAGGGCTACTGTCTTCTTATCTTGCTTGCCTACTTCCAACAAGAACTGAACCTGATCAGGAGAGCTTTAAAACAAATCCTGAGGGGGAGGGAGACAATACTACAGACAACAGGGGAACACCTGGTACTGGGAATAATTGCTTCATTGGTGCACAGGAAACTGAGCAGATGCTCCAGAAACCTGCTAAAGGGCTAGAAACTATAAGACAGAAGCAGCTGGAGGGAATGATTCATGGCTTCAGTTGTCTCTGTACTAATACACAGAGTATGGGAAATGTGCAAGGTGAATTGAAATTTTCAATGCAGGTTGGCAAAGATGACCTAATAGGCTTTACTGAAACCTGGTGGGATGAGATTCATGACTCAAATGTAGAAACTGAGGAGTATTCAAATGGAATAGACCAAACAGGAAGTGAGGAGGAGTAACACAGACCTCCAAGCCAGACGGAAGACTTGGGTGATGCCTTCCTACAGCAGATTACCAAACATTCAAAAAGGAATAATAGAATCTTAAGAGTTGGAAGGGACCCAAGGGTCATCTAGTCCAACCCCCTACAATACAGGAATCTCAGCTAAAGCATCCATGACAGATGGCCATCCAACTCAATTGTCTCTTGAGACAGACAGATGCTGCCGCCAACTACATACCCCTATCTGTTGGAGACTTCAACTACATACCCCTATCTGTTGGAACTCACTCTGCCAAGAAAGTAAGGTCCAATAAATTCCCCCATTGCTTTGCTGACACTTTCTTTTCCCAGGAGGTGGAAGTTGATTATGGACCTGGTCCTCACCAACAGACAGGAACCGATTGACCAAGTGGAAGTACTGGGAATTTTGGGAGGAAGTGATCATGTCATCTCGGGTTTCATGACATAGAGGGGCAAGGGAAACCTGAGTGTAGTTGGGCATGCATTTGGACTTTTAAGAAGGGAACACCAGGCTACTTTAAAATAATTCAAATCTCTAGGGCCTGGTGAGCTGCATCAAAGGGTACTAAAGGAGCTTGCAGATGTAATCTCAGGACCTCTGTCTATAATCTTTGAGAATTCTTGGAGAACAGGCGGTGTCCTTGCAGACTGGAAGCAGGCAAATGTTGTCCCCATCTTCAAAAGGGAGATGATCCAGGTAACCACTGACCTATGAACTTGACATTAATACCTAGAAAGGTCCTAGAACAGATAATTCAAACAGTCGGTCTGTGAGCACTAAGAATAAGATGCTGTGATTACCAAAACCCAGCATGGGTTTCTCAAAAATAAGTCATGTCAGATTAATCTCATTTCTTGTTTGATGGAGTTACAAGCTTGGTGGATTATGGGAATGCTGTGAACATAGAGTATCTTGATTTCAGTAAGGCTTTGGACAAAGTCCCCCATGATATTCTTGTGAGGAAGCTGGTAAAATGTTAGTTGAACAAGGTACGGTAACTGTTAGGTGGATTTGCAGCTGGTTGCCTGACTGAACCCAAAGAGTTTTATCATTAAAACAATCCAGTTATCCTCTCCCTTACTGCCTACTATATTTTTCTGAAGGCTCTTAATAGTTTCATTTTGGCTAGTGAAACCCAGCTTCTTTGAGGAAAGGGCAGGACAGGAATTTAATAAACAAACACAGTGTTTGTATTAATCACACAATTTTAGAAAACAAAATTATCAATGCAAAAGCTTGAGTTTCACAGCATACAGAAAGTTGTAATCAGTTCTGGAAATATTGATGCTACCATTCACTTCACCCACCTTTTCTAGCAGTTCTTGGTTTGTTCTGATAAGCCCCTGTTTTTCTTCTATCCATTTAGAGTCCTGCAAAGAATTTTTAGAATTATAATGCATTGTACTTATGTTTAAAAATTATATACACTGCAACTTATCAATGACCAAGACATTTACAAAATAATTTTAAAAAGCATGCAAAACAACCAACATATAAAAGTAGAATTCAAAATCAAGAGATTTGAATTTATCTGTGTAAATAGAAGTTATTGCCCAGCATCAAAACAGCAAAATTTGCTTCAAGTGTAGCACTCTAGGGAAGCTTACTGCACTGCCCGGGTTGCCAAAAAAGCCCTGCCCTTCAGTTTGCCCACTGAAACAAACCTCTACTCTAATGGAGGTGGCATTTGTAGAAAAGTTTTGGTCAATGACATTATAGTGTGGGCAAGCAGGTATGGGAGGAGATGCTCTTTTAAGTCCTTGGGTCCCAAGCCAATTAGGTACTTCAAGTTAAGTAGTAGCTACTAGCTTTGAACCAGGCCTAGAAATGAATATGCAATCAGTGAAGAGATATAATACACAATGTGAGCAATGCCCATCAAAACTCTGACTGCTGCTTTCTGCATTAACTGAAGCTTCTGAGCCTTTTTCAGAGGAAACCCTGTGTATAAACGCAGTGGAGTAACCCAGATGGGATGTTGCCAGAGCATGGATAATCATGGCCAGATTATCTGCCTATGAAAGGTGGTCACTGACACCTCAGCCCAAACTGGCAAAAGGTACTACTGTGCTACAGAGGTCACCTGGGCTTAGACTGAGGGCCGTTACCAAGGTGTGACTCTGTTTCTTAAGTGATAGTGCAACTTCATCCAGAACTGACTATCATCTCCCTGAACTGGAGAACCATCTACTCACAGTTCACTGGCTCTCATCCAACACTAGTTCAGCTTTTCTACAGCCTCATACAATACTGGCTTTAAATGATAGTCATAAGTAACACCTGCCCTTCACACAGAGGTACAGATTCTCAGCTAAATGTTCCGCAGAGGACCCTAAGGTCCATGACTAATAGCTTAAAGGTCCCGGGCCCTAAGGAAGCCAGACTATCCTCCACCAGGGCCAGGGCTTTTTCAGTGACGGCTCCAACCTGGTGGAATCCTCTGTCCCACGAGACTAGGGCCCTGCAGGACTTGATCTCCTTCCGCAGGGCCTGTAAGACAGAGCTATTCTGCCTGGCCTTCAATTTGAATTAGCCTGATCCTCCATTCCCTTTTCCCTTTCCTCTTCTATGAAGAAACCCTTTCTGGGACCCCACATTTAAATTCTTCCCTGGTCTCCTCACTGGCCCTGGTAGGACCAACCTGGCCAGTTAGCCCTGGTGATCATTTGATGTCTACTGACTGGGTCCCCCCCCCAAAAAAAAGACCCCTGAATTTTTTAATTTTATTGATATTGATGCTGCATTTTATGTTGTATTTTATGCTGTTTTTAAGTCAATGTTTTTTTAATCAATGTTTTATATTTGCTGTTAGCCACCCTGAGCCCGGTTTTTAAATTGGGAAGGGCAGGGTATAAATAAATTTATTATTATTATTATTATTATTATTATTATTATTATTATATTGCAGCTGCAGTTGTTCAGAGCAGGGCAGACAGGAACATGCTCACATACTTAAGAGTGCTACCAAATACTTGATATATGAGTCAATCACCTATCTCCTACTACCCTTCTGGGGGGAAAACCCCACCCCACCCTCCCAAGTTGCAGGGAACCAGGCAGAGGACCTTCTCAGTAGTGGCACCTGCCCTGTGGAACGCCCTCCCATCAGATGTCAAAGAGAAAAACAGCTACCAGATTTTTAGAAGACATCTGAAGGCAGCCCTGTTTAGGGATGCTTTTAATGTTTAATCGATTATTGTATCTTTCTGTTGGAAGCCGCCCAGAGTGGCTGGGGAAACCCAGCCAGATGGGCAGGGTATAAATAAATTATTATTATTATTATTATTATTATTATTATTATTATTATTATTATTATGTTATTATCCCACTATATATATAAGGGTCTGGTGACTTCTGTTTCAGTGTATCTGAAGAAGTGTGCATGCACACGAAAGCTTATATCCAGAACAAACTTAGTTGGTCTCTAAGGTGCTACTGGACAATTTTTTAATTTATTTCATATATGTTATTAACTACCTAATCAAGTCTGAGCTTAGGCAAGCTGCCTAACAGTTTGTGTCGGCCACTGACAATATGAGGGTGACAAAACCGGTCTATCTTATTTTGTAAAGATGACAGAGATGGTGTATGCAAAGTACTTAGGAAAAGCACTAAGTGATTTCATGATAGGGAGGAACATTCCTATTTTTAAAGAGATGGAGGCAATCTGAAGCATTTTAAATCTCTTCTCAAATAAATGAATAAAGACAACTGTTTGCCAATTCAGGCGAAAAGCAGCCATTTCATTGACGATAAAATAATATGACTAGCTCTGCTGCAAAACAACCATTTTGCTAAAAATAAATAAATTACATCATGCACGAGAAAATTTCATGAGTTGCAAAAACCAAATTTATTTTGAAGAACTGCATGCGCACGAAAGCTCATACCAATGACAAACTTAGTAGTGAAAACACCATGCCCCAAGAAGAAAAAGTGTTTTGTGTTTTCCAGACCTAGAACTTCAAAAGACATTCACAATTGTGGAACATTCCGTAGCTTAATACAGTAGTACAGGGGTGTCAAACTCAAATTCATCAGGGGCCGCATCAGCAGTTTGGTCACCCTCAAAGGGCCGGTTGTATCTGTAGGACTATGTGTCCACTCTTTATTATCATAAATTATTGTCACTGCATTCAATTATTACTGTTTTTTTGTAATAATGTAAGTAATAACTAGCTCTGAAAGCAGAAACATAGTCAGAATAATGGCAAGTAGATATTCAAATGTACGATTATTGTACAATTTATTGAAAAATGATTTTTGGTAACTGCACTGGGTGGTGGAGGCTCGCTAGGGTTTCATGCAGGACCTTTGCAGAGCTACTAGTACCTGGAGATGCTGGGGTCCTTCTGCATGCAGGACAGATGTTCTGCCAGTGAGCCACCACCCTTCACCAAAGGGACTGGCTAAGGTTGACTCACTGGAGCTGCTCTCCTGGTTCCAGGGTTTAAGGGCCAGAAGTATAAAGCAGCATCCTATGTTTCTGAGGAGAGGGAGGGGAGGGGAGGGGAGGGGAGGAAGGAAGGAAGGAAGGAAGGAAGGAAGGAAGGAAGGAAGGAAGGAAGGAAGGAAAGAGGGAGAGGGAGGGAGAGAGGAAGAAAGGAAAGAGGGGAGAGAAAGAAGTGTAGGAAATAAGGAAGGGAATAAAGAAGAAAAGAGAAAGAGGGAGAGAAGACGGAAAGGGAGAAAGAAGGAAGGAAGTAGAGGGAAAGAAAGAATAAGAATGAGGGAGAGGAAGAAAGATCGGAAGGAAGGAAGGAAGGAACGAAGGAAGGAAGGAAGGAAGAAAAGAGGGAGCAGGAGGGAGAGAGGAAGGAAAGAGGTGAGAGAAAGAAGAGTAGGAAAGAAGGAATAAAGAAGGAAAGAAAAAGAAAGAGGGAGAGAAGACAGAGATAAAGAAGGAAGGAAGGAGAGGGAAAGAAAGAATAAGAACGAGAGAGAGGAAGAAAGAAAGGGAGGGGGGGGTCGCTGCCTTGATTCAGCGCCAGAAAAGAGCGCGAAGGGACCCAGGGGCAAAAAGCATTTCCCGTGCCGCGTGAGGCAGCGGGTGTCCGTTTTAGGAGAAGTGCGTAAAGCCTCAGAGTTGCACGTTCGTGAGGCTGAGCCGCTGCTGAGCTCACGTTCATGAGGCTGAGCCGCGGCAGGAGGAGGAGGAGGTGAGGCAAGAGGAGGCGGAGGCGGAGGCTTGCCGGGTCGGTGCCCGGCAGCGCCGTGCGGAGAGTCCCGAGCCTCTGGGACGCAGCAGTGCTCTGTAGCACTTTGAATCCTCCTCCTCCTCCACACGGTGCTGCTGGGTGCTTTGTCTGTGCTTCAGCAGCAGCCGTTTCCAGGCGCCGAGCCGTGGCAGGAGGAGGAGGATTCAAAGTGCTACAGAGCACTGCTGCGTCGCAGAGGCTCGGGACTCTCCGTGCGGCGCAGCGCTGCTCTGGCCGCCTTTCTACCCCCCCCCCCGGCCCCAGCTGTTTGTCTGCGCTTTGTCGGCGTGGCGCTTCAGCAGCAAGGTCCCGCTGCTGGGTCCCGCTGGCTGGGGCGCTCGGCGGGCCACATGATGAGGTCTGGCGGGCCGGATTTGGCCCCCGGGCCTTGTGTTTGACACCTGTGCAGTAGTACATAGCGAAAAGGCTAGAAGTAAAACAGAGCTCAGAGAGGCCCCTAAGCCCCACAGACAGAATGATTTGATTCCAATGGAAATGTGTAGCAGCAAACTGAATGCTGGTTCAGTCACTTCTCCCCATGTTTCAGGAGAGACACTCCCTTTTTATTTTTAAAAGTGGAGCTTGTGTACATTTGTGGGTTTTTTTAATCCTCTGTTACCTTATCGACAAAATAAATGATTTTTTTTTAAAAAAAGCTGTGCTGTTCTGGGAATTGTGGAGAGGTGCTTCTCAGTGACATTAGAGACACCCACCAACTGACTTATAAACAGATGACCCCTGCCGTAAATTAGCAAAACTAGGTCCTACCCGTCCCACCCTGACCAAAGCCCTGGAGAGACAAGGTACATTTGGACTGAATACCTTGAGGGTGCTTGCAAGGAAGCTCCTCCACTCAAAAACATTAAATTGGCCCTCATGCAAAGGCAGCCATTTCTTATATGTTAACGGTTTAATTTTTTAAAAAAATAATAATAATTATATGGCATGTACCATTTGACCGCAAACATTGCATCCCTATGCTTACAAAAGTAAGAAGAGCAAGGAATCTGAACCAAAACGATCTTTGTTTCTGTTAGGAAATATGCAAGTTCGAGTCTTGCCTCCTCAAATGCAGTAGAGCTGAGCCAGGATCAGTAAGACTGCTTTGAGCCTGACACCGTCTCTTCTAGCCCGTGTTCTACTGCTATAGCAGTAGGAGGACTCGTTCTGAATGTCAGCAGAAGAATGTAAGCCACCAAAATGTGTGGCAGGCGCATAGCAGTGCCCAAGGCCTCTCTAGGAACACTGCCCTTCCCCAAGAGCCAGGGCACTTGACCCCCCCACTTCTCATTACTTTCCAGAGATAGAAGGTGGTGGAGAAGTCCTAATCCAAGCCGGGAAAGATGCTGGATTAGAGAGGACCCAGGCATCAAAAATAATGACCCTTTCCATGACAACAAACCAACCTTGAAGTGCTGTACATCTGCAGTAGTACCTAATACCTCCTTAGGCTCACTGGCCTTCCCAACACGGGTCTGACCCACATGGCCCCCCTGTCTCTAGGAAAGGATACAACATGAGGGGGCATGGGAGGGGTGCTGAACACTAGTAGGCCTTTGTGGGTCCACAAACTCCCAAATGGGGCTGAATAAAATGGACCCCACAAATCAAGTGTGCAGACTTCATAAAATTATGGATTTCCCCCATCACGAAATAAAAACTGTGCATGCTACATTCTGAGGTTCCTTGTGCAAAGTTAAGAGCTACAGTTTTTACTTCAGTTATAGAAAAACTAACTTCCTAAGGAATCTTCTATATCTGTGATCTGTTGTTACTAAGAAATTTTGAATTGTCTTAAGCTTGTATGTCATAACCTTTCTATATGATACAGAATCTTCCTGTGTTCTTTGATAAAGGAATATGCGGTTTGCAAACATGGGGTCATTTGCCTGATCACAAAACAGACAACACAAAACAAACACAAATGTTTTGAGCAAGTGCCTAAACTATTACATCCTGGAGATGGAAAATACAGAGCTGACATCATCAGTCGAAGTCCTCTTCTGTAAGGATCTTGGTGGGAATCTTCAAGATGCTATTTGACTGTATTAGGAAGGATATCAACCTTAATGTGTTTTTATTATTTCACTACTTTTAAGGCCTCCTCTCCAGTACATGTATTTCCATTCAATACAATTGTTTCCCCATTTTGTCTACTTTTCCAGGGATAGAATAGCAGCTATTGTACATCAAACACAGAAATGTACCAGGAAGCAATGAAGATGATAAGAGCAGCACTGCATGCAGAAGAGAGAATGAACTGACGGAAAGTATGAAGAGAGTCTTTTACCTGTCCTCTCTCAACCAGAGCTTTCTCCAAGTCTTCAATTTTCGCTTGGCACCTGAGAATATCAGCTTGTAGTTGTTCACGTGTCTGAATAGAGAGTTTGAAGAATACTTAACTGATATCATGGTAACAGCTGGGATATAGGAGGTGCTACTATATTCTGCCTTTTTGCACAATTAATCATTGCAAAACTCAGCATTTCCAGTTGGATTTATGTAGCAAAATCAGTAACCGTTTTGAAAGCAGTAGTGGGGGGCCAACTACGTTGACGCTCTGTAAATACTATGTTGGGTTTGGCAGTAGGTTAGTGAGGGTGTTTTAGATTAGATTCCTGCATTGCAGGGGGTTGGACTAGATGACCCTTGGGGTCCCTTCCAAATCTACAATTCTATGATGGAAAAAGAATTATGGGGAATAAAATTTGTCCAGTCTGATTTAAAGGGAATGTCCATAAACTGTGTTATCAAGCTGACAAGACACTCTGTCTTAAAACATGCTTCAAAGTAAAATGGGAAAGGGTTCAAATTACCAAGGAATAGTGTTGCTGCCCGAATCAGATTAACCTGATTTCTGGTGATGGGCTTTGTGTTCCACCTAGGAGGAACCCAGCATTGCAGCACCAGGACTCACTGGAACATTTCTAAGCTCCATTAGGTCAAGAGGTGCATCACCTTAAAAAATTGATTCTTATTATTATTAGATGATAGTATAAAGCAATTTTAGGAACATTTTGCCTTAAATTGAAAGCAAACAAACCAACAAACAAAAATAAATTATTTATACCCCACCCATTTGGTTGGGTATCCCCAGCCACTCTGGGCGGCTTCCATCAGAATATTAAAAACAGAATAAAACTTCAAACATTAAAAACTTCCCTAAACAGGGCTGCCTGGGTAAAAATATTACAAACATACATATCAAGTTGCTCAGTGCCTTTTCAGATCCACTGCACAGCTTGAAATTGGCAATTCCAGAATGTAACAAATTTGAGATCCAGTCTGCAATTTTATTGGGTCCAACTCTGAAGCCAGGATCCACACAAAAAAAATGTTCCCAAAGCAAATGAAAATGCTCAAAGGTAAAACTTTAAAATAAAGTAAAGAGTGCTTTTTTAAAAAAAAAACAGGCAGCATGCATTCAGACAGAGCAAAGGAGTTAAACAGGCAAAGTCTGGGCATTTCAAAACTGAATATATGTCAAATTAACTGAAAGAATCTGTATTATTTTGTTTTTATTTTTTGCAAAGCCACATTAAAAAAAATTACCCTTGCTTCTCTTTCTGCATCCTGGGTTCCCCCAGCCTGTTCCTGGAGCAATGCATATGCTCTTTGCAAAGCTTGATATTCTCTGGTTAGCTGACAGAACCGCAAATCAGCTTCTTCTTTAGGGGTGCTCTTTAAAGAAATGTAAAAAAAAAGATTACCGTCATCATTTTAAAAGAGAAAGAACTCTGCATATAAACAAATTATGGTAAGACATGCCATTCTAGCTAAGTCTTTTTACACTTCCTTGTCATGTCCTGAAATCGCAAACATCGAGATATTTTTGGTGATGACTGAAACACAAACTTAGCTATAGTTTCAACACATTAAATATTTTAAAGGGTCAACATAATGGAGAAGTCCCAGCCTTTTTAGAAATCTGATTTATAAAAGGGTCAAGGCCTTGCTGTGAACATGAAAATGTTGTTTATGTGTTTTTTAGATTTATATCCCACTCTTCCTAAAATGATAGTGTCTCTGGCCCTCCCCTTTATACTAAAGGGATAGAATTGGCTGGAAAAGGGTGATGGCCAGTGAGTTTCATGGCTGGGTGGGGACTGGAACATGGTCTCCCCAATCCAACTTTGACACCAGCCATCACCACCACCACCTCTCTCCTACACTTGTGCTTCCAATCTCCTTCATTATTACATTGGTATTAGCCATCTTTATTTCCTATAATAGGGATGCAGGTGGCACTGTGGTCTAAACCACAGAGCCTAAGGCTTGCCGATCAGAAGGTTGGCAGTTTGAATCCTCGCGACGGGGTGAGCTCCTGTTGCTTGGTCCCTGCTCCTGCCCACCTAGCAGTTCGAAAGCACGTCAAAGTGCAAGTAAATAAATAGGTACCGCTCCAGTGGGAAGGTAAACGGCATTTCCGTGCGCTGCTCTGGTTCGCCAGAAGCGGCTTAAGACATGCTGGCCACATGACCCGGAAAAACTGTCTGCGGACAAACGCCAGCTCCCTCGGCCTATAGAGCAAGATGAGCACCACAACCCCAGAGTCGTTCGCGACTGGACTTAACTGTCAGGGCTTTTACCTTTTTTAAACCTTTATTCCCTATAATGTGTCCTCCCTGTCTCTTCTTCTGACGTAATGATTCTTAATGATAATGTAAACGGAAAGAATGCCCACACTCTCACCAACAGTTGCATTGATAAAAGCTGTGGCACAGGTTGTGAGAGGGATCAGAGCTTACTGTGGTAAAGCCCATGCCTCCCAAGTATCTACACACCATCCAATAACAAAATATTAAAATATAACATACCGGTAAATACAACAGAGGAAAACCAGCAGCAGAATAAAGCCAGATTTAAAACCAGCAATGGAAAACTACAGCAAACACAAGAGATTTAATTTATTTTTAATCTCCTGTTGGAAGCCGCCCAGAGTGGCTGGGGAGACCCAGCCAGATGGGCAGGGTATAAAGAATAAATCATCATCATCATCTTAATAGCACTAGAAATATAAAACTTTTGGGGGTGGGGATCCACTGGATGCAGAAAAAAGCAAAATATAAGTGCCGGGGAGCTTCACTGCTGAAAAGGCTGGTAGTTACCAGCCAAACCTCATTTGTTGGGGCAACTGGAAAAGTGCCTCAGTGTATATTGGAAGAGCCAATCCTTCAAGTAACCTGGGCTTGTGCTGTTTAGGGCCTGAAGCAAGCATGGGTTGCAACTATCGTCCCTGACCATTGACCATGCTGGCTACAGCTTAGTTGAATAGTACTCAGATAGCAGTTCCCCATCCCTGCTTTAAAGATGAATACCAGCTCTTTAAATTGGATCCTGAAATTGACTGGAACAGATGGCGCCCTAGTACACACCAACTAACGTTTCCAGACCATTTTCAAAGGCAGCCCCGCAAGCAACAGTAATCCAAATAAGAGGCTACAAGAACAAAGCTATCCCAGTCCAGATAAGGCAACAGCTGGTATATTAGCCATAGAGGATAAAAGTGCTCGGAGCCTCTGGCCTAGTGACAAGTGCTGGATCCAAGAGCATCTCTAAAACATGGGCAAAACCCTTTAGGGCAGGGGGGGAATCACCCCCCTGAAGCATATTTGGAACTGGCCATCAGCCTCTCTTTCTCAGCCGTCCTAGCCTTTTATCCCCTCCATTCTGGCTGCAGAGAGGAGGAGGGAGGATGAGAAGAGGGACTGATTGCTGTGTTCCTTCTCCAGCAGCTTGCTGTGCTTCCCATGAAGACTTTCCTATGGACTCAGTTTATATCCCATACGAAATGTACCACTGTCAAGTACAGTGGAACCTTGACATCCGAACGATTCGACTTCCAAAGGTTTCGACTTCCAAGTCGACAACCCCGGAAGTCTTTTCACCGCGCGTGCGTTCTGCGCCTGTGCAAAGTGGCGCACATGGTCGGCACATGTGCAGAAGCGCAAAATCGCACTTCGCGCATGCGCAGAAGCAGTGCTTCGGCAACCGAAGACTTCGACTTACGAAGACGGCTGCGGAATGGATCGTCTTCGTAAGTCGAGGTACCACTGTACTATGGCAACACTGGGAACTTGCCCTTGGGACCACGTCCTTCCAATTGCTCTGAGTTTGGGAGAGACATTATGCATGTGACAGGAAAGAGCCAGCAGTAAACCCCACTGAGAAAGTTAGAGTTCACTCTTTATTAGCAAAAACAGCAACTCATCTCTGGCAGGTCTTGCCCCCATGAGGCAGTTGCTGAGACTGAAGGTCCTCATCTCCCCACAGCTGCCTAGGTCCTCTCCTCTTCAGGGTTTTCCCCAAGCAATCTTGAGATTGCACCCATGTGAAGCTAACTTCTCTGCCCTCTTCATGCCTCTCCTGGTTCCGGGAGACCAGCGGTGAGGGGAGCTTATTGCCGCAGGAGGGAGAGACACTCATGCCTCTTCACCGGCTGGACTCATTTCTGCCTGTTGGCCTCCCTCCTCTCCTGCTTCAGCCTGATTTGGGAATTCTTCTCATAGAATCCCCCCACTCACTGTTATTGCTGCAGCTTCTGACACCTCTTCTCCCCCTTGTCCCACCAGGCTCTGAGCCAGGCATCCCCAAACTTTGGCCCTCCAAATGTTTTGGACTACAATTCCCATCTTCCCCAACCACTGGTCCTGTTAGCTAGGGATCATGGGAGTTGTAGGCCAAAACATCTGGAGGGCCACAGTTTGGGGGTGTCTGCTCTGAGCCTTCTCCCCTGCCTCCCACCATTCCTCTGCGTCCAACCAGTCCGTGACAGTATGCTATATCAAAGTCACAGGTGCTTACATCTTCCAAGTCTTCTTCTGGTGTAGCTGGAGTCCTGTCCGTTTTATCTGTATTATAGGAAGTTACCGATGATGTTTCTGAATCCACTGATTCTTCGTCAAATCCAAAAAATGTCTCCACAACATGCCTCTGAAATAAGACCAATGTACTTTGTTATAGACAAGCAGGTTATTCAAAGAGCTGTATCAAATGGCCTTTATTTCTGCCTTTAAAGAAGGTGACAACAATCAGAGGCCAAAGGTGTCCCACCCGGTCCTCAGAATAGCACCAAAATAACTACCCACAAACTATGCACCTCAGCCACAGTCTCTCAAGCTAAGGCATAGGGCAGGCATCCCCAAACTTCGGCCCTCCAGATGTTTTGGACTACAATTCCCATCATCCCTGACCACTGGTCCTCTTAGCTAGGGATCATGGGAGTTGTAGGCCAAAACATCTGGAGGGCCGCAGTTTTGGGATGCCTGGCATAGGGAAATATTTTCCATGTCCTCTTCCACAATGTGATCAGCAACAACCCAAACCCAAGACCCACCAGGATGAGAGAATTTGAATTTGAGACATATTGGGCTTTCCCAGCTGCTATGGGGTTCAGCCAGGGCTACGCTGGAGTAAAGGCTTCACCCCAGCTGAGCATCCACCAGCATCCGTCCCCCACCCTAGCTTAGCCTGCAGAACGTGTGCCAGCGTAAGTCCCAATAAAGGGGGTGTTTATTGGCAGAGCCAGAATAGGGAAAAGATAAACTTATACCTATTCCAAGCCCTGCCCATGTGACCTAGAGCCCAAGCCTCAAAACTCAGTCCATGTTTGAACAGAGTTTGGAATAGGGATAACTTGCACCAGCCTAAGATAGGTCGGCTTCCTATAGTTAGGACTACCCTGCTTGTTAACTTATAGACCACTTGCTATATAAAATATATATTGAACTGGTTTACAGCAAGGCAAGGGTGAACAACCTGGCATAACTTCCATGGCTGAGGCTACTGGGAGTTGTAGTCCAAGAATGTCTGACGGGCACCGTATTGGCTACCGCAACATTAAGGAGTCGAAGACTCTAAAACTCTCAATAGATATTATACGCACACACACAAATAATATAAATAGCAACCAAATTAATTAATTAATACTTTGCCTATAAAATACTAAAAATAAAAAGCAGTACAATCCAGCAACCAACAGTTGTGGAATGCCCACACAGAAAAATATGTTGTCAGTAAGCACTTGAAACGCACTACAGGGTCTCCTAGGCTGGATCTAGACACATCTAAACTCAGGAAATCAGCCCTGAGTGCTCACTGGAAGGACAGATCGTGAAGCTGAGGCTCCAATACTTTGGCCACCTCATGAGAAGAGAAAAATCCTTGGAAAAGACCTTGATGTTGGGAAAGATGGAGGGCACTAGGAGAAGGGGACGGCAGAGGACAAGATGGTTGGACAGTGTTCTCGAAGCTACGAACATGAGTTTGACCAAACTGCGGGAGGCAGTGGAAGACAGGAGAGCCTGGCATGCTATGGTCCATGGGGTCACGAAGAGTCGGACACGACTAAACGACTAAACAACAACAAGACACATCTAAAAAGTGTTTCATTTAAAGCGCTGTAAACTTCCTAAAGGCAAATCATGTTGACGAAAGACAGAACTCCACAGCGCCCATCTGGTGTAACAGTGTTATAACGCATATAAAATGGTTTTTCTTTACTAATGTAGCTGAGTCTTTACTAAATTGTAGTCTGCAGGCTGTGACACAGGCAGCAAAGTCTCCTTTGATGTTCTCAGTGAATGCATGGCAATCTACTAGATAACCTGCTCCAAAGTGGTGCAATGCTTTATACGTTAACAAGTCCTTGAATGTGGCTTGACAGCTAATCGGCAGCCAGTGCTGTTCTTTTAGCATTGGTGTAGTATGTGTGCAGTTTGATATCCCAGTGAAGACATTAACAGCCACATTCTGCAGGAGTAGCAGCTTCTGAACCACAAAGAGTGCATTGCAATAACCCAACTGCAACGTTTCCAATACATGGACCACAGTGGCCAAACTATCCTAGTCCAGAAAAAAGAGTGCAGGTCATGTACTAACCAAAGCTCTTCATTTATGCCACACAGTTGCTAACTAATGTGCACTCAGTTAAAATAAAAATAAATTATGAGTGAGTAGCTGAGAGAAAATGGAAACATTCAGAGGAGAAGGGGTTAAATCAGTGGGCCTGCAGTTCTAATGAAAGGGGTCCTAATTTGAGCTGTGTCCACCTGCCACACACCTGATGCCACTAGGGCAAAACAGCTGCAGCAAAAGAGGAAGCCTTATGATGCACTCCTGTAGATGGAGTCATTGCTGCTAGTTGGCCAGTCTTTGTTATCAAGACCCATAGGAATAGAACATGGCAGTTCTACATACAATAGGCTAATAATTTACATCAGGTCAGGGATGTTGCTGGACTGCAGCTCCCCATCAGCCCTGACCACTGGCCATGCTAGTTGGGCCTGGTGAAGTCCAGCACCATCTGGGGGCCTCAGGCTCCCAATCCCTGGCTTAAATTCTCAAGATGGTTCCCATCCAGGGACGACCCACCCAGGAGGCAAGGTCACCTCAGGTGACGGATCTGGCCTACAAGCGCAGCAGCTGCTGCAGCCACCTCTTCTGCACCCACTGCAGAGGAAGAGGCAGCAAGTGGGGAGCTGGTTTGCCTGAAGCAGCAAAAAATACCTGGGCCAGCCCTGCTCCCATGCTATGAAAGCAGTTCTTAAGGGTTAGAAAGGAAGCTTCATTCACGGCATGCATCTGTTGTAAACAAAATCTGCCCTGTTAATGGGTTTACCTAGCCATCCATTTGTGATGATAAATACTTAATTCCTGAGTCCAGGTCACGGGCTCCCCCTATTCGTATCTTAAATGTTTCCTTAAGGCAGGATTTGTGAGCAAAGAGACAATGGGGAGGTTTTTTCCCATTCCCTCCTTCGTTGCAGAGAAACATTTGAGATCAATTTGGGAGAGACAAAATGGTTTCAGGACTGTCTTCCCGTACTGTTTCAGACATGTGGTTTATATATTTATCTATGTGTTTGCTTGGTACATTTCCTTTATATCTTAGACCTTATAATTCTCGTAACACATCAGTACATGTACAGACCACCAAAGCACACCTTCAGTGTTCAAGAACAGCATCCAGGGTCCATGACAAATGAAAGCTGTGAAGATGTCTCAACAAGCAGTCACGCCTCTCCCACCAGCTTTTAAAAGTGAGATGTGGCACACTCACTTGCAATACTCTGTCCCTACAAAACTAGTGAATGTGGAGGTGCCTACTTCTCTGAGGGACGTGGGTCTGTTCCCAACAGCAGAGGCTATTGGAAAATAATATATATAATAAGAATAATATTGGAGAAAACTGGGTACTGAAACTTGCTTAACCTAAATCATATATCCCAGTTTTCAGTGGCCCTTTAAAGTACGCTTCACGCAGAGTATATGCATTCAGAAGTTGACCTGGCTAAGAAAACACCACCAAGAGCGTAGGGTATTATTTCCCTTATATGAAACCCCTTA
The DNA here is from genome assembly GCF_963506605.1 of Zootoca vivipara. Lineage (NCBI taxonomy): Eukaryota > Metazoa > Chordata > Lepidosauria > Squamata > Lacertidae > Zootoca > Zootoca vivipara. The sequence goes on from NC_083284.1 coordinate 72,653,146, forward strand.
CTAGCTGCACACTTGTAAAAGTATGCAGATGAAAATACAAACGGTTGGGTTTCTTTAACTGAAAAACAAACTGAATCTAAAGAGACTTTAAACTAAAGATAAATGCTTTCTCCCACATTCCAAACCTCCCACAAACTCCCACAAAACTCCCATTAAACTACCCAAGAATTAACAGCAAACTAGCATTATAACTAAGCAACTCTCATACTAAGATTCAACTAAGGAATCTCTTAAACTGAGAATCTCTCTTACTAAGATTCAACTTGGAATCTCTTAAACTGTGAACAACTGAGAGAGTGATCTACTTAGAGATGAAGCAAACTGAAAAGATCTAACTAAGAGATACAGAAGGCTTTCTGGCAGAGCCTTATATACAAGAAGCAGAGCCCACGCCTGTGAGCAATTAACAAACACCGGCACCTGTTTCTCTTAAACAGACAGTATTTACATTAGACCGGCTCTAAAGTAACTTGACTATTCAAAAAATCCAACAGAGGCAGCCCTGAGTTCTTAGCAGTGGGATGGAGGTCAGCCGCTCCTGACGGCTGCTCAACGGCCTCCGCCACTGCTAGGCCATCACTCAGCTTCATGGAGGGGGCAGGACAGGAAGTCATCAGGACTGTCTCCAAAGGTAAATGGGGCATGGTGCTTGACCTCCCTCTAATCCCTGCAATCTGCACCCTCCTCATCTTCCTCATCTGACAGCAATTGTCGCCCCAGCCCTGAGGCAGTCCGCATTATGAGGCTCATGACGCCACCTCTGCCACAATTTCCAAGAAATGCCAAAAATAATTATTTCTTGCCCACAATTGCACATCAGCTTGAGCTTTGGTGTTCAAATACCAGGTAGTAAAAACCATCACCTTAAACAGAGTATGTGTTACACGACCGAAAGAACAGAACTAGAGCTTTAAAATACTTCTAACAGCCTTGCCAAGGCTGTTAGAAGTATTTTAAAGCTCTCTTGCTGTGTCTTGTTGCACATAACACCATATTTATAACTCGAAATTAAAATTCTACCTCCTACAAAGAGTTTTTACAATTGTGTCTTGTGTTCTTTGGTTAAACAGCTCTTTAGTGTTGATAGCCCAACAAGAAACAGATAATTATAGGAATTCCGGGGGGGGTGCGTATTAGCCCTTAAATAGCACCATCTCCCATAGGCACCTAATCCCTAATCTAGACTGCAGTCTAGAAATGCCACGAAGTGCTGTTGTGCCTGGAGGACACTATCTGTATGTGTGAATGTGTAAGGCCACTTCAAAAAGTGATTTGGAGGAGGAGATCACGCACACAAGAATAGAAATTGTAAATGGGAGCGTGAAGAGTGGGAGTCAGAAATGTGTCAGAATGAAGGGTTTTTTAATATTTACATAATTTATATTTCACACCTTCAACATAACTATATGGGCAGTTAACAAAGTAATTATTTTTATTCATGTGGAAGCAAAGACCTAGCAACGTAGAAAACCGAGGCAGCTGTGCAAAGAAGTGAAGAGGCAGAAGAAAGCACAAAAGGGCTCGAGAGAAGAGGGGTAAGGACCTCCAAGCCCCAAAACACACACAATGGTCCTCCTCCCTGCATTATTAATCAATGGACCATAATGTTTGAGTGCCAATTAATATGCTTTGTACAGTTTATGAAAAATGCTTGGAAAGCATCACACACAGACTATTTCAGTGTAAGAGAAATGTATTCATTAAAATGAAAATTAACACACCACCATTATTATGAGGTTAAGTGCACCAAAGGATTTATTCAATTCAAAGTGTTGGTGTTGACCTTTAAAGCCCTAAACGGCCTTGGTCCGGTATACCTGAAGGAGCGTCTCCACCCCCATCGTTCTGCCCGGACACTGAGGTCCAGCTCCGAGGGCCTTCTGGCGGTTCCCTCGCTACGAGAAGCCAAGTTACAGGGAACCAGGCAGAGGGCTTTCTCGGTAGTGGCACCCACCCTGTGGAATGCCCTCCCACTAGAGGTCAAAGAGAACAACAATTACCAGACCTTTAGAAGGCATCTCAAGGCAGCCCTGTTTAGGGAAGCTTTTAATGTTTGATGGATTTCTGTATTTTAGTGTTTTGTTGGAAGCCACCCAGAGTGGCTGGGGGAACCCGGCCAGATGGGCGGGGTATAAATAATAAATTATTATTATTATTATTATTATTATTATTATTATTATTATTATTATTATTGCAATGTAATTTACAACACAACTGATCTGTATTCATCAGATAAGCACTCAAATAGGTGGACCAGTAGTGGTAACATTTAACAACTCTTCTTTAATGCATAACGTTTTAAAACTACAGTAAAAAAAATAATGGATGAAAAATAGAGTGAAATGGCATGGTTTACTTCAAAGGCCTTATCATTTATTTAAAGCATTTCTATATCGTTATTTTGTTTTAAAACCACTTCTGTCAAAATTCATCCACTGTACCCTTTGTGTTTATATTTTCCCTATCCAAAGCAGCAACATAGGTTTTATAAGCATCACCTCAGAGGGTCCACAGTAAATTTATGAGAGCCACCGAAAATGATTAGAATATGCTATCCATTTCACCACTGGGCGACACCACTTTGATTAAAGCAGAAGAGCTGTTTATGAGCAAATGATGTCTTATTTCTGAAGACAAAGGGCAAAATCCACTGGGATTTTCTTGCACAAGAACTGGTCTGAACAGCATTGAAAACTGAATGATTAGCTGTTTATTCTGTGAACTGCCCTGAAATCTTATGAAGAGCAATATATTAAATAAATTAATTAATAAATAAGTAACAGGAGCTAAACTGTGTAAAAAAACACCCTTTTCTCTTCTTTTAACTTCAGTAACTTCATATACTTCACTTTACATTTTTTACGTCATTAACGAAGTAACAGGGTAGAAACTCAAGCTAAATTCAGCATCGCAAGAATATGAACAAATAGCTCAGAGTTTCTTACCTTCATGCTTGTAAGTCATTTCTTGACAGCCAGAAAAATATAGGCATACCAGAGCACAGAGACAGATGAAAAAAGAAAAATACAAGACGAGAAAGATGTATTCCATCTTAATGATGCAGACACCGGGCACTTTGTTTATAAAAAGTAGAGCATCGTAATTAAGTTTGCAGAGCAGCAAATAGTCCCACGAGCGGTCTAAATTCCGCACACTGTAGTGCCATTACTCCACCGTAAAGTCAGACATGTTGGACAGGTTTTCTATGCATTTCACTCACCAAAGTTCCTAAGATTTAAATATCCATGGCTACCCAGTACACAAAGAGCTCCACCCTCTGTGCTGCTCCTGGAGACCCAAGTCAGCTGCCAGCAGCCTGCAGCCTGCTCCTTTCAAACTTCCCATGGCAATTAAGAGAGTGCCCAGTGAAAGCAAGCATAGCAACTGTTACCTGGTACTCTTACACGTAAGCAAGGGAATGATTAGAAGGAACACTTGGGGGAAGTCACTTTGTAATACTGGAATTCATGATCTTATGCAAACATGTTGCTTGGTTTTCAGAAAAAAAGCTGATTTTAGTAAGTTCAGAGAAAGGCTAGGTTCATTAGGATGCCGGCGAACAGATTGAGGTTGAATCCTGACAAGAACAAGACAGAAGTACTGTTTTTGGGGGGCAGGGGGCGGACGGGTGTGGGGGACTCCCTAGTCCTGAATGGGGTAACTGTACCCTTGAAGGACCTGGTGCGCAGCCTGGGAGTCATTTGGACCTACAGCTGTCCATGGAGGTGCAGGTCAACTCTGTGTCCAGGGCAGCTGTTTATCAGCTCCATCTGGTACGCAGGCTGAGACCCTACCTGCCCATGGACAGTCTTGCCAGAGTGGTGCATGCTCTGGTTAGCTCCCGCTTAGACTACTGCACTGCACTCTACGTGGGGCTACCTTTGAAGGTGACCTGGAAAATACAGTGGTACCTCTGGTTAAGAACTTAATTTGTTCCGGAGGTCCATTCTTAACCTGAAACTGTTCTTAACCTGAGACACCACATTAGCTAATGGGGCATCCTGCTGCTGCCGTGCCACCAGAGCACGATTTCTGTTCTCATCTGAAGCAAAGTTCTTAACCTGAGGTACTATTTCTGGGTTAGCGGACTCTGTAACCTGAAGCGTTTGTAACCTGAGGTACCACTGTACAAACTAATTCAGAATGCAGCAGCTAGACAGGTGACTGGGAGCAGTTGCCAAGACTACATAACACTGGTCTTGAAAGACCTACGTACATTGGCTCCCAGTACAATTCAAAGTGTTGGTGCTGACCTTTAAAGCCCTAAACGTCTTCGCCCCAGAATACCTGAAGGAGCATCTCCACCCCCATTGTTCAGCCCAGACACTGAGGTCCAGCTCTGAGGGCCTTCTGGTGGTTCCCTCAGTGTGAGAAGCAAAGTTACAGAGAACCAGGCAGAGGGCCTTCTCATCAGATGTCAAAGAAGGTAACAACTATCCGACTTTTAGAAGACATGTGAAGGCAGCCCTGTTTAGGGAAGCTTTTAATATCTGACAAATTATTGTATTTTAATGTTTTGTTGCAAGCTGCCCAGACTGGCTGGGGAAACCCAGCCAGATGGGTGGGGTATAAATAAATTATGATGATTATTAATTATTATTATTATTATTAATTATTATTAAGGGGGCCACGATGAATGGGAGTTTCTGGAGAAAATCTTACTCAAGGCATAATCGGGGACAGGCGAACCAGTATATAAGAAAAATAGGAAACATATAAAAAAGGCCAGTGTGGTTGCATTAAAAGTTTAGTGGGAGATGAATAGAAAAGGAAGGGAGCATGCCTAAAAGGTGAAAGTCACCAACTATAAATACAGACAAATAGCCCACACCTGTAGAGATGGTATCAGGTAAGCTAAAGATCAAAGCAAACTGAGGCTGGAGAGGGATGCTAAGGGGGGGGGGTTGTTATTGTTGTTCATGTATACTCAAAACAAGAGAAAGGGGAAGTGCTAGTATTATTGCTCCCATTGAGAAATGTTAAGGGCCAACTAGTCATAAAATAAGCCGTAGCAGGATTTTTAAGGATTTGTGAAATATAAGACATACCCCAAAAATAAGATATACCTCCGCGCCATGCGGAGCGAGACCGCCGAGCACCCCAGGCAGCCAGCGGGACCCAGCACACTGGTCGCAGCAGGAGGAGGCGGCCTGCAGGGTTGGCGCCCAGCAGCGCCGCGTCGGATCGAAGAGGCGGCCAGCAGCGCCGCACGGAGTGCCGGATTGAGGAGGCGCCTGCCGGGTCGGTGCTGATCAGCACCGCACGGAGTGGCGGATCGAGGAGCCGGTCTGCAGAGTCGGCGCCCAGCAGCACCGCGCTGGATTGAGGAGGTGGTGCTTCCTTGATCCGGTGCTCCGCGCGGCGCCGATCCGGCGGCCTGTCGGGTTGGCACCCAGCAGCGCCATGCAGAGCACCGGATCGAGGAAGTGGCCTTCATGGATCAATGCCTTGTCGTGGCGAAGGGGCTTGAATAACTCAGAGAAGCTATGAGCTATGCCATGCAGGGCCACCCAAGATGGACAGGTCATAGTGGAGAGTTTTGACTAAACGTGATCCACCTGGAGGCGGAACTGGCAAGCCACTCCAGTATCCCTGCCAAGAAAACTCCATGGACAAAGACAACAGGCATATTGTTAAAGCTATGGTTTTCCCAGTAGTGATGTATGGAAGTGAGAGCTGGACCATAAAGAAGGCTGATCGCCGAAGAATTGATGCTTTTGAATTATGGTGCTGGAGGAGACTCTTGAGAGTCCCATGGACTGCAAGAAGATCAAACCTATCCATTCTTAAGGAAATCAGCCCTGAGTGCACCCTGGAAGGACAGATCGTGAAGCTGAGGCTCCAATACTTTGGCCACCTCATGAGAAGAGAAGAATCCTTGGAAAAGACCCTGATGTTGGGAAAGATTGAGGGCACTAGGAGAAGGGGACGACAGAGGACGAGATGGTTGGACAGTGTTCTCGAAGCTACGAACATGAGTTTGACCAAACTGCGGGAGGCAGTGCAAGACAGGAGTGCCTGGCGTGCTATGGTCCATGGGGTCACGAAGAGTCGGACACGACTAAACGACTAAACAACAACAACAAGTGCCACATGGAGCACCACCTCCTCAATCCAGTGCTAGGCGCTGACTCTGCAGACCGGCTCCTCGATCCGGCACTCCGCGTGGCGCTGACCCGGCAGGCCACTTCCTTGATCCGGTGCGGTGCTGCTGAGCGCTGACCCAGCAGGCCACCTCCGGGACCCAGCAGCAGCAACGCAGCAGGAGGAGGCTTGCTGCGCGCCCCAAGCCCTGAGCCAGTGGAACCCAGCAGCAGCAACGCTGCTTTATTACGTAATAAAAAAGTAAGACACCCCCCAAAAATAAGCCATAGGCTTATTTTCTTGAGTAAAATAAATATAAGACGGTGTCTTAAAATATGGGAAACATGGTATTAGATGCCAGAACTGCTCAACTCCATTTTTTGCTTTTCTATTCTATTCCCAGAGGGAGAATAGAATGTAGCATGAATGTACAGTAGAAGCAGCCAGGAGGGTGGGGGGGGGGCAGCCACAATGCTTTTTTCTCAGCTGGTGTGACACCTCCTCTTACCTGGAGGGGGAGGAGAGAGGTAGCGGGGAGGTTAGTGCAGTGAGTCTGCACTGGTGGAACCAATCTCATGCACCCACAACCCCTCCAACCTTCCCAGTAAGCAGCTGTGATTCACCGACTGGGAAGGCTGTTTTTCAGCTCTACCCACATCTGTAGGATGTGTTAGTACCGCAGTTCCAGATTTGACAAGGAGAAAATACCTATTTACCTTAAACAAGTTCAAGTCCTCGGGGTCAGATCAATTCTAGGGTACCGAAGGGGCTTGTTCTCAGAATTGCTGTCTATTATCATGAAGAATTACAGTGGTACCTTGGTTGCCAAATTTAATCAGCCCCCCAAAATACTGCTTAACAGGGCACAGCACCTTGCCATCTAATATCTTGTTTCTCACTCTGGTAGCCCCCAAAGTCCCCAATTGAGCAATCTGTTTAAGCACTTGGCATGTCCATTTTGACTGCTGAAGTAAATACGAAGGTAGAGCAAATACAGAATATTCTAAAGTTGGTGGGAAAATGCTTTATTGAAGGTACCTAGTAACACTGGTTGCAGCCTTAATGTTTATTTCCCTGCCCATCTTCCTTCATGGTTCCACAGGGAAGCACATGGCTAGGCGTGCATGCAAATAAAGAGCTTTACTGCCAGATTCACAGACATCCAAATCCCTCCTCACTCTCTTCATGGGATGTCTGATGAGGCCAGCTTTCTCTAACCATGGTCACAAGCTTTGGGATTCCCTATCTCCTTAGCTGCCATGACAGAGCTCCTCCTACTGGCTGAGATGTAGATTGAGTTTATTAATGTTTGGGTCATAGACCATCACATATTACTGGCTGTGGAAGTATCTGCCCCCCATTGACTACTTTCCCCACTTGATCAGCCACCTTCCTTGTCAAGTGGGGGACAAGCGGGTGCCACAGGGTTCCATCCTGGGCCCATTGTTGTTCAATGTTTTTATAAACGACTTGGACAAAGGAATTGAGGGGGTGCTTGTCAAGGAACCAGGCAGAGGGCCTTCTCGGTAGTGGTGCTCGCCCTGTGGAATGCCCTCCCATCAGATGTCAAATAAACAACTATCTGACTTTTAGAAGATATCTGAAGGCAGCCTTGTTTAGGGAAGTTTTTAATGTCTGATGTTTTATTGTACTTTCAATATTTTGTTGGAAGCCACGTAGAGTGGCTGGGAAAACCCCCCATCTGGCTGAGGTATAAATATATTATTATTATTATTATTATTATTATTATTATTATTAGCAGCAGATGACACCAAACTGGGAGAGCTAGCATATGTCGCAGAAGGCAGAATCGGGATTCAAAATGACCTCAGCAGATTGGAGAACTGGGCTCAAACTAACAAAATGGATTTCAATAGGGACAAATGTAAGATTCTACACTTAGTCAGGAAGAACAGTATGCCTAAGATGGGGGACACCTGGCTTACTAGTAGAACATGTGACAAGGACTTAGGGATCTTAGTGGACCACAAGCTTAACATGAGTCAACTGTGTGATGCAGCAGCAAAAAAAATCTAAGGCTATCAACAGAAGTACAATATCCAGATCAAGGAAAGCAATAGCACCACTCTTCTCTGCCTCGGTCAGACCACACCTGAAATACTGTGTCCAATTCTGGGCACCACAATTTAAGAAGGATGTTGACAAACTGGAACATGTGCAGAGGAGGGCAACCAAGAGGATCAAGGGTCTGGAAAGCAACCTTTATGAGCAATAGTTGAAAGAGCTGGGGCATGTTTAGCCTGGAAAAGAGGAGACTAGGAGATATGATAGCCATCTTCAAATATCTAAAGGGCTGTCCCATGGAAGATGGAGCAATCTTGTTTTCTCCTGCTCCAGAAGGTAAGATCCGAACCAATGGATTCAAATTACAAGAAAGGAGATTCCAACCAAACATGAGGAAGAACTTTCTGACAGTAATAGCTGTTTGACAGTGAAACAGTCTCTCTCGTGAGGTTGTGTACTCCTTTATTGGAGGTTTTTAAGCAGAGGTTGGATGGCCATCTGTCATGGATGCTTAGTTGAGATTCCTGCATTGCAGGGGGTTGGACAAGATGGCTCTTGAGGTTCATTCAAACTCTAGAATTCAATGATTCTTTAGAAACCAAGAAGAGTTTGGATTTGATATCCCGCTTTATCACTGCCCGAAGGAGTCTCAAAGTGGCTAACATTCTCCTTTCCCTTCCTCCCCCACAACAAACACTCTGTGAGGTGAGTGGGGCTGAGAGACTTCAAAGAAGTGTGACTAGCCCAAGGTCACCCAGCAGTTGCATGTGGAGGAGCGGAGACGCGAACCCGGTTCACCAGATCAAGAGTCTACCTCTCTTAACCACTACACCACACCAAGGGTTCTCCTCCTACCACGGGGGTCAGAGGCAAAAGCGGACAGAGCAATGTTCTTTACTTTCGTACAGTAAACTAGTTTCTACACCAGGAATGGGGAATCTCAGGGATAGGGGCCAAATATGGCCCTCTAGGCCTCCCTAGCTGGTCCATGGGACTCTCCAGCCACCCTTCCACTCTTTCCCCAGGCCTTGCCCCTTGCCAGCTTCACGCCCTCCGTGCGTATTTGGAGTGTGTCCCAGAACTCAGATAATGGCTTTTGCTTGCCTGGATAGAGATTAGAGAAGGGCTTGTGAGTGTGTGTACAAACTAGCTTATGGTATGAAGTTTGCATCCACTGCTCAGTGGCCTTTTGCCCTCCCCGCTACTGGCATGTCGTCCCCAGGGTTGCCATACGTCCAGATTTCCCTGGGCATGCCTGAGATTCCAAAGGCAAAATCACCATCCGGGTGGATTTAAATTTTGAAAAATATCCAGGGTTTTTTTGGGTGTGTGCTGAGGGAGTGGGTGAACAGTCTGTCTGTCAGTCTGGTGGGTGGCTGGCTGGCCAGCTGAGTGGACCCCGCTTATCCCCCACGGTGAGTTTAGAGCCACGTCAGGCCTCCCTCCTCCCCCCCTCAGCGGTCTCTGGGTCCAGGCCTGGCCACAGCCCCCACAACCCTGCCGCCACTAAGGAACCACACACACAAATGTTAAAATGTGAGGACCTTTGCATGCTGTTTTGCTCCCTCACCCAAAAATCAAACTAACTTTTCATTAATCCAAACATTTATTTCTCCAAATTGAACGTACTAAATATTCCAGCCAATGGATAATGGATAATGGATTCACTTGAATAACGTTATTTGCAACCCATGATTCAATCCTGAAAATGTGAAGCCATTACCTCTGCTCATGTGCAGAGTACATCACACACGTGATTAAACCTAATTAGCCTCTTTTGCCTAAGACAGGAAGAGCATCCTCCAGGTCTGGGAAGGATAGTCAAATCCATGTGACATCCATACAGGCTTAGATACAAAGTTTTCCATTTTAGAAAGTCACTGAGAAACAAACTCAACCCCCGCCCCCGCCCCCCAAAACAGTTGCATTTTACTACATTCAGAACTGGCTGGCCCATGATGCGAGGCAAAGCAGCCACCTCAGAGGGCAGACCCAGGCCCTAGCAGCGTGCCATTTGCCTCCTCCTCCTCCTCCTCCTCCTCCATGCCCTCCCCACCACTGTGGTCCCCACCCACTGTTCCCCCCCCCACCTGCTCCTCTCCAGCCTCCTTTCCTCTTTTTCCTGGGCCACCTCCAGATGACTGTAGGGGGGTCTGGAAGGGAGGGGCCAGAGAAATATCCTGGCCTGACCCTGCTCACATTCAGTGCTGTAGAATTACGTTTTCGTTTCAAACAATACCTATTATTTATAAGATTTCATTAAGACTTTTCATAATACATTACAATAAAAACCAAACTAATCTAAAAGAAAAAGGAAAAAGAAACAAACAAAGAATATACAATTGTATATGTGCTGTCACCTGTTTCCTTTTTTTTACTATTTAATTATGTATTGATTGATTACAAGACTTTCTAGAGTTTTATCTGTACTATACCCTGCTTTAGGATTGTTTAATACTGAAAGCGGGTAATAAATTTTAATAACTAAACTGTTTCAGAAGAAGCCCCATTGAGTTATTTGGGACCTACTTCCAGATAAGTGTGCACATGTTTGCAAACTTAGCTGTGCAAAACAGAACGATAAGGAAAAGTGCCACCGTCAGGCCTTCAGCAGTACTTTCCAGGTTACACTGCAGTTAAATATTTGACATCTCCATATATTAAAGTATCAAGAAGCAGATGTGGGGGGGGGGGGGAAATCAGCATTTTGTAGTTTTTAAAATTAATTATTAATAATGATGGCAATTGTTGTTTTTCTTATTTTATTGCCATAATTTTAAAATAGAAAAGAAGTTTGGAAAAACCATTATCCACTAGTCTCAATAAAAATGTCACTCACCTTTGTGGGTTTCAAATTTTGCGTCTTCTGTTTCCTGGAGCGTAACCATCGATCCCGCTCCTAGAGCAAGGAATGTCTTTTAAATAATTTATTTAGTATATATTCAAAATACGTAACAGATAATCATGGGTGTGGAAACATGCTCCACAGCAAAGCTAAATATCCCTTTCCATTTCTTTTGAAATACACACTTTTAAAACTAGTTGCCGCAGAGGAAAATCTGGGGGAAACACAGCAAATTGACAATGTACACAGTTGACAAACCATGAGAAATGGAAAGAGATTTTGGATCATTTCACTTATCCACTCCTCCTTTTATGAGATAGATTAATGAGTTATGAGAAACAGAAATGAAAACATGGAAAAGGAGATGGGTTTAAAACTGGACAAATAGATTATTTACTTCTAATTCAGGAGTGGGGAACCTTTTCTGGTCTGATTCTTATTGCTCCACCCTTGGCAGGCCAATGTTTAACAGCTAGCCAGGGCCACTCACCTGTTATTCAGGTGATTCTTCCCTTTGAAGCCCTGATTATTGGGACTTCAAAGTGAAGCACATAAATTTCAAACAGCCCTTTGTAAACATCCACATGCAGGAATATATATTCCCTTTCCCCTCAAAAAATAAGACTTACCCATAAAATAAGCCATAGCAGGATTTCTAAGCATTTGCACAATATAAACCATACCCCAAAAATAAGACATAGTGATAGGCGCAGTTCTGGAGGGCGCCAAGGAAGAGGCGTGGCTGGACGCATAATAAAAATAAGACATCCCCTGAAAATAAGCCATAGTGTGTCTTCTTGAGGAAAAATAAATATAAGACAGTGTTTTATTTTCCGGAAAACACGGTTAATATTGGGGATACTATATCCCCACTTCACTTTTTTGCTTGTAAATATAACATTTTCTATTATTTGTTATCTTTGCCCCCAAACACATAGCCTTCTGTTATACTTTGCCAAGAATATAATGCTTTGAAAGCAGCAAACATGACTGTCTGTTGTCACAAGGTTACTCCCCTCACTGTCCCCTGCTCCTTCTCCATGGTTGATGTGACAAGGAAGAGCATGAACATGGGTAGGGGAGGCCTAGCTCTTTAGTATTTAGCAATGGCAGGCTGTTTCAAAATACAATGCAAAATACAATGCATGCTATATTTGGATCAAGTGACCATGTGGCTTTACAAATGTCTCTCCAAGGGAATAAGAAACGAATGCCAAAGCAGAGATTAATAATAACTGCATATTACCATTGTCAGATCATCAATAAGATGCCGTTGTTCTATAATTTGCAATTTAAGAAATTCAACTTCTGGTTCTTCATGTGTGCTACTGAGGTCATTCAATGAAGTGTGCCTCCTTATTGTTGGCTGAGCAGATAGCTTCTCCCTCTATAAAAAAAAAGTAATTTCATTAACACAACCAAATCTTACACCCTCTTTGGTTCCAGCCAAAACAATACTAGTACAAAAAGGTGGTTGGTAAACATCCTTGCCCTTTTCCAATCATGAATTTAAACATTATCATGCAAAGAGAAAACACATCTGAGAAAAAGTCAGCAGTGAGACTGAATGACTGTAATCCTTAACAGAGCAACTGCTACCATAATAACCAGTGCTACTATCCCTTTCACATGACAGAAGTGTGAGTCTTGGGTGAAAGTGACCACATCAACTTGGGATTCAAGATACTGGGAAACAGTAAAGTTGAACGTGGTCAGGTGTGCACCCTAGACTTTGGGAAATCTGATTTCAGCAAGCTTAAGTAAATACTGGGTGGGACCTCATTTTTTGTGGCGAGGGGGTGGTGTCGCCTGCTTTGTCTTTGTTTTATTTGTTTGAGGAGGTTAGGGTGATTTGTCATTTGGGGGAGGGGTCCTAAGCATCACCAGTTTTCCTTTTGTGAAATAGGTATTTTGAAGTGCCCATTAAAGTTTCTTAGATTTCCAAATGTGCCTCTAGGCCCAAAAGGATTCTGGAGCCTGAATGCAGAGCCCCAAGAAGCCTCTCAGCACTAGGGCAATGGGGTTCCTGGCTCAAACTCTAGAGATGCAGGGATCTTATCTGCAAGTCCTGTGGGGCCTGTCCCCATCTTTGCTGGCCTATTTCCATCTGGGCTGAGAGAGGGGAGGCCAAGACCATTTCCAGCTATGAAAGCTGCTGCAGGAGGCACCAGAGACCGTCTTGACCACAAGTCTGCACAGGATGTTTAGGGACTACTGTGTGGGCCCAGATTTAATTTTAGTGGTGCATTACTTTTGCTGTTTTCGTTATTATGCTTTTGTGTTTTGTCATGAGATCTTATCATGAATTATAAGGGATTTTTCAATTTTACTGATCATTTCTTAATGAGATGCTTTCATTAACAGATTATTTAAATTCTGCTGTATTTTGTAACTAGTGAATGATGTGAGCCCCCATAGACAGCATACAAATAAATGCTGAGGAAAAGGGTGACTGTACCCTGAGTTGGGTAACATCCTGTGGGCTGGGGTTGAGCTGGTGCCTTTCCTCTTGAAGCCCACAGCATGGTAAGCAGCTGAACACAGCAGCCGACCACTTGACCAGTTAAAAAAGGTCAGTCCAGAATGTGTTACATTGTGACTCTGCAGGCCATATGTTAAAGTACTACATATTGGGCTACACATTGGGTAATGACTCATTTTTTTAAAATTTTTAAATAAACCTTTATTTCGTATTTTATAGTTACAAAACAAGATCATAAAACATGGATCATAAATCATAAATTATATATCAAAGTTACAAAACAAAATCGTAGAACACAAATCAGTAAAATAGAAGAAAGATAGAAGAGAGGGGGAAAAAAGCAACAACAAAAAAAGAGAGAGAGAATATAGCATATAGTAATGACTCATTTTGTTAAGTTATCCTTCTTGGATTTGCAGGTGCTCCCAAAGAAAGATAAAGAACAACTGTAATTTCTGTTTTTGAGCTACCCAACACTTTTAGAATATACTTTTTGCTGGTCTATGACCGTAATAAAGATATTATTATTATTAGAATATACCTTAAAAATAGGAATTATGTCAATGTGCCAATCAAGCAGGTGGAATCAAAATCTGCAGTAGGACTTTCTACCTGTAAAACTGTACTAGATAGAGTGAAAACTACTGTGAGGGGCAAGGGGTATCGCGAAGCCCCTCCCCTCCTGAGTTCCAGCCCAGCCCAGAGCACGACTGAGAGCAGGGAGAGCTCCAGCTCCAGTGGGGAAACAGGAAGTGGGATCCAAGGCTCTGGCAGGGTAGAAGAGCCAGCGTCCAAGGGGGGACAGGAAGGAGGAAAGAGGGGGGGCAGACCCATCCCCCCAACTCCGGAACTTCGCAGAAAGCGTCGGGGGAAGAGGATGGGGCTCCCCAAGTTGTTATGCTGGCGCAAGATGCGCCAAAAGCCATTCGGAGGTTCTGATGAAAGCTGAAAAGATGTGTCTCTGTAACTAGCTCTACCTTTAGCACTGTAAATACGCAGCACCAATAAAAAGATAAAATGCAGAGCGGTGGAGAGTCGTTACTCTGAAGTAGTCCCATCCGACCACTGTGACAGCAACCTCCGAATCTTTTTTGGGCTACTTTGGAGTTGCCGGGATGGCGCGCCATGACCCCTCCATCAGTTGGCACCAGAGATGCATCACGTTTGGCTCAGACTATTGTCTGGAGCATTGCATGCAACACCAACCAGGGGAGGGGCCTCCAATAGCCACGGTGGCCACCATGCACGTCAAGGGGGGTGAGACGATACCCAAGCAGTACTGGGACCTGCAGGAGGTCTTCAGTGAAGCGGAATCCGACCACCTGCCCCCGCACAGATCATTTGACTGCCAGATCAACCTGGTGCCGGGGGCCACGCTACCCCCAGCCAAGCTGTACTCCATGTCAGATCAGGAGCTGGAGGATCTGCGTGCGTTTATAGACAAGAACCTCAAGAGGGGGTTCATCAGAGAAAGCAAGGCAGTAGGGGGCAGCCCGGTCTTCTGGGTGGACAAGAAAGACACGCAACAGCGCCGTCTGGTGGTGGATTTCAGGCGCCTGAACAACATGACAGAACCGGTGGCTTTCCCGATGCCCAGAGTGGACGATCTGCTGACAGCGGCACGCAGGGGCAAGATCTTCACCAAGCTCGACCTGAGGGGGGCGTACAACTTGATCAGGATCCGGGAAGGCGATGAGTGGAAGACCACGATGTTCACGCCTCTGGGCTCTTTTGAATATCTGGTGATGCCCTTCGGTTTGCAAGGAGGCTCAGCATGCTTCCAGGCCTTCATGCACCACGTCCTGGGGTCCCTTCTCTTCAAGAAATGCCTGGTCTTCTTGGATGACATCCTTATTTACTCCAATGACCCAGAGCAGCATGTGAAGGATGTCAGAGAGGTGTTGCAGCGCCTGAAGGAGCACCACCTGTATGTGAAGCTGGAGAAGTGTAAGTTTCACACCAAAGAGGTGGACTTCCTGGGCTACAAACTGTCAGACAAGGGGCTGGCGATGGACAAGGACAAGGTGCAGGCCATCCTGGACTGGCACAGCCCCAGGACGCGCAAGGATGCCCAACGCCTACTAGGCTTCGCCAACTTCTACAGGAAGTTCATCAAGAACTTCTCTCGCGTTACGGCTCCCATCACGGACTGCCTGAGAGGCAAGCAGAAGTTCAGGTGGACACAGGAAGCGCAAGCAGCGTTCGAAAGCCTCAAGAGGGTGTTCGCTTCCGACCAGAACCTGTTCCACGTGGTGCAGGATGCGCCCCTACGCGTTGAGACCGATGCTTCAGACAGAGTTTTGGGAGCGATCCTGTTGCAACTGGATGCCAACAGAGAGTGGAGACCCTGTGCCTTTTTCTCTAGAAAGCTGACACAGCCAGAACGCAATTACACGGTGTTTGATAAGGAACTTCTCGCGATCCACGCTGCGTTTAAACACTGGAGACATTTCTTGGTGGGCGCCAAGCACCCCATTCAGGTGTGCACGGACCACAAGAACCTGGAGTTCTGGAGAACGGCCAGGGTGCTCAACCAGCGGCAGATACGATGGGCAGAGTTCTTCTCACACTTCAACTTCTCCATCCACTACATACCGGGGGAGCAGAACGTCAGGGCGGATGCCCTCTCCCGCAAGCCAGAGTACATGGAGGAGGAGTTGCCACCAGCACCCCGACACATTTTCCCCCCATCAGCATGGTCCTGCGGAGCAGCAGTGGTGAGCGAGGCAGAACTCACAGCACTGACGGCAGCAGATGAGTTTGCCACCCGCATCTTCAGAGAGCTGCGAGGGGGGAGGGAGCAGGCAAAAGACTTTGAGGAAAGGAGGGGGTTGCTTTTTTACAGGGGAGCCCTGTACCTGCCCACCAACCAGCTCAGAGGTAAGGTCCTCAAGCAGATGCACGACAACCCGACGGCGGGTCATTTCGGAAGGGACAAAACCACTCACCTAGTCATGAGACACTTCTGGTGGCCAGGGGTGCGGGAAGATGTTCGAGACTATGTACGGGGCTGTGACACCTGCCAGCGGGCAAAGGTAGTCAGAGCAGCACCAGCAGGGTTGCTGGAGCCATTAGCCACCCCGCACAGGCCGTGGGAAGTAGTGTCCATGGACTTCATCACAGACCTGCCGTCGTCCAGGGGCAAGACCGCAGTGTTGGTGGTGGTGGACCTCATGTCCAAAATGTGCCATTTTATACCGTGTGCCAGGGCGGTCTCTGCAGAAGAGACAGCCAAACTGTTTGTTGACCACGTATTCAGACTGCATGGATTACCTTTAAGAGTTATTTCGGATAGAGGCCGCCAATTTGTTTCCAGGTTCTGGAGGCGGCTCATGAACCTCCTGCAGGTGGAGGTCAGCTTGTCGACGGCTCGGCACCCGCAGACCAATGGACAGGCGGAGCGGGTCAACGCCATTCTGCAGCAGTACCTGAGATGCTACGTCAGCCAGAGGCAAACGGACTGGGTGGATCGTCTGCCACTGGCAGAATTTGCCTACAACAATGCGGTGCACGTCTCCACAGGGGTGTCGCCCTTTAAGGCCAACTACGGGCGCGACCTCAGATCTTTCCCGGAGAGGGAGGGGGAGGAGGAGGGCCCGCAGGCAGAGGATTGGGCAGAGGAGCTGGAGACGGTGCACCAGCAGCTCAGAGAACACTTGGAGAGGGCCAAGGAAGCGTACAAGAAGGGGGCAGATCGCCACAGGCGACCGGGGGAGGTCATCAGGGTGGGGGACAAGGTCTGGCTGTCCTCGGAGGGCCTTCCCACCAGAGGGAGGTGCAAGAAGCTGGCACCCAGAAGGTTGGGCCCCTTCACGGTCACGCAGCAGGTAAACCCGGTGGCATACAGGCTGGCACTGCCAGAGGACATGAGGGTGCACCCAGTGTTTCATAGATCGCTGCTGTCTCCGTACAGGGAAAGTAGCAGATTCCGAGACGGCGCACAGACCCCCGAGGGAGGGGGGGAGAGAGGAGGCAGGGAGCCACTCAATGAAGCAACAGCCATCCTTGATTCACGAAGGGGGGTGGGGGGCCTGGAGTACCTTATGGCATGGGAGGACGCCCCGCCATCCCAAAATGAATGGGTCCCAGCCACCCAGATACAGGAGGAATTCTTAGTGGAAGAATTTCACGCCCTCTTCCCACACAGGCCCAAGCCCTGGCACATGGAAAGGGAGGGGGAGGAGGAGGACGCACAGGAGGGGGAAAGCAGTTCACCATGGAGATGGGAAGCAGAGTTTGAGGACACGGAGGAGGAGATATGGGTATCTCCGAGGTCCACTCAGTCAGGAGAAGAGGTGGACTGGCAGCAGATTTTCACCCCCACCAGCTCTGAGGCCACGGATTTTTTGGGCTTTCCCTCTTCCCAGGAGGGAGGAGGGGTACAACGGGACTGGGGGGAGGTGTTCACACCAACCGGCTCGGACAGCACGGAGTTCTTAGGCTTTCAGTCACCACCAACACCCGTGCAACCGCCCAGGAGGGAGGAAGGGGGGCCTGGGGGGGATGGATGTGAGGGGCAAGGGGTATCGCGAAGCCCCTCCCCTCCTGAGTTCCAGCCCAGCCCAGAGCACGACTGAGAGCAGGGAGAGCTCCAGCTCCAGTGGGGAAACAGGAAGTGGGATCCAAGGCTCTGGCAGGGTAGAAGAGCCAGCGTCCCAGGTGGGACAGGAAGGAGGAAAGGGGGGGGCAGACCCATCCCCCCAACTCCGGAACTTCGCAGAAAGCGTCGGGGGAAGAGGATGGGGCTCCCCAAGTTGTTATGCTGGCGCAAGACGCGCCAAAAGCCATTCGGAGGTTCTGATGAAAGCTGAAAAGATGTGTCTCTGTAAATAGCTCTACCTTTAGCACTGTAAATACGCAGCACCAATAAAAAGATAAAATGCAGAGCGGTGGAGAGTCGTTACTCTGAAGTAGTCCCATCCGACCACTGTGACAACTACTTTATGGAAAAGATTTCTGAGAAAATGAGATAGAAAATTTATTAAATAAATACCGGTAAGTAATATTACTGGCTATAAAAGCAAAAAGGGAGCAGAGCACTTTCTGGTCATCCTTCTTACAACTGGCAAACGAAACGTCAGAATCTGCGACCTGAAGATGACGACTGCTTACCATTTCGACATTTCCCCTGGAAAGATGCTTAAGTTTTTCTTCCATTCTTTGTATACTCTGCAGCAAGCTCTCATTCTTTTTGTTCAGCCTTCTGTTTTTTTCTACAAGTGGCTTCACCTGCACTTCCGTCTCCCGAGACCGTTTCAGCTGCAAAAAAGTTGTACTTTTTTGTTTTTGTTTTTAAAGCACATCTGTTCTGCACAGCGGTGCAAGTGGGTAGCTTGGGGACACATCTTTGTCAACAGAGGCCCAGGTGTCCTCTATGGCTAGGAAGGCCTTTTTCCAGCCTCATCTGGTTTGACAGCTAGTGCCATTCCTGGACAAGGATAGCCTGGTCACTGTTGTCCATGCTTTGGGCTGGATAGAAATGTGCTCTTATGTGGGGTTGCCTTGGGGTCTGGGTTTGGAAGCTCCAGCTGGTGTAGAATGTGCTCACGTTAGAGTTTAAAGCCCTAAACAACTCAGGTCCCAAATACCTCAAAGACTGCCTGCTTCCCTATGGATCCTCTCAGGTGCCAAGATCTGCAGAGGTGGCCCTCCTGGTAGTTCCTCCATCTTCGGACACTCAGCGGGTGGCAGTCTCAGAGAGGACATTCAAAGCTGTGGAGCTCCCACCCCACAGAGGTGCTCTTGGCACTGTCATTATACAGCTTCCGGCAAACGCCAAAGATGCACTTCTTTGCCCTGCCCTTTGACACTTTTGATGTGTATATTTTTAGGACCCAACTTAGTTCTGTAATTGTAAGTTGTTTGTTTTTAATATTGTGTTGTAATGTTGTAACCCAACCTGGGACCTTAACAACAACATCTTCCTCCCTTACTCTAAACAAAAAAAGTCCCAAATGTGGCCTTTCTTCATAAGGGAGTTGCTCTGACCCCTTAATCATTTTGGCTGCCTTTTTCTGAACCTTCTCAAGCTCTATAATGTCTTTCTTGAGGTGAGGCTACCAGAGCTGGACACTGTATTCCAAGTGGGCTCTCGCCATATAATGGCATTCTGACATTGGTAGCTCTCCGAGTTCTTTAAGAACTGGTTCCTGCATAGCAGGAGGTTGGATTAGATAACTCTCGGGGATCCTTTCCAACTCTACAATTCCAGGATTCTATGATTCTGAGGCAGATGCCATTTGGGCCTGGTGGTTTGCCCATTTTGTGTCTTGTCACCACTTTTGCATCAGCTCCTCAGACTCCCTTTCTGAGGCAGATAGCTCAGGCACAGGGATCTGCCTTCCATCTCCCACTGTGAAGACAAACGCAAACTCCCTCGTCATCCAAAGGTCCAACCACTTCCCCAGCTGATCTCCTTTTAATGTATTTAAATAAGTTTTGTTGTTCCTCTATTATTATTATTATTATTATTTTGTAATACGCTCATCAAATTATCTTTCTCTTTTTTTCATGCCTTATCATCTGCTAGAATTTCTTGTACCAAAGTCCCTGCTCTTTTTGCTCTCCTCATTTGGACAAGACTTCCCTTTTCTGAAAGAAGCCTCCTTGCCTCTAACAGCTTCCTTGCCTTTGCTCATTCCCCATGCTGGCCTTGGAAGTATCTTTCCTGTTCTGTGGTATGTTCTCTAGTTGAGCTTCTGATATTCTATAATTGTGAACAACGGTTAAACATTTTGGAGAGATGTGTCCCCTTTCTACTTTCTTTTTACCCATTCCCTCATTCGGGGAACTCTTCTTTTTTGTAAAAGTCAAATGTGACCTTGGCAATTGTCCACTTACATTTTTTATTTTTATTTTATTTATTTATTTATTGAATTTATTAGTTGCTTAATCTTGGTCAGGGGAACCCAAAGCAACTTACAACTGACTAGACAGACAAAAACAATAACACAACCCTCCCCACACAGATACATTAAAAGCATCCTGCCCAGTTCTAAAAGGCCACAGATTGTTTAATCACCCAAAGGCCTAGTTATAGAGAGACATTTTCACCTGGTGCCTAAAGATACATAATGAAGTTGTGAGAAACTGATATTTTAGTGTGACGGCATCTACACTTTGGAACCCCCTGCCTATTGACAGTTAGCTACATTCATTGTCCTGTACTCTTTTCTGCACCTGCTTAAAACATTTTTGTATAGACAAGCCTATCCAGACACACAGATGTTGATGGTGTATTTTAATTTTAATATCGTTAAATGTTTTACCATATTTTTCTGTGCATAACACACCACCTATATTTTGGGTCTCAAAATTAAGAAAATGCACTATCCGTGTATAAGAGGACCCTTTATTTTAAACTTCAAAAATTTAGGAAAAAATATAATCTTATACACGGAAAAATACGGTAAGTTGTTTTTAAATGTTTTATTGATAACTTTAATATTTCTTGTAAACCCCTTGGAGGTTTTACTATAACCAAGCAGCATATAAATTTTGTTATATAAAATATCAAAATTACTTACTAGTTCATTCCTTTCATCTGCTAAAAGTGTATTTCTATCTTCCAGCTTCCGAATTACAGCACTGAGTTCTGCTATTTTTAGCTGAAATCTCCGCACGTCTCGTTCCTCCATATGTTGCTCCTTGAAAATAAAAAGCTACATTACAGCACAAAACTGGGCATAACTTCATTTTACAGAAAAGTGAAAAAGCATGTGGAATAGATGCGGGAAGGCAGTGTTTTCTCATACAGTGGGCAGATACCACCAGCTGGCCTCAGTCTCCTTTGAGGCTGGCCTCAGCGGCACAGACCCCCCCTCACCCATTTCTGTCCGTCTCCCCCCCTCTGCCCGCCCCCAGCCATGCTACTGTCTTTTGGCTGGACCTATGGCAACATGGATGGGACCCAGGTGGCGCTGTGGTTAAACCACTGAGCCTAGGGCTTGCTGATCAGAAGGTCGGCGGTTCCAATCCCTGTGACGGGGTGAGCTCCCGTTGCTTGGTCCCTGCTCCTGCCAACCTAGCAGTTCGAAAGCACGTCAAAATGCAAGTAGATAAATAGGAACCGCTACAGCGGGAAGGTAAACGGCGTTTCCATGTGCTGCTCTGGTTTGCCAGAAGCGGCTTTGTCATGCTGGCCGCATGACCTGGAAGCTATACGCCGGCTCCCTCGGCCAATAATGCGAGATGAGCGCTCAACCCCAGAGTCTGTCACGACTGGACCTAATGGTCAGGGGTCCCTTTACCTTTTTTATGGCAACATGAGCAGCAAGTCTTCAGGCCCTGAATAAAAGTGGCAAGAAAGCAGAGGGGTTTGTGGGAAGAGACATGATGGCGAAGGGCCAGAGTATGCACTCAAATAAAACAATGGGAAAGTTCGCTTCAGTTTATGAACGCTTCAGTTTATGAACAGACTTCCAGAACCAATTGTGTTCATAAACCGAGGTACCACTGTATAATAAAATTGCAAGGCTGTCATCAGACTCCAATTTGTGTGGCTGCCAGACAGAACAGCACGAGGGCAGCTCAGGCAGGCAGGTGAGTGAGCAGCTCAGGAGAGCCATGGAGGAACAACCAGGGGCAGCTTCCAAGCAGCCATCTTGCTCCATTTTTCCCTGTGCTCCCGAGGCCATTTGTCTGCATCCATATTGGCAGGTAAAGGGGAGGGAAGCAACAAAAGAGCAAGATGTTTGCTGGGGAAGTGACCTGGCCTGTTGTCCCTGCTCCTTTGAGGCTCGCCTGGGCCATGGTTTGGCAGAGCTATACAGGGAAGGGGCAGGGTTGACTGAGGAGGCAGACAAGTGAGCAGACAAGACTGGAAGGAGAACAATAGGTCTGGCGCTAGTCTTTGTGTGCCGCATTTTTCACCCCATAAGACGCACTTTTCCCTCCTAAAAAGGAAGGGGAAAAGTCACAGCATCTTATGGAGCAAAGGCACTAGACGGCAGCAGCACCCCTCGGCTGCCGCTGCAGTCACAAGCGGAGGGATGCCTCTGCCACCGGAGCCATGGCTCCCAGCAGTGGGGGAGGAGCGGACAGCCCAAAAGCGGCACTTTTGCACTGTCCGTTCCTCCTCTGCCGCTGCCAACAGCAATGGCAAAGAGGGTGGGGGAGGAGCAGACAGTCTCAAAGCACCACTTTTGCGCTGCCCGCTCCTCCCCCGCCGCTGCCAACAATGTCCAGCATCACAGAATCACAGTGTCACCCACAGGCACCCACAAATGTGAGCTCCCTCCCTCTCTCTCATCCTTCCTTCCCTCCCTCCCTCTTCCAACTTTAATAAAATATGGGGGAGGAGGTAAGCCCCACCTCACATGCCCTCAACATGGGGGGATGACTCTCTCAAATATGGGGGGTAAGGCACCTAGGCCTCTAGGAGTTGGCTGCTATGCCTAGCCCTAGGACAATTCAAGAAAGCAAAATATTTTTTTCTTGTTTTCCTCTAAAAAAAATTAGGTGCGTCTTATGGTCAGGTGCATCTGATGGCGCGAAAAATACAGCACTCTCTTCTGGGGCTATGACTATACAGAGGATGGGCTTTGCTCTCTGTCCTGAAACCAAAGTTTTGGGGATCACAACGTGCCAAATCACAGCTTACCAAAAGCACAGCAGCATTACAACCAGAGGAGCAAAAGGGCAATCTCCTCTCTTAGAGCCCCCACATTTGCTTGTTTGCACTAAGACATGATTTGGGTTGGTGTTGCAAACAAGGGCACTGTCTCAGCTTAAGCCTGCAGTCCCCTCACTACCACCACCCGGGCAATACAGAGACAATAAAAATGGACTCTGCACAATGTACTTCTGAACTATTGTTTCTAGCAGTAAAGTCCTCTGAAGGGTGGAAGCAAAGCTTAATGTTCCAATTTCACAGTATAATTTATTTGTATTTTGAAGGTGATAACTCATTAGCAGGGAATCACCACATTGTTAAAATAACTTTAACATTCATATGCAGCATATAAAAACAGTTAGATTTCTTACCGGGTTTCCTACAAGTTCCATCATATCTCCCACAGAGGGAGGAAGCTCTTTCTTTGGGCTGCCATGGAACCGCTCTGCTTCTTTGACTTGAACAAGTTGTTCATCCAGGGCTTCTTTCTGGAGCAGCAACTTTTGTGTATGGCCTGCCTGGACACCAAGATCTTTCTCCAAAGCCAAAATCACTCTCTCTTTGCCTCGTATCTCATCCATCTTGAAAAGTTAGAAAGCAACACGATGTGAATTTCTCCAAATACTTCCCATTAAACTGAATGTTATTTTGCCTTAGCAACACTTTATGTTAGCCAATTCATACCAAAGGATAAGTAGCGCTGGATTTAAAGCCAGGGCTGCCTCTATGAAAGGAATGAACTTAAGTTCTGTTTTTTGTTTAATGTGTTCTTTTGACTTACTTAGTATTAGCCAGATATGAGAACAATTGACTTCCTTTCAAAAATCTCACGAAACGGCAGCGTAAAGCAATTGTGAACAGATAGTAGATCTAATTTTGCATCAATCAAAGCAGCTAAGTGTGCCACTCGTCAGAGGAAATAAAAGAGACTTGAATAAGAAATGCCCTCCTTTCCCTGAGAGAAAATTACAATACAGGATTAACATCCATTTATTTACAAAGTAAAATAGGGGGAAAGCAAGTGACTGTGATATGACACACAATTATACTAGTGGCAATTAAAAATAGACCTCTAATAGTGGAATATTCAACTATTCAACACACATGGTAATATTGGGTGAACCTACCAGCCTACGGATGTCCCTCTCGCATTCACGCTTTATCCTATTAATTTCGTCTTGATGGGACTGGTAGGCTGTGCGCAGGTCAGCTGCCTTCATCTTATCTGCCTGCATGATGTTACTCAAGGCTTCTTCCACCTGTTTTTTCCCTGACTTCAGTTCTAGTATCTCCTGTTGCATCTTTATACGCTCACCATCAAATGATTTCCGGGCTTCTTCCCTGGCTTCATTGAGCAAGGCAGTTTTCACTTTGTCAGCTGCCCCGTCCCGCAGGACATTCACTGTGGACTGCAATCGCTGGATCTCACTGTCTTTTATTTTCACCATACGAGCCACTTCTTGCTCGTGTTGCCGAATGAGTACCTCTCGGACAGCCTGGAGTTCCTTCATTTTCTCTTCATGGAGTTTAGCCTTGAGTTCGGATATGTAGGCTGTGTGTTTGTGCTGTTCCTGTTCTCGTTCTTGTTTGACTTCCTGGAGCTTCTCTCTCAGTTTACTCACCTGAAACACCACCAAAAAACAAAAGCAACACATTAGCATGACTATGTAGAACTGGAGGAATGTTTGGGAAGCAAATGAAACATGAGGTACCGTGTTTCTCCTAAAATAAGACACGTCTTATATTTATTTTTCCTCCAAAAAAACACACCACGGCTTATTTTCGGGGGATGTCTTATTTTTTCGAGCGGGAGAACCAATAGAAAACAATCAGGGGTGAATAAAGGAAGATCGCCTTTGGGTGCCCCCCCAAGAGCCGCTCGCTACTGAATAAGCGCCGCAAACAGAAGCAGGTTCCCGGCGCCGACCGGCCCCTCTGGCCCCCGGCCCCCCTGGGACTTTTTCTGAAGGACTCGGCTTCGGGGTGGCGGGCCAAATCTGAAGGCGGCTTTATGTCTGCGACTCCACAGAAGACGCGGCCGCCGGCTGCACTTACCGAGGATCCGGCCCAGAAGGGGCAGGAGTTCTTCACCTGCGGGGAGCTGCTGAGGGAGAGCGCGCCGAAGCTCAGCGCCACCAGGCAGCACCCCAAGATCAGCTGCAGCAGCCCCAGAGACAGCAGAGGTCGGGCCGGCAGCAGCCCCGCCCGACACGCCAGCGGCAGCCTCCCCGCCCAACGGCAGGCCCTGCCGGGGGAGAGCGCAGCCCAGCGGGGCTGAGGCCACCCGGAGCGGGACCATCGCGGCCGGGCAGCTGGCGGGGGCGGCGGGACCGAGGAGGCGGAGCAAGGTCTGGGCGCCTCGGGCGCCGCCGAGAGCCGGGCCAGCGGGCAGCAGGAGCCCGGCAGCACCGCGGGCAGAGACATGGGCGCCGGCCAGCCGGGCGGAGGGGAGCGGCCTCGCCTTCTTACGGGCGCTCTGCTCGGGCCAAGGGCGTCCCCTCCAGGGGGGTGACTCTCAGCAGCCAAACTCTCCCCATCCGCTGCCACGCACGGCCCTCTCACCAGCCTCTTCGCGCTGCGCTGTGCTCCCCGAAGCGGCAAGAGGCGGCTGCACGGGAGCCGCTTTGGGGAGCACAGCGCAGCGCGAAGAGGCTGGTGAGAGGCAGCTGCGGCTGCAGGTGAAGCCCGGGATCTGCGTGGTAGTGAAGAGGCGCCCGATCAGCCCGCTTCTCAGCTGATCGGGCGCCTCTTCGCCACCGCCGCAGCGCTCAGGGCGTTCGCCCCAGTCGCCCACGCAGATCCCGGGCTTCACCTGCAGCCGCAGCTGCCTCTCACCAGGCTTTTCGTGCTGCGCTGCGCTCCCCGATCAGCTGAGAAGCGGGCTGATCGGGCGCCTCTTCGCTACTGCTGCAGCGCTCAGGGCGCTCGTCCTCAGTCGCCCATGCAGATCCCGGGCTTCACCTGCAGCCGCAGCTGCCTCTCACCAGGCTCTTTGCGCTGCGCTGCGCTCCCCGAAGCGGCTCCCACCCCTGGCTTATTTTCGGGGGGTGTCTTATATTTATTATACTAATGAAAAGCCTGACATGGCTTATTTTTGAGGACCGTCTTATTTTAGGAGAAACACGGTAGATATCTAAAAATTTTCTGAACGTAGTACTTCTAAACTTGGGCTACGGACAAAATGTTTAATACTGATTGGAGTGCATAGTAGGCCCTTGTGTGATCCCATGACAAAAACTCTGTATTTCAAAAGTCAGAGTTGTCACACATACACACACACACACACACACACACACACACACACGTGTATTACAATATTTTTACACATTCCTTTTCAGTCAAAATGCCCTCAAACCAGCATTCAGTAAGACAAATAAAATACATTGATAATACTAACAGATCACCTTTCCATTGTTTAAGTTAGCAGTTTTTTTAATTAATTACATGAAGGCCTAATTTTCACAAGTGGTACTCTTATATAGGAAGGCACCACCCAAGAATTCTGCCCAGCCTGGCAGTCTGTAGCATACTCCTACAATGGCCCCACTATCTTCCTCTTCTTTTAATTTGACCTAGATGTTCAAATTCGTGGATTTCTTTGCCTGTGTATGCACTCTTTAACTCTCCGCCCTTCCTGTTTAGTCTATTTCTGTTAAGTAAGCGCCATCCCTGAGAGATGTATGGAAGTGAGAGCTGGACCATCAAGAAGGCTGATCACCAAAGAATTGATGCTTTTGAATTATGGTGCTGGAGGGGACTCTTGAGAGTCCCATGGACTGCAAGAAGATCAAACCTATCCATTCTGAAGGAAATCAGCCCTGAGTGCTCCCTGGAAGGACAGATCCTGAAGCTGAGGCTCCAATACTTTGGCCACCTCATGAGAAGAGAAGAGAAGAATCCTTGGAAAAGACCCTGATGTTGGGAAAGATTGAGGGCACAAGGAGAAGGGGATGACAGAGGACGAGATGGTTGGACAGTGTTCTCGAAGCTACAAACATGAGTTTGACCAAACTGCGGGAGGCAGTGCAAGACAGGAGTGCCTGGCGTGCTCTGGTCCATGGGGTCACGAAGAGTCGGACACGACTAAACAACAACAAGTTCCATCCCTGTCACTCCAGTAGTGGGCCATATCCTCACAGGCAATGTCTATTAGTTCATACTTGCCTTCCTGCATTAAGGCTTCAAGTTCATCCTAATTTTCTTTACTCTGTGCCCGGATTACCAATGTGGCAACAGTGGATACACATACACCTGCGAAGGCGTTCTCTGGCCCCCACAAGGTCCCTTCCCCTCAATGAAATTAGGCTTGAAACACACATCTTATTGTAGTCAATAGAAGAGCTTGTGCTCCATGACTGGTTGCAGTATACCTGCAGTGCCCATGACAGTTTCTCCAGTTTACAAATGCACCCACGGGACGGACAAAGCTGGTGGCCCTGGCTCTGGCACAGAGACACTTGAAAGCATTTAATGAGTTTTATACTCCAAGTACTCCCTTAGCGAGTGAGGTTGTGCACTGAGACTAGGGGAAGCGGCAAAAGTGGGCTGAAGGAGTGCAGTTCAGCTTTCCCTTTCCCCTTTCCTTAGCAGTGGAAGCAGTAGAGCTTCTTTCTGCAGCCCCTGTCTGGCAGTTGTATCCAGCAGCCCCCATGGAATAATGCTATGTCTCTGCCAAGGGCAGAGTTCTTTCCGGATCTGGAGCCAATAAGCACACCAGTAGATGAAGAGTAAGTAATGCTTTATTTGCATAAGGTTAACAGATAGCAGCAGGGACCCAGGTGGCACTGTGGGTTAAACCACAGAGCCTAGGGCTTGCTGATCAGAAGGTCAGTGGTTCGAAACCCTGCAACGGGGTGAGCTCCCGTTGCTCCGTCCCAGCTCCTGCCAACCTAGCAGTTCGAAAGCACATCAAAGTGCAAGTAGATAAATAGCGACCGCTCTGGCGGCAAGGTAAACGGCGTTTTCGTGCGCTGCTCTGGTTTGCCAGAAGCAGCCTTGTCATGCTGGCCACATGACCCGGAAGCTGTCTGCGGACAAACGCTGGCTCCCTCGGTCTATAGAGCGAGATGAGCGCCGCAACCCCAGAGTCGGACACGACTGGACCTGATGGTCAGGGGCCCCTTTACCTAACCGATAGCAGCAGGCGTACAAAACACAAATTATAGCATACCAGACAGAAGTCACACACAATCTCCCCTTCAGCTGCCCAGAGCTCCAGGTAGAGCAGCAAGAGACACCCCGGGCCAACACTCTCACAGTATCAGGTACCTCAATCTGTGAAGAGGCAGCTTTGATTTGATTGATTGCAACTGGTTAGGAGGCATCACTCATGATCAGCCCGGGACACCGGGTGCGACTAATGCGGAGCAGCTGAGAGTCTCCCACCCAATTCACTGCAACTGGGTATCCTCCCCACTAGCCAATCAGCACTTAGAACACAGGAGACCCAGGACTACACAGGGGTGTGAAAAGCAAATTATACCATCATGAATCGGCAAACCTTAAACCGGGGATGTAAAAGGGAAAGAGACATGTCATCCAACTCCTCGAAATTACAATGGTCTTCCGCGTTTCCCCTACAGCCTTATCCTCGGGTGCTTTAGGACAAATGTGGCTGCTGTTGCCACTGCTGCAGCTGCCACCACCACTTAAAAAAGGAAGTTGTCAATGAAGAAATGCAAAAGGACTTTTGAAACTGCTACCAATTTTGGCCAAAATAAATTTTAGCACGAACTGAAGGTATACAGTATACTACAATATTAAGACGTACAGCAGGCATAGGCAAACTCAGCCCTCCAGGTGTTTTGGGACTACAACTCCCATCATCCCTGACCACTGGTCCTGTTAGCTAGGGCTGATGGGAGTTGTAGTCCCAAAACATCTGGAGGGCCGAGTTTGCCCATGCCTGACATACAGTATCCATGTACATATAAGCAAAGCACAGTGCCATAATTACTAACTCTTTTTCTATTATTAGTTGTTAATAATAGTTAAGGTAATGAGCGTGGAGGTTGCCTTAGCTCAGTAGATGTTGCAAAGAAATTAGATAGCAGGATAGGTAATAGGAAGGCAGTTGAATGATAGCCAGGACTGGAGGAAGGGTGGGGATTATAGTAAGATGTTCAGAAAAGGAGATTACAGAATACAAGAAATACATTTAAGCATTTCGGAATCCACTAGGTCATAAAATTTACTCAAGTGAGATCCTAAAAATGAAATAAAAATTCAGTCCTACCGTACTGTTCCACTACTTTCTTCATCATTATTAGCTCTTTAATAAACAGGAGGAGGATTTAAACACAAACATTCAAAGGCCTCCTCTGATTGAATAGGATTACTGATGGGCCCATACTACCTTCAATGAAGTAAGGCAATCTCATTACAGTCCTCCTTGCATAAGCTTTTCACTTGTAAGCTCATTGAAATGCAAGAACTTATCCTCACCAGTTTAGTGCTACTGCAAAGGCTACTCCCTTCTGCAGAATGGAACAAGCACAGCAATTAAAAGCAAACCAATGAAATCCCAACCGGAAGTGTTTTATTTTTGTGAATACTCCTAAACATTCGGTCCCAAAAGGTGTACTGAAGGGGAACCAGTGATTCATCTCAATAACCTCACTACTTCCAAACGTTACATCCCATCACTTTGCACCAGATCCTCTTCAGAATGACTGGACTGAGGACTCATTGAGGATTTAAGTGCATTGCATGGACCAAGTAGGTATAATCCTCAATGGTCAATTCATTTATTTACCAGAGTTTCCTGTGTGCAGCACATAGTTGACTAGCACATAGTGGAAATTAACTACAAGGATTTACATTAGGGGTGAAGCTCTTCAATCCAAGGGCCACAGTACCCCAGCAGAAAGCTGTCAGGGTTCCCATTCCAGTAGTGGACAGAACCAGATTCATGCAGTTTCCCAGGGAAAGAGGTGCATTTTTCATTCTTATTTTCAGTTTTATGCATATGCAAAGAGCCTGCTGGATCAAGAGAAAGGCCAGGTTGAACAGACCCCTGCTGCTCCTTGAATGGATGTACACGGTTCAATTCACAGTTTCACAAACCAAAAAGCCAATTCCGTGTTGCTCTTTTAAGTCCTGATGCCACCTTGACTACAGAGGTTTTGTTTTGCTCTCCTGATTTTCCCAGGATTGGGGAAGTCTAAATTCACTCATCAAAAGAAGTAGAATGGGTTCTGGTTGAGTGTAGCTTCATGTGAACGATGCTCAGAAATCTTGGACTCAATCAGCCTCAAACTCACCATAAGGCCCAGTTTGGACAAGCCCTATGTTGGGGGGAAGATACGAACAAAGCAGCACATTTTAAAATCTATTTGAAAGTCCCTAAAACTAAGGAAGTAGAACTATTTTAGTAAAATGCCTGTGTAAATCAGAACATACACACCCACAATGAAAGATAGCCTGGGCTATGTATTGAAATAGCAACACAGCATGTGAAATCAGAAAATCAGAGGCACTTTTCCAGATAGCATCATCATGAGAACTGCTGTTTGTGATTTCTGTGATCTCTTGCTCACACATTGGGCTCATCTGGTTGGAATGATAAAAGCCCTTGCTTATCATTACAGGCACAGGTACAAACCCGAAGCTTGCTGCAACATTCCCCTCCCCGCTTTCCCTCTGGTATGGATGGGAAGAAGGGTTTGGAATTTTCCACTTCTGTTCTAGACTAACTTGAGGTAAGAGCTATGCTTGACTCCAAACTGCAGTTAGCCTTAACTTAGCTGAAACAAACTAAATATAGTTAATCTCAACTACTGTAGAGTTTAAGGTTCCATTCAGACACAATGCTAAACTCTGGGTAACTAAGCCAACAGCCTTCACAGCAATGGCAGAGGGGGAGCCCATAACCCCAAGGCTTCTACATGCCACAATAAACCTTTGTTTATCATTACATCCCAAATGGGTTATTATGTTTGTCCGTAAGCATGAACACCATGCAATATTTGCACGGACAAAAGATGTATTGTGTGAACCAGCCTCAAGAAGCTGGCAATTTCTCTGCCCAATTGCGTTCCCCACAATTACTCATTATGCATACCAGAGAAACAGAGGGGAACAGCACAACTGAAAAATAGTAACTATAATCACTTCCCAATTTTGCTGACTAACAAGCAACACGGGGGAAATCTGGCAGCTGGTTACTTGCATGGCCATCTAGCAAGGACAAACAGCAAAAATTCAAGGCAGCTCCAAAACATGACAGCAAGCAAAAACTACTGGATTATTAGAAACGGACCATTTCCATGCCCAACGTTACACCTTACTGCATTTGGCTTCTGTAAAGATATCCCTATGCTAATGAACAATCTAGAGACAAAGGTACTTAATATTGGTGGGAGAGCCAAAGACGGGATTCTGGAAGAAGAGTTTGGATTTGATATCCCACTTTATCACTACCCTAAGGAGTCTCCAAGCGGCTAACATTCTCCTTTCCCTTCCTCCCCCACAACAAACACTCTGTGAGGTGAGTGGGGCTGAGAGACTTCAGAGAAGTGTGACTAGCCCAAGGTCACCCAGCAGCTGCATGTGGAGGAGTGGAGACATGAACCCGGTTCCCCAGATTACAAGTCTACCGCTCTTAACCACTACACCACACTGGCAAAGCCTAGCCTGGCATCTGAAGTCAATGAACAGTGTAGTCCTTACAAACATTGTTTGCTCAATCAGTGGTGATGCAGGATGGCACTGCA
The DNA here is from genome assembly GCF_963506605.1 of Zootoca vivipara. NCBI lineage: Eukaryota > Metazoa > Chordata > Lepidosauria > Squamata > Lacertidae > Zootoca > Zootoca vivipara. The sequence continues at coordinate 72,684,909 of NC_083284.1, forward strand.
GCAGAAAACTCTACCCCAACCTACTCACACTCATTATTTTTTTTAAAATTTATTTTTATTAAAGGTTTTCTCAGTTTACAAAGACATGGGCAGTGTCTCTCATAGCATTTTTACAGATCAGTTTCAATTGTTGAGACATTGGGGAGGAAAAGGGGGAGAGCGGTAGATAAGGGAAGGGGGTGGGGGTAGTGTGACAATGTTTCTAGTTTACTTAAAGTGTGTTGGGGGGGGTTGTCAGCATCGGTTGTGCAGGTTCTTTGTTGTGCATTTGTTTTCCTTCGATGGTGAGAGTTGTTGGGGTTGGCCTAGGATATAGTTTTCTTTTGTGGTTGGCTGTGGTGGTCTGTTTTATGTGAGTAGGGTGGGCGGGTCAGGTTAGCCATATTGATTTGTATGCTGTTGGTGGATTTCTGTCGTTGTCTTGTTGCGCTGTGTATGTGATAAAGGGGAACCATACTGGGGTGAAGCAGTCTTCTTCTATTTGACCCCGTGTCAATTTCAACTTATTGGTTAATTTTTCTAATAGGGCTATTTCCCATACCGTCTGGTACCATTGGTCCATGTTTACTCCTGCCAGGTCTTTCCAGTGTCTGGTTATGGTGTTTCTGGTAGCTGAGAGTAAGTGGGTTATGAGTTCTTTGTGATGTAGGTGGGCATTATTGTCCTGGAAGATGTTTAGCAAGGCCAGTTCTGGGGTAAGTTCTAATGTTTGTTGGGTTATTTTACCTACTTCTCTTACGGTTGTTCTCCAGAATTGTTGGGCTTTGGGGCATTCCCACCACATGTGGAAATATGTGCCTGTTGATGTGCATCCTCTCCAGCATTTTGATGAGGTTCCTGGGCGTATTAGTGCTAGTTTTCGTGGTGTTAGGTACCACCTGTAGATGGTTTTCAGAGTGAGTTCTTTCCTTTTTGCTGATATGGATTTAAATGGGGGTTTAGACCACATTCTGGTCCATTGAGTGGGGTTGATTTCATAGCCTATATCTTCTTCCCATTGTTTTTTTATTGCGTCTGGGGAGTTTGTGGAATTTTGGAGCAGTATTTTATATATTGCAGATACCATCCCTTTGCCGTGACCCTTTGTCGTTAGAAGGAGGTTTTCAAAAGGTGTCAGGGGTCTTGTTGCTGCTGATTTTATTACTGGCTTGTTTAAGAGGGCATGTAATTGGTGTTGTGCTAACCAGGGTATTTGGGTGTCTTCTAGTTTATCCTGTATTTCTCGTGTTGTCAGAGGTATGTTATTTTTATAGAAGTCTGTTAGGCGATATAGGCCTTTGGTTTGCCAAGTTTTAGTTTGGATGTTTTGTGCTGCCTGGTGGAATAATGGATGGTAGACCAGGGGGAGTAGTGGGGATGTGGTTGGGGTTAGTTTGTCCGTTTCTGTTTTCCATGCTTTGAACATGGTTTGTGTGTACCTATTAAGTGTTGTGGGGATCCTTCTTAGTTTGTTTGGGAGGAATGGGTATGCTGTGGTGCTGATATTCTCAATTGTGTCTCTCTCTAAGTGTATCCATTGTTTTGTCTCATCTTCCAGTATATACAGGATTATATGTCGTATTTGATTGGCCCTGTAATATGTTTCTATGTTAGGGATTCCCCATCCTCCTTGTGAGGTGGGGAGGTGCAGGTATTTGGTGCTTATTCTTGGTTTTTTATGTGAGAAGATGAAGGAGTGCAGTTTTCTCTGCCATCTGCGGAGTTGAATTGGGGGGATCCAGACTGGGAGGGTTTGGAATAAGTAGGTTAATTTTGGGAGGATGATCATTTTGATCATTGCCATTTTATCTGAGAGGGTGAAATTCATGTTGTCCCATCTCTTCAGGTCTTTGTTTATTTGTCGCCACAAGGGTTTATAGTTGTGTAGGTATAATTTGTTGAGATTTTTGGTTATTTGTACCCCTAGGTATCTGAACTTGGTGTGGCAGAGTTTTATTTTGGTGATATTAGTGAGTTCTTTCTGGGTGTGGGGAGGAGTGTTGAAGCACATGGCTTCTGATTTTGCAAAGTTTACTCGCAGGCCTGACACCGTTGCGAATGTGTTGAGTTCTCTGGTTAGGGAGATTGCTGTGTTTAAGGGGTCTGATGTTGTGACCATTAGGTCATCTGCAAAGAGCCCTATTTTATATGTTCTGCCTTTTATTTCCACTCCTTTGATGTCTGTGGCTGCACGGATTCGGATTGCTAGCGGTTCTAGGGCCAGTATAAATAGGAAGGGGGATAGTGGGCATCCTTGTTTTGTGCCCCTTTGGATTTTTATGCTATTGGAGTCTATGTTGTTGATTCTGCATTTTGCTGAGGCTTGGGAGTATATTTGTTTGAGGACTTGTAGAAAGTTTGGGCCAAATTTCATGCTAGTTAATACTGCTAACAGGTATTTCCATTCTAGGCAATCAAAGGCCTTGAGGATGTCTAGAGACATGATTGTCAGTGGGGTTTTGGTTGCCTTGCTGTGTTCGATTAGGTTCAGCAGTTTCCTGATGGGGTCTGTGATATTGCGACCAGGGACGAAGCCAGTCTGATCTGGGGCTACTAAATTGCATAAGAAGTTTTTTAAGCGGTTGGCCAGGATTGATGTGAATATCTTGTAGTCTTGGTTTATTAATGAGATTGGGCGATATGATTCGACTTTGAGATTGTCCTTCAGTGGTTTTGGGATTGTTATGTACTGAGCTGAATCCTAGAACAATAGGATTCAGAATCAGCGGGAGCTACCCAATCCAACTCCAGGTGGAAGTGAATCCGCAACCTGATTGGCCTGCTGGAGCAGCCAATCAGGCGGCTGGCAGAAGTGAATCTGCTACCCGATTGGCCTGTAGGAGCAGCCAATCAGGCTGCAGGCAGAAGTCAATCCACAATATAATTGGCCCACAGGTGTAGCCCTGAAGTAGCCAATCACGCAAGGCCCATTGTGTAAATAATGTATATAAGCAGATGGTTTTGGGAAAAGAGCCATTCGTCTTCTCTTCTTCTCCTTGATGAATATGAGCTGAATAAAGAGCATGAAATTCACTCTCGACTCCGAGTATATTTCACTGGCGACGAAGGTGGGATCCTGATGAGCTGACCGCCACCACACACTGCACCGCAGCACCGCCACCTGCTGCACCGCTGCATCGCACCGTGCATCCAGGCTTCAGCTCCAGGACCCAAGGAACCCAGAATGGCAACCGACAGCAGCTTCTTGCCATTCAAACCAGCATCAGGAGACTGGGAAGGGTACGCCGCCCGTTTCAACTTCCTCCTGCAAGCGAAAGAAGTCACCAACGATGCCATGAAGAGGGCGACATTCTTCAGCGTCTGTGGAGAGGAGACGTTTGAAATCGCCCGGGCTCTCCTTGCACCTAGAGATGTCGCTACCGTCTCTTACAAAACAATAATGGAACGGCTGAAGGAGCACTTTTCACCACAGCCCTCGGTGGTAGCTTGCCGAAATGCCTTCTACGCAAAGCGGCAAGCCCCGGGGGAAACCATAACTGGGTTTGTGACCTCCCTCCGCCAAGCCGCCCGGTTATGCAACTTCTCAGAGTTGGAGAACATGCTTCGTGACCGCCTCATCGGTGGCCTGAGGGACAAGATGTTGCAACGACGCCTCTACGCCAAAAAAGACCTCACGTTCCAGATTGCTCTGGAGGAAGCCCTGGCAACCGAAGCCGCCGAGAGGTCAACGCAAGAGGCACGACCGGCCCCGCCATCCCAACCGAGGGTCTACCACGAAGACCTCACCGACGAATCCGAATCTGACAGGGAGGAAGTACACCGAGTACAGCGGCGCACTCAAGCAGCACACACACCACAGCAGCCTCGACGAGAAGGAGGGAACTGTGCAAGCTGCGGGGAGAACCACGAGAGGAGGACCTGTCGTTTCCGCAACGCAGAGTGCAGGCAGTGCAGAAAATTGGGACACATCGCCCGGGTGTGTCGGGCTCGACTCACCCGTCGACAAGCATCAGATGACCGACCCAGGAGCCCCAGGTCACACGGCACCATGCACCAAGGCAACTCGACGGAGATCACGGACTACCAGGTATTCCAGTTGCCCCATCCCAGCACAGAGAAAATTTATATAGAGGTACAGATAGAGGGAGCCCCATGCCGCATGGAGCTGGACACGGGTTCAACTCTATCCATAATCTCGGCCCGAACATTAAGGGAACTGTGCCCTAATGGGGGTCCCAAACTAAGGCCGGCCCCATTCACCCTCCGGGACTTCCAGAAACGTAAGGTCCCTACAATGGGGGTGGGGACCTTCAGGGTGCAATATCGAGGGCGAAAGCAACAATTGGACTTGCTGGTAGTTAAGGGCCCCTACGTTAGCTTACTGGGACTGGCATGGTTTGGACCTCTGGGGCTAGCCGTTACCGGGGTGAACCGCACTAGCTTACAAGTGGACGTGGACGCCATATGCAAAGAGTTTCCAGGGGTTTTCGATGGGGCATTGGGACGATATACAGGACCCCCCATTGCCCTACAGCTAGACCCCGCTGTACGACCCATCAGGCACAAGGCCCGCCGGGTCCCGTTCGCCCTGAAACCCCGCATAGACGAGGAATTGGACCGGCTCGTGGAGCAAGGAGTGCTGGAGCCGGTGCCCAACGCCCCCTGGGAAACTCCAATTGTCACACCCGTCAAGCCTAACGGTTCGGTCCGCATCTGTGCAGACTACAAATGCACCATAAACAAGGCTCTCACGGCCCATGCATACCCAGTGCCAGTGGTCAGCCATGTCCTCGCCACCCTGGCTGGGTCAAAAATCTTTGGCAAACTGGACTTGGCCCAAGCGTATCAACAGTTGCCTGTGGACGAAGCCACAGCAGAGGCTCAGACGATTGTGACGCACAGAGGGGCATTCAGAGTAAAGCGGCTGCAATTTGGCGTTAGCGTGGCACCAGGCATATTCCAGAATCTAATGGACTCTCTCCTTAAAGGGATTCCTGGCGTCACCCCCTTCTTCGATGATGTACTGATCGCCGGGCCCACACCAGAGGAATTTGAGGACCGCCTCCGCTCCGTCCTGCACCGTTTCCAGACGGCGGGCCTCAAGGTGAAGCGGGAAAAGTGTTTACTGGGAGTGCCGCAGGTGGACTTTCTGGGATTTAAGGTGGACGCAGAAGGGGTCCATCCAACCGGTGACAAGGTACGGGCCATTTGTGAGGCCCCAGCGCCCAAGAGCAAGCCCGAACTTCAGTCATTCTTGGGACTATTGAACTTTTACCATGCCTTCCTTCCCCATAAGGCAGCGGTAGCGGAGCCCCTGCACAGACTCCTAGATAAAAGGGCCCCTTGGGTGTGGGGCCAGCGACAAAGGGCCACATTCCAGGCAGTCAAGGACTTGCTCGTCTCGAACTCGGTCTTGGCACACTTCGACGAGAGGCTGCCAGTGGTGCTGGCATGCGACGCCTCTCCCTATGGCATCGGCGCTGTCCTGGGACACCAACTCCCGGATGGAAGAGAGGTGCCGGTGGCATACTTCTCCCAGACGCTTGCTGCAGCCGAACGAAACTACTCACAGATTGACAAGGAGGGTCTGGCAATCGTGAAGGGCGTAAAAAAATTCCATGATTTCTTGTACGGGCGGCCCTTTACCATAGTGACTGACCACAAGCCGTTGCTTGGCCTGTTTGCCCCCGAGAAGCAGACCCCCCAAGTGTTGTCTCCACGTGTCCTCAGGTGGTCAATTTTCCTTGCCGGCTACCAGTATGCACTAATCCACCGCCCTGGGAAGGCGATGGGCCACGCAGACGCACTCAGCAGGCTACCACTACCAGAAACAGGCCCCGACCCAGCGCCTGCGCAAGAGGTTATGACCCTGGAGCTGCTTCCCGACCGACCCATTCAGGCACAAGAAGTTGCGCACCATTCCACAAAAGATAGGGTCATCTCCCGGGTCCTGGACTGGGTGTGGCGAGGATGGCCCAGCAGCAGCCCCGGGCCAGAATTCGCTGGCTACACAAACCGCAAACATGAACTGTCGGCCCACAAGGGGTGGGGAAGCAGGGTTGTTGTTCCCCAGCCCCTCCGCAAAAGGGTCCTCACAGCCCTACACGAGACACACCCAGGGGTAGTGAGGATGAAGGCCCTTGCCAGGAGTTATGTGTGGTGGCCGGGGATTGACAGAGAGATAGAGGCCTGGGTCCAACACTGCCAGACCTGCCAAGAATCCCGCCCGGATCCCCCAAGGGCCCCAGTCCAGCCCTGGGAGTCCGCCCGACATCCATGGTCACGCTTGCACGTGGACTTCGCTGGCCCCTTCCAGGGAAAAACATTCTTCATAGTGGTGGATTCCTACACCAAATGGCTGGAGGTCGCACTGGTACCGTCCACTTCTACGGCGGCAGCCATCCGGGTACTACGTAAGCTGTTTGCAACCCACGGGCTCCCTGACACCCTCGTCTCGGACAATGGAACCGCATTCACGTCAGAGGAGTTCCAGACCTTCACAGCGCAGAACGCCATCCGCCACATCCGCTCAGCACCATTCCACCCTGCCACCAATGGCCAAGCGGAGCGCATGGTGCGGACCACCAAGGACAGCCTCCGCCGCATAACACAAGGGGACTGGGAATACCGTCTTGCCGCATTTCTTCTAGCACAGCACAGCACCCCAAGCACAACGACGGGCCGGAGCCCAGCTGAACTACTCATGGGCCGGCGCCTTGCAACTAGACTGGACCGACTTCACCCTGACAGAGCTCAGGATGAGGTAGTGGTGGGGAAAGGCAGGAACCCCCGGACATTTGTGGCCCAGGACCCAGTGTATGCAAAGAATTTTGGGGCAGGCCCAGCATGGGTACCCGCCACAGTCACCAAGGTGACCGGTCCCGTGTCGTACGAGGTACTAACGGAAGGGGGGCAATGTTGGCGCCGCCACTGCGACCAGCTACGGCGACGATTCCCAGGAGGAACCCGGGAGGAGAGCGGGACAGAGGGGTCCCAAGGGGACAGCAGGGCAGTGAGGCCTGTAGAGCGAGAGGGGTGGGCAGGGGAAGCAGAAGCAGTAGGCACAGAGGGGCGCCCCGAGGCTGGAAGGACACCGGAACCAGAGTCACAACCTAGTGGTTCAGTGGCGCCAGACCAGACAGCCCCGGCACAGCCAGCAGCCTCGGAACACGAGCCAGAACCAGAACCCCTGACCAAGGAACACCCCAGGCCACAACGCACACGGAGGCGGCCAGCAGACCTTGGGGACTACGAATGCAACTTCCCGGGCAGGACTGGAACTTAGAGGGGAGGGGTGTTATGTACTGAGCTGAATCCTAGAACAATAGGATTCAGAATCAGCAGGAGCTACCCAATCCAACTCCAGGTGGAAGTGAATCCGCAACCTGATTGGCCTGCTGGAGCAGCCAATCAGGCGGCTGGCAGAAGTGAATCTGCTACCTGATTGGCCTGTAGGAGCAGCCAATCAGGCTGCAGGCAGAAGTCAATCCACAATATAATTGGCCCACAGGTGTAGCCCTGAAGTAGCCAATCACGCAAGGCCCATTGTGTAAATAATGTATATAAGCAGATGGTTTTGGGAAAAGAGCCATTCGTCTTCTCTTCTTCTCCTTGATGAATATGAGCTGAATAAAGAGCATGAAATTCACTCTCGACTCCGAGTATATTTCAGGGATGGAGACTATTTTGGAGTGGGTCCAGGTTTGGGGGATGGGCCCCCCTTTCATGATGTCGTTAAATAGGCGAGTCATGTGTGGCATTAGGGGTTCTTTGAATTTCTTATAGAATTCTGCTGTGAAGCCGTCTGGGCCTGGGGCTTTGTGTGGTTTCAGGTTTTTTAGGACCATGTCTATTTCCTCTGGGGTGATGGGCCTGTCCATGTATTCCTGTTCTTCATCTGTTAAGGTAGGCATGGTCAGTCCTGCTATGAATTCTTTTATTCCCTTCTCAGGTGGGTTGTGGGATGTGTATAGACTAGAGTAAAATTCTGCAAATTCTGAAGTTATTTCTTTGGGGGAGAATGTTGTGTTGCCGTCTTTTTTGGTGATACAGTGTATTCTTGTTTTGAGTGTTCTTTTCCTGCATCTATTCGCTAATAGTCTGGAGTTCTTCCCTCCATATTCGTAGAAGCGTTGTTTAGAATATAGAATGTTGATCATTGTTTTATTAATTTCTAGGGAATTATTTCTCTTCTCTTTTGTTCTATAAGTTTAAGAAGTTTTTTGGATCCTGTTTGTTTGTAGCGTGATGAGAGGGTTGTAATTTCTTGTTCCAGTTTACTAATCTTTGTGGTGGTTTGTTTTTTAAGGAGTGTTTTCTCTTTTATGCAAGCTCCTCTGGTGACTGCTTTCATTGCGTCCCATAGGAGGGGGGTTGTTATGTTGTCTACATCATTTTCTTTGAAGTAATTTTGGAGGGTTTTTGTGAGACTTTCTCTAATTTGTTTGTTTGTGGTTAGGATGGGGTTAAAGGACCATGATGGGGTATTATGTGTTCTCTCTCCTATTTTAATAGTGACTTCTACTGGGGCATGATCTGTGATTTTAATGTTGCCTATGTTTGATGATTCTACCCAAGGGATTAGACTCTGTGTGAGCAGAATGCTGTCCAATCTGGACGTTGTGCCATGCCGTCCAGATTGGAATGTGTGGGTAGTGTCTCCCGGGTTTTGTTCACTCCAAATGTCGTAGAGACCCCTGTCTTTTAGCAGTTTTATTAACTTGTAAGAGTCCCTAGTTATTGGGGGTTTTCCACGAAGGAAAGTTGCCCATGGGGTTGTAGATTGGATGTTTTTTAGGGATATGCCTTTCATGTTTAGGTTGAGGTCGCCTCCTAGGATTGCTTCCCCTTCCATGAAGGAGAGAAGTTTGTTCAGTGTCTTCTGGAAGAATTCTAGTTGTTTTGAATTTGGGGCATATATAGAGCCGATTGTCAGTTTAATTTTGCCATCTAGTGTTCCTTTGATGAAAATGAATCTGCCCTTTTTGTCCTTCAGGACTGTTGTGGCTTTGAAGTTTAGGTCTTTATTAAGTATTACAGCTACTCCGCGGGCCTTTCCTGAGCCTTGTGCCACCCATTGTTGACTGAAGCGGGGGTCGCTCAGAAGTTTGTTCCCTTTGGGGGGGTTGTGTACTTCTTGTAGGAAGGTGATGTGTGGTTTCATGGTGTTTATGTATGAGGTAATGCGTTTTCTTTTAATGGGGTTTCCCAACCCCCTCACATTTAGTGTAATCGCTTTTAAGCTAGCCATCACGTCTATCTGTTGTGTAAGGCGATTCCTTGCCAACCCGTCCAGGTTGTCCTGTGTCTCTCACTATGTGTTGTTTACTGAACCATTGGGGTTTCGCTGACCTAGGGTGTGGTGGGTAGGGGGCTAGTGGGGTTAGAGTTAGATTTGGGTTAGAGAGTAGGGAGTAAGTTGTATAGAGTTTCCTATGTGTAGTCTTATAGGTGTTCATTTGGGGTATTTTGGGCCGTCCGGCCCTTGGCCAGTTGGCCCTGGGTCTCAGCTGATGTGGAGAGCCGTGTTCAGAGACAGGCCTTCCCCCTTGTCGTTTACGATGGGGGGTGATCAGCGAGACAATGTAAAGCGTCCTTGCGACATGGATGTCGGGTTTAAGGTTTGGGAACAATGTTGCCAGTATTAATAGCAACATCATTTTTGTGTTGGGGTGTAGGTGTGAGTGTTGGTGCGCTCTCTGGTGCCACCATTGTGCTAATTAGGTAACATCTTTTAGCCTGATCGTAGGTTGGGGTGTGTGGGTTGCATTTGTTATTTTTCCTTAGAGTGGATTCGGGGGGGGGGGTGTTGAGGGTGTGTGTTGTGAGTTGTCGGATTAAGGGGGATGTGGGATGTGGTTGTTTGGACTGGTGTTGGAGTGGCGGTTTCTGTGGGGATGTGGGGCGGGGGGGGGAATGTTGCTGGTGTTAGTTTTGCTCATAGCCTAGGGGGGAGAGGGGAGGGGGGGGAGAGTCACCAGTCCTTCAGCTTTCGATGTTTCCCGGCTGCTTCATTTTGCTGTGGTTGTTGTTGCAGTAAGGTCGTTCCTCTGTGCTGTGTTGGTTTCGTCGGTCTTGGTCAGGCTTCTTGTGTCGTATGGTCGGCCGGATGGTTTCGTGTGTGATGGTGTTGTCTGGTTGTATTGGCGTGCTTTGTGTTTCTCTTGATTCTTTGCCTTTTTCTTCTTGTTGTTCTGGACTTTCGTCCAGCCATTTGCTGTTGTTCCTGTTTCGTTGTCTTGGTCTTGGCTGTTGCTTGGTGGGTCGTCTTGAAGCCATTCCGGTGGGATGCTGAGTCCAAGGTCCTTCAGTAGTTGCTTGGCTTCCGTTTTGTTGGTAGCTGTGTATTGTTTTGCGTTATTTGTTGCAATGAGGCGGAAGGGGAAGCCCCATCGGTAATTGATCCCTGTTTCTTGGAGACTTCGGGTGCATGGGCGTAAGATTTTCCTCCGGTTTAGGGTATCTTGGGACAGATCTTGTAAGGCCAGTATGTGGTTGTTTTTGTACTGAAGGTTGGTCGAATTTCTAAGGTAGTTCCAAATTTCTTCTTTCTTTTTGTAGCGTGCGAAGCACACGATGATGTCCCTTGGGGGGTCGCCAGGTTTTGGCATGGGTCTTAGAGCTCTGTGCACCCGCTCCAGGTCGTCTATCTCGATTTTCAGGTTTGGCACTGTGTCTCTTAGCCAGCTTACTATTAGGTTCGCTGGGCTTTTCTCTTCCGCTTTTCCCGGAAAGTTGCGGAAGCGGATGTTGCAACGTCTGTTCCGATCTTCTAGGTCCGCTTGCTTGATTTTCAGTTCTTCATTCTCTGTTTCCAATTCGTTCAGTTTCTTTCTTATATGTGTGTTTTCCTCCTGGTGTTGCTCTATTGTCCTTTTTTGTGTTTGGTTTTCATTCTCCAGAGTTACCAGTTTGGATGTTAGTTCATTGATTTGTGCCTGTAGGGGGGCTACTGTGTCCTCCAGTTGTTTTGTGAATTGTCTTGTTAGTTCTTTTGTTATTTTCTCTATTAGTCTTGTTTCCAGGTCCCTCTGATCTCTTTTGGTCATCGGGTAGTCGTCTTCTTGAAGAGGCGTTGCGTTCTCAGCACTGTGTGCCATTTTCCTGGTTGGTGTTGTCGTGATTTCCCTGGGGTTTTTGGTTTGGGGTCTGTTTGGTGACTTCTTGGAGTAGAGTGTGTGGTTGGAAGTCGTGTTGTTAGGTTGTTGGGTAGATCAGGCTTTGTTGATTGGTGGCTATTCAGAGCGTTTGAATTAGGCGGTCATTTATGTGCCGTCTGAGTTGTGCTTTGCAGGCTTTTCTGGAATTCTCGCGTTCTCCTCAGTGCGTTCAGGGTGTGTGTGTTAGGGTCCAGTTGGGGGTGGAAGGTGGGGTTGTGGATCCACAACAGGTAGTAAAAGGATTTAAGTTTGGCAGGGTTGTTTTCAGGTAGATTTAAGCAGAACTGTATAGTGTCAGAGGGTGGGAAAGAGGGGGGAGAGGGGGGTTAGGAGGAGGGGAAAAAGGGGGGAGGAGGGAAGGATGGGAGATTGGAAAGTAAATGGGAGTTGGAGGGAAGGAGAGGAGTGAGGGGGGAGAGGGGGGGAAGGAAGGAGTGAAAGGGAGGTAGAGAGAGAGGGAGATAGAGAGAGAGAGAGGAAGGAAGGGAGGAAGGAAGGAAGGAAGGAAGGAAGGAAGGAAGGAAGGAAGGAAGGAAGGAAGGAAGGAAGGAAAGTAGCAGCAGTGATGGTATATTGTATTGGTGCTTTTAAGTTTGATGTGGGGGGGTTGTTGATGAAAGTGGGGGGGTATAGGTATGTAGTTTTAGGGGTTAAGGGGGGGAGGGAGCAGGGAACTGACAAACTTAAAGTGAGGTATAAATTGGGGGCTGGGGCTGGGGTGGAGAACAGTGTATTTGGAACAGTGAGGGATGGGGGTATTAGCAGTAAATCAAAGTAGGGATGACTGCAGCAACAGTGGTCCCCTTTTGGACAGAGAGATGCTGGGATTAGGTATGTGGTGGATTTAAGAAATAGAATAAAGTAAGGTGGTCAAACAAGCATGGGGGGCGGGAAATGGGGTGGGTAGGGTAGTGAGAGGGAGATGCGTAAAAAAGGGGGGTTGGGTGTTAGTAACTAAGGGGGGTTCTGTATGTTAAGGGTGGGAGTGGGATGTTATTGGTGGTGTAAAGATGCTGGTGGGGGGGAGAAGAGCAAAGGGGGCTTAAAAAGTAAGATGGGGATATGGGGATAGAGATATAGGTGATTGATATATGTGTATACGCATACACACACACACACACACACACACACGAGATAGAGTCAAAAATGAGGTGTAAAAAGCAAAATTGTGTGGAGGAGGTGGCTACAATGGCAGCGCCCCCCTTAAAAAGGGAGATATTCAAAAAGAAAAAAGAAGAAAAAGAGAAGGAAAAAAAAAGGAAAAAAGGAAAGAAAAAGGAAGGGGGGAAATTGGGGGGGGGGAGGCCTTTCCTGTTTTTATTTTGTTTTCCAAATTAGAAGGACTGGAGGGTGCGGGGGGGGGGGGCTAATAATAACAATAGGGATTGAAAAATGAAAGTAATATAAAAATTGAAGGGATGAAAAGATAAAAATAGGAGAAGCAATACAAGACAAAAACAAAGTCAAAAAATAAACAGAGATCTCCTTTAGGTGATCTCAAGCAGCGTCAGGAGTCCTCCCTCGCGTTGCCTCTCTCTGGATCTCGCCCGTTCAGAGCAGCAAGTAGTACAGTATATGTATATATGTAAAAAAAAAAGAAAGAAAGAAAAAGAGAAAGAAACAAAAAAAAAAATGAAAATAAGAAAGGGGGAAATAGAAAGAGAAAAAAATATATATATAGAAAAAATAGAAAAAATAAAGTAATAGCAATAATAATAATATAAAAAAAAATAGCTGAAAATTATTTTAAAAATTTCAAAAAATTGCGAAAGCGATGTCTTTTTCAACGGGCCTCGTTGGTGGGGTTGAGAGGTGGGCTTGGGCCTGGTTTTGGCCTCGTGTTTCCCCCACGGCCTTTGTCCTCCTACCTCGCCTCTTCAGCCTCGTTAATGACGGTGGTCCTTCGGCAGGGCTGCTAGGCTCAGTTGCGATGGTGGGGACGATGGGGTTCTTTCTCCCTCAGCGGGTTCTTTCTCTTTTCCCCCTCTTTTTTCTTCCTCTCGGTGGGGGAGAGAGCGGCTGCAGCCGCGGCCGCGGCAGCGCACTCGGGGGCTCGGCTCCCCCTCTCCTTTGGCACGTTCTCTCTCCTCCCTATGTCCCAGGGGGGAGAGAGTGGTGGCGGCAACGGCTGCGCGCTCGGGGGCTCTCCCCCGTCACCGGAGCGTCGGCGCTCCGAGACGCAGGCTTCAGCGCGCTTGGGGGCTCTTCGTCTCCGCCAGAGCGTCGGCGCTTCGCAGGGCAGCCCTCCTTAAGTCTCAGGGCCACGGAGCTTCGCGGAGCTTTGCTCCGCCGATGGTCGGGTTTCCCCAGCGCCGATCCGGCGTGGTCGCCGGGGAGGGGTGTCGGCGGCTCTCCGGGTGGTCCTTCGGGACCACTGGGCTCCCGCGCTGCAGCGGCTGCGGTTCCGGTGGCCTTCCGCTGTCCGGGGGGCTGTTTTGGCGGCGTTGGCACGTTGGTCGTCTCTAAGAGCTCCGCGCCAGCGTGCCCGCCGCCATCTTGCCTCGCCGGAACGATCCTACTTGCTCCCCTACTCACACTCATTAAAACACCTGTAAAGAGCACACACATTTACAGTTGAACGTACAGAGGGCTCTCTGTGTCATCAGAAATCTTGGCAGAGCCCCCTGCACACACTCAATGAACATGCAAAGAACATCTGTTAAGGGGCAATTAAAACACTAAAATAGTTTCAAAGCCATCATTTATATATAAAATTGGCTAAACACACATCATTAATAAATCTCAGCTTTCTGAATATGTACATACGTGCCTAAACAGCAGAGGAAGTTTACTGTATATTGTTTTTTAGCTTTATGCACCAACATTATCTTCTTTGACTTACTGAAGTGTGAAGAAACATTAAGTGGCATACATGTGCAATAATAGCTCTTATTTTCTAAGCTTTGTTGACTAGGCAAATATGACAGCAATTCCAGTTCTACAGGGCCTGGCTTCTTGCAATACCAAACCATGGTTTGATGCAGGCATCCCCAAAACTGCGGCCCTCCAGATGTTTTGGCCTACAACTCCCATGATCCCTAGCTAGCAGGACCAGTGGTCAGGGAAGATGGGAATTGTAGTCCAAAACATCTGGAGGGCCGAATTTTGGGGATGCCTGGGATGTGACATGAATGAGTGCTCTCAGCTCTCCTTGCACTCACAGATTCCCTCCCCAGCTTCCTAACTCTGGTCAAACTTTAGTTGGGTTGTATCTTGGTTAAACTGCTTAATAGGCACCTGTCACCCACGGCATGTACAGGAGAGATCACTTACAAAATATACCCACTCATAAGAAAATATGCTTTGTTGATCAAGGCGAAATGACAGACAGATATTTCCCCAAAACTAAAAGAACAGGCAGTTTTTTTACAGGTTGTGTTCATGCCTGGTCCTTCCAAAAGCTTCTGTATAAAGGAAACACTGTTGGGATAAACCAGCTATTTAAACAAACCCTTAGCTACCAACTTGCAAGACCCTGTCTAAAAGAGGGTGATAAAATTCTCTTAAAGCGAGTGGCTTATTATTTTGTTATATGCAATACAAATGAGTATACTGCCAAATCAAAATACCTAAGCTGTGGACACCTTAAGCTTTCACAATATTGTGTACATGTTTTGAATTTATATTGGGATAATACACAACTAATACCTTATTACATAACACTTCAGAGAATACTTCTGCAAAAAGAAATGTTTTAAGCAATCATCTAAAACTCATCTTTGTGACAGCTGCAGCAAGCCTTCTTTTACTGCTGTAAAGGCGTAATACTTATTTCTCAAAAAGCAAGGAGGAAAGGGCAGGATAATTCTAGCAAGGAGCTTTTTCTAAAAGTTTATTGGTAAATAATTAAAGCTGTCACCTTGAAAACAAGAGCTGCAACAAGAGGCAAGGATGCCAGCAGCAGACCCCTAAATCTAGACATGTATAACCTAGTAGGACATGTGAGCAAGCACTTGAAAAGAGTCTTGCAAGAGTCTCCAGTTTAGCGAACCAGAGTTGAACAAAAAAATAAGACCCAGCATTTTACACAGATCTTCCTGAGTGAAGCTGATACAACAGGGTCTTAAGAGTTTTTGAAGTGAATAATCCACAGTTTAAACACATAAGCCATTGAAGTGCATGAGGTTTTATGTGCATAAAGGTAAAGGTACCCCTGACCGTCAGGTCCAGTCGCGAACGACTCTGGGGTTGCGTGCTCATCTCGCTCTATAGGCTGAGGGAGCCAGTGTTTGTCCACAAACAGCTTCCGAGTCATGTGGCCAGCATGACTAAGCCACTTTCTGGCGAACCAGAGCAGCGCACGGAAACGCCATTTACCTTCCTGCCAGAGCGGTACCTATTTATCTACTTGCCCTTTGGCGTGCTTTCGAACTGCTAGGTTGGCAGGAGCAGGGACCGAGCAACGGGAGCTCACCCCGTCGCGAGGATTCGATACACCAAATCTCTCACATAAAGTAACAAGGCAGAAAGAGCTGCATCGTGGGATCTTTAAAATTATCATTCAAAAATATTATCTATTTGGATAACACCAACAAGCATAGTAGTTTCATCTGGCTGTTGGCAAAACAGCGACACCAACACCTCCGTTCCAGAAAAAATTATACAGTACACGCCCTTTTATTCTAAAGCACTGAAAACAAGGGAGCATCTTTCCAGAAAGGAGAAGCTATAAAAACACTGTATGTATGCAAGTT
This sequence comes from Zootoca vivipara, assembly GCF_963506605.1. Classification (NCBI taxonomy): domain Eukaryota; kingdom Metazoa; phylum Chordata; class Lepidosauria; order Squamata; family Lacertidae; genus Zootoca; species Zootoca vivipara. The sequence continues at coordinate 72,700,702 of NC_083284.1, forward strand.
TGATGAGTGTTTCATTTCTTTAAATTCCTCTAAGACCTGGTGGTGTGAGAGCTGCTCATTGCTCAGCTGGACATACCTCCACATAGCATTAAGCTTACATACCTTGCCTTTTTCCTGCTGATATTCAATCTGAATGTTTGTCAATTTCATCCGCAATTCCTCATTCGCTGCTGCTTGGACAGCTTCCGTCTCCATGTCCTTTTCTGCCTTTGTGCGGCTTTTCTTCGACATGGCTTCAAGTACGTATTCTTATATTGGCAATATATCAACTGCCAAGCAGCTCTGAACATCGAATGTTAAGACGTCAAGCGGCAGTCAGTGCCATCCCATGTAGAACCCACTGCTGTCATAGTCACTATCCTCAATATTCTGAAGCACAAAATAAAAGGGAAAATGAAAGTTAACTATTTGATCAAAGAAAGCCTTAAACAAACATAATGCTGTCCAGGATTATTGTGTTTCATTCCCATTTATTGCAGGGGAGCATATAACATAACATGAACATAACATCTCTGTAGGATCTGACTAAAGGCATTTTCAATTAAACTAATGAGATTTAAGAAGTTTAATGTGGCTAAATCATACCCCATGTATCAATATGCCAACATTTTTACATCAACTGGGAAGTAACATGCACCCTGTTTGGCTACAGTAAAACCCTGCAAATAAAAAAGGTTCATTGAATTACAGTAATTAAAATTAATTAGACCAAATCTACAGGAAAAATCTCAACAGTGTGCAAAAATTCTGCAAATCTGAGATGCTGGCCCAGGGCCAAGCTAGCACTTACAGTAAATATGCTTATAGATTAGCTGGAGAGCAAGACATCTGATTTAGAGTCTTTCCGATTACAGTACTACCTGACTTGTCAAATACTACCAGATAGCAAATTGAGGGCTATTTTGTCACCTAACGTCTTCACCAATTACTACATCAAGCAGCATCATGGAAATACTCTTTGCATATGGGTTTAGAAATGCAGCCTAGTTCAATGCAATAAAGGCAAAAGTTACAGGAAAAGCTGATCAGTGCTATCCCATCCTATTGAGCAGCATGCAATTGTCATCTTTTCCAAAGATCTTATGCAGGCAATAAAGGCACTAAAACCCAAGAAGTTGAGGCAGCTGCAGTCACAAAGCATAGAGCGCTTTTCATAGAGCCAAATTATGTTTCATTACAACAGCCTGGCTTAACCCTTGCCCTGCTGTCATGATCTTGGAAAGGGAGGCCATTCTTGAACCTTTTCATGGGGTTCTGGAGGGAGGGTGGAGCTTGTAAATCAGCTGTTTCAATTTATCATAATAAAAATCACTGCAGAAATAATAGCTTTTCTGCTTAACTGTAGACTCATGTTAAGCTTGTAGTCTACTAAAACCCCCTAGATCAGGCATGTCAAACTTGCGGCCCTCCAGATGTTTTGGACTACAATTCCCATCTTCCCCAACCACTGGTCCTGCTAGCTAGGGATCATGGGAGTTGTAGGCCAAAAATCTGTTTGACATGCCTGCCCTAGATCCTTTTTACAAGCACTGCTGTCAAGCCAGGTTCCCCATCCTCTATTTGTGCATCTGCGGGAACTGCACCTGTTATTCTGCATGACAGACAACAGTTTTCAGAAGCACAGGGACCCTGCTGGGACAAGAACATGGTTTTGCTTTCATAGTTCGCTCCATCACGAACGATCTTTAGCTAAATCTTTCACTGTACAGCTCTCATCTCTGTATGAAGTGTGATTAGGAAAAAGGGATGCCTTGATACTCATCTCAACTGCTTCCACTATGGAGGTTAAAATGAGAAAACTACACCCATCTGGATCAAGGTTGGCTCTATCTACTACTACTACTACTACTACTACTACCTGAAGGAGCGTCTCCACCTCCATCGCTCTGCGGGGACACTGAGGTCCAGTGCCGAGGGCCTTCTGGCAGTTCCCTCGCTGCAAGAAGCCAAGTTACAGGGAACAAGGCAGAGGGCCTTCTCGGTAGTGGCACCCACCCTGTGGAACGCCCTCCCATTCAGATGTCAAAGAGAAAAATAACTACCAGACTTTTAGAGGACATCTGAAGGCAGCCCTGTTTACGGAAGCTTTTAATCTTTAAGAAATTAGTGTATTTTAATATTTCTGTTGGAAGCCGCCCAGAGTGGCTGGGGAAACCCAGCCAGATGGGGAGGGTATAAATAATAAAATTATTAATATTATTACTATTATTATTATACATACCACCCCACCCATCTGGCTGGGTTTCCCCAGCCTCTTTAGCTGTCGCTGGCAAAGGAGTAGATTCCTTACGCTCAAAGTCCCCTCATTTACTTCTGGTGTGATAAATCATAAGGCAGAAACACACTCATGGCTTTTATTGTATTCATATTATAGATTTTGAACAGCTATTGTTTTGGCAAGCTGTTATATTTGATCTAAAGCAATTATAGTCTTGTCCATGTGTGCAAAGGAAAACTTACTGAAATATAGGGCTCCTTTTCCTAGCAGACAGCGCAACAGGCAGTCATTCAAACACACCTGATTCCTCCTTCCTCAAGTTGTTAGGCATGGATTGTTTTTTGGTGAGGCTGGATGAGGGGTCTGTCTCACAGTTCCTATTCATCAACTCTTGAGGTCACTAGTGTCGTGCCCTTATAGCACCTGAAAACTTTCTGAGTCCTGCCTCCCACAAAAGATGGCAAAGGTCATTATCCAACATACACACCCACCCAAAAAAAAGTACATAGAGCTGAAAGAGTGATGCTCTCTGCAACTTCCTCTTTCACCTCTATGCATTTTCCAAAGCTCAGACCGGCACCTTGTCAACTGAAGAAAAGGTAGAATGGCGGAGAGACTAGGAGGGAAAGGGGAACAATCCGAGAGGAGAGAGGAAAGCACAGGGTAGGAGGGGTAAGAGATACAGAAGAGAAAACGTCCTATTGAAATGGCATTATTTTTCCCTAAAGGGCCTTCCCTCACCCCCCCCCCCTGGACCAACCATAAAATTACAGATCACATCTGTCTCCACTGACTGAACCATGTGTTTGCCATCACTGTTATGATACAAAGAAAAAACATGGATCTGAGGCAGAGATCCAGACAGATCATTCTACAAGTAATCCTCACAAAAGCACCATCAAATTTGTGTCTATGAATGTGTTCTGTGATTTGTTGGTTTTCATATCATCCTTAGTAAAAATCATGATGGTAAATAGACTCATAGAAATGACTCCCAGGGTCCCTTCCAGCTCTACATTTCTATGTGTCTATTTACCATCAGGGCCCAGTATGGTTTAAAATTGGATGGGAGGCTGTGTTGAGATTCCCGCATTGCCTTCTTAGCTTTGCAAATGTGCCAGCAGTTTTACTAGATCTGCAGATCATTAACACAGATTTATGGAAGGCATGGATACTTGACATCATGTGCAAGGTACTCTGAAATCCTAAAGTTGGGATTTAAAAGCAGCTTGCCAGGTGTTGCTAAAACAGAAACTCCTCCTCCCCAACTCTGGTCTGCCCTGTACTCCTCTGCTCACCCACCCAGGTCTCAGTGATACAGACCAGAATGGCCTCCTCTTATCTGAGCAAGGGCTGTGTAAACTTATTTTAAAGCACCCAGGACTGAAAAAAATGTCAAAAAAAAAAATCCCTACTGACTGCTGCAGTTGTACAACAACTTTTTAACGATCAATTAAAGGAATTAAGAATGGAGATGCAGAAACTGATATGGCGAAATGTATTGGACAAAGCAGAGGCAGGAGAAGATTTATAGCTCCTGGGGGAAAATACCAGTGATGATGTGCAAGATCAGGAGGATGGTTCCATACAGATGGCTGAAGATGTATAGCTCATGGGGAAAATATTGATGATGCTTAGCCATTCCTAGAGGATGGTTCCATACTGATGCTTGAAGGAGTAAAAGGTAAACTTGAAACTATGATGTTGGAGAAGGACGGACTCTGTGCGCAATTTGGAATGAACTCAAGAGGAAAAAGCCACTAAGCCTCCTGCAACACTTCTGGAAAAAGAATGGAAAAGCAAGAAATTGAAACTTTTTTTTTTTAAAAAAAAGATAAGGATGGAACACATGGCCAACAGGAAAGGGAATTAGAAGATTTGTACAGTGGTGCCTCATAAGACGAATTTAATTCGTTCCAGGACTCAATTCGTCCTACGAAAAATTCGTCTTGCGAGTCGTGGTTTCCCATAGGAATGCATTGAAACTTAATCAATGCATTCCTATGGGCTCCGGGTACTGGCAGCGGCATGGGACGGGGCTTCGGAGAAGCGCTGCGCCTTCTCCAAAGCCCCGTCCCATGCTGGCTGTGCGGGGCGGTGCAGTGGCTGCCCCCGCCTGTCTTCCCCGAGCCAAGGGGAAGACAGGCGGGGGCAGCCACTGCACCACCACGCTTTGGCTCCGGGGGATGGAGCCGAAGCGCTGTGGGCGCTGCTTGCCCCCGCCTGTCTTCCCCAAGCCAAGGGAAGACAGGCAGGGGCAGCCACAGCACCGCCACGCTTCGGCTCTGCCCCCCTGGCAAAGGAAGATCAGCTGTCAGCTTCCCGCGCTGTCAGCTTCCTGCCATAGAAAACCTCACCGTCTTGCGAGTCCCTTGCGCAATGCAAAACTCTTTTGTCTTGCGAGTTTTTTGTTGCGCGAGGCATTCGTCTTGCGAGGTACCACTGTATATGAATTTGGGTGTGAATTAATGTCTATACAATTAGCAACCAATTATGGATCATTGTTTTATTACATAACCACAGCAAAGAAACTCGAGGAATAAAACAATAAGGACTGATTTATTTATTTAAATATTGGAGATAAAGTTGGGATGTGGGTCTGGAGGAAGACTACTGCTGATCTTTACTTATAATAACCACTGGAGAAGCTGTTTTGGACTTCTTGGTTAGAAAGGAAAATGAATGAACTTGAGGTGCCCTGATGGAAGACTGGGAAAACTTCAGCTAGCAGAGAAAGAAACAGCTGGGTATTACTCTGGATTGAACATTCGATTACAGTATTTTGAGGAACTCTTGTATATATAACTGACAGATGGATAGTTGGAAGTCACTTTTACTTACTGTATTGCCTTTTTTATTAGCTTTTTCTTTATCTTTTTATTCAGTTATTGTTTCTTTTAATATTCTTTCTGTCTTATTTGTTTTGTTTTTACCTCTGTTTCGTTCTGGTCTTTTATTGTATTTTGAAAAGTTTTAATAAAATCTTGTTTTTTTTAAAAAAAGGAACTAGCTTTTTCATCTTCCTTCTCTCCCCTTCTCAGGGAGGTGGCAGGGCTTGGCCTCCCTCTCTCCTGTACTTCTCAGGATAGGACAATGCTGTGCAGAATTATTAAAACAGCAGAGAGCATTATTGGCTGCTCACTCTCCACCCTAGAACAAATCTATACCACCAGGTGCCATAGAAAAGCACTAGACATCTCAAGAGATCCAACACACTGTTTCTTCGAGCTCCTGCCATTGGGACAGAGATATAGAACAATGCAGGCAAGAACGGGGCATCTCAAGAATAGTTTCTTCTCTAGAGCGATTTTGGCCTCAAATGGAAAGTCTGGACTTTGAAGTCATCTTACAGTATTTTACTTGTTATATTATACCGTATTGCACTGTTTTAATTAGGTTTTTGTAGCAATTTTTTGGGATTATGTGGAATTGCTTTATCTGAGTGGTGGTAACCGAGCAATTTCGTTGTTCCCGCAAGGGGACAATGACAATAAAGATTTATCTTATTTATCTTATCTTTAGCTCTTTGTTGCAAACAGCAGTCTCTTGGTTCCTGGACCCACATAGCATTGGCCCCATCTCTGCTTTCTAGCTAGGGCTGCAGCCAGGAAATAGAGACTGGCCAGTTTTTCACAGGCAATTTATGGTGTGACTGTAGCTTTCCCAACACACTTACTTATCTTCCAGAGTGAGGGTCCCAGACTGTGAACACCTATTCCTGCTGGGAGATTTCAATGCCAGAGTTGGGAACGATCATCACACATGGGATAACTGCATAGGCCACTTTAGAATTGGCAATATGAGTGAGAATGGCTAAAAGCTGCTTGAGCTGTGCTCGCATCACAGCCTGTTTCAGGAACACATTCTTCTCTAACAAGGCAAAACATCAAGGATCCTGGAGACATCCAAGGTCAGGCCACTGGCACCAGCTGGGCTTGATTGCCAAGAGGAGATCTGGTGACTGAACTGTGTTCATGTTACACTAAGCTACCACAGTGCCAGCTGCGACACGGATCACAGATCACTCCCTAGTAGTGAGCAAGATCCATCTCCAGCCAAAGACAGCTCATAGCACAAAGGATGGCCTGGAATCAACACTAACAGAACAGTCATACCTGGACTTTGTGAACGCTTCTCTGATACCGACAAACAACTTGTACTGAACTGCCCAAGAGATAGCATTGAAGCAAGGTGGAACTACAGCAAAGAGGAAACCTACAACACAGCTATGCCCTCTTGGGCAAAATATAGCAGCGGATCCCCAACGGTTTGAGGCTGGCATTGAGGTCATGGAACCTGTTATCAAACAAAGATGTGCTCTTCCAAGCCCACATTCCCAGCATGTTCACACTCTTGTCTCAACAAAGTCTACGCTGGCTTGGTCATGTCCACAAAATGGAAGATGGAAGGATTCCCAAGGACGTGCTCTATGGACAGCTGGCTTCAGGCACCTGTTGGCAGAGTGTGTTACAAAGCTGTCCGCAAACGTGACATGAAGGCTGGCAATATCTCCTGCTCTGGCAATGGTAAAGTTGGAGGCTGTGGATGATGAAATGGAGAAGACCTTTGCACAGGTGTCTAGAGCAGGGTTCCCCAAACTTGGGTCTCCAGCTGTTTTTGGACTACAATTTCCAAACATCCTTGACCTCTGGTCCTGCTAACTACGGTAGGGATGATGAGAGTTGTAGACTAAAAGCAGCTGGAAACCCAAGTTTGGGAAACCCTAGTCTAGAGAAATAAAACATCCAAGTGGCTGAGTTCTGTTGTTGGAGGAGTGGAACGAAGCCATGGATAGAGAAATTAAAAGGCATACTGAGCTGGCAAAGATAGAGTTGAAAGAGAAAGGATTCTGTATATAATTTGTACATAAATCAAATATTGTACAAGTGTCATAAATCTCCTGTACCAAATCCAGTTAGTGGCACCCCTGGAACTTCTCATTACCAGCCCTTTCTGGTAATGGAACCAGGATCACCAACACATTTTACCCAAGGTGCAACAGAATGGAATAAAGCAAATGCCTAACCTCAAAACTGACACCTAATCAATTTATACTTACAAAAAAATGGAAATATCCTCACACTTGTTTCTGAATATTTGCTACCACACTAGCCCTGGCAAGTTCCTCAAGAAAGGAATTCTGCTGCTATATTCAAGTCAGGTACATTTGATTTACAACAGGTGCTGAACACACATGTGTTCTAGAAGCATACTGTAGTCCTAAAAAAAATAATAGGTCAAAGGGGGGGAAAACACCAAAGGTAATATACTAGAACTCAGGTTACAAAAGGTTGCAAGAGGAACAAACTGTCCTTAAGTTACCAAGAAGCTTAATGTATGCTTAGCTAAAAATAGACAGGATACCTACCGGTAAATCGCAAACAGAAAATGACAAATCCAATACCTGTTGGGCAAATAATACTACTTTCTGTCCCAGCTAATCAACATCACTCCTGCTGCCTGTGTCTGAAGTCAGTGAGTTTCCTTGCTCTCAGGGCTACCGTCCAAAGATCTAGCAACGGCTTGGCACCCATGGACGTGTAATGTGTGAAGAGATCCCCCGACGCAGGCATAAAGAGTTCAAGTCGGAGGGGCATCGCCTCCATGAGCTGAATTAGATAGGCTGAAGAAACGGAAGTGGCAGGCAAGGAGTCCCCAACCACGGCCAAGAAAGCAAGTCTTCTGCCATTTTAAGAACGCCCCTCGTGCCTGGACTCACATATCCGTTTCCTCTCTGAAGGCAGACCAAGCTGAAAATTACATACAGTGGTACCTTGACTTACAAACGACTCGACAACCGATTTTTTCAACTTACAAATGGGGCAACCGCGGGGGTTTAGATAGGGTTTTTTTGACTTACGATTTTTTGGTGGGGTTGCTTTGACTTACGAATTTTTCCGTTTCCAATGCATTCCTGTGGGAAATCACGTTTCCAATGGCGCTTTTCGACTTACGAATTTTTCGACCTCCGGAACGGACTAAATTCGTAAGTTGAGGCACCACTGTATTTTATTTATTGACCACTCCTGAATTTTTAAACGAGCAGTTCACAGCATGAAATAAATGGCGACATCGAAGTCCAAATACAGTATCAAAGATACTTGGTGGACCTCTGACAGCGAGGAGCTACACAGGCAAAGCAGAGAAGGTTGTATCTTGGGTCACTGTAGGGCCATGAGAAGGGCCTCCCTCACGGGTCTCAAGGGCCAAGCTCGAGACAGGGGGAGAAGCATGCCTGCAAGTATTTGGACCCCAATTCATCCATACCTTGCACTTGACTTGGGAGTGTGTAGGCAGACAGCTATTTCCCCCCTCTATCCATTTTCTCTACACCAAGAAGATTTTATACATTTCTATCATGTTTCCTCTTACTCACCTTTTCTCGAAACTAAAAAGGCCCGAATGTTGTAACCTTTTCTCGTAGGAGTGTGGTTCCTTCCCCTTGATCATTTTGATTGCCCCCGTTCTGAAGTTTTTCCAGCTCTGCAGGATCCTTTTTCAGGTGAGGCGACCAGAGTGGTGGTCGCACCATAGATTTGTATCATAGCATTACAGTGGTATCTCGGTTTGCAACCGCAATCCGTTCCTCGGAGCCGGTCGCTCCCCGAATCAGTCCTTTGCCGAAGGCATGTTTCTGAGCACGCACTGCACAGATTGCTTATGCGCATCCGAGCGCCGCGGAACACTTCCGGGTCCACGGTGGTCGGAAACCGAAGCAGTCGCAAATGGAGGCGATCGCAAACCGAGGTTTGATTGTATTGGCAGTTTTGTTTTCAATTTCTTTTCTAAGAAAGAATGTGTTAAATAAGGATTTTTTTGAGGGTGTGTCTTATTGTGCATCACTTAATTCTTGCTTATATTGAATTGCATTTGCCATTTCACCTAGTTGGGAGAGACCCTTCGATAGCTCCTTTCAGTATCCCTTGTTTTAATCACCTTTGACAATTTGGTGTCAACAAACATGGCTATCTCATTGCTGAGCCCTAACTACAGATCATTAAACAAGGTAAAATGCACAAGTCCCAACACCAACCATTTTGGGAACTTCACTTTCTTTGATCTGTTCACTGGCAGAACTACATTTATTCTTGCTTTAAGCTTACTGTTTTTTAAACTCGTGACCCTAAGAGGACCTGCCTTCTTTTTTCAAGACAGCTAAACTCACTCAGAAAACTTTGGTGAGGTACTTTGAAAGCTTTTTGAAACTCTGCATAATACAAACCAGATCAGTTCTGTGAATATCTACCTGCTTGTTGACACTCACAAAGAACCATAAAAAGGTTCATGAGATGAAATCCAGGGCCCACAACACAGAGAGTGGTAGAAGATGGGCACACCAGCAAATTAGCATCAAGTACTTTGGCCGGCATGTGCATGCCAAGCCCTCGGCAGCCAACATGGTCACCATGTTTTTTCTTATCTTAAAAAATCTTTTATAGCTATAGGGCAACTGTAAAAGCATGTTACGGCTGCTCCGTAGCTGTAAAAAACAGTAATAATATGTTGATATTATTTTTACTTTAAAATATATTATCCTATTCTAAAATAAAACAGTGCTTATTCCAAAATAAATGTGCTAAGCATCATGGCAGCCAAGCCAAGCTCCATTTTAATTCTGGCAGTCTAACTGATCTTAAAATGCAAACCTGCACACTGGGTTGGCAAACTCCCCACCCCGCAACATTTAAGGAACGTAGAAGTGGTTATAGAACACGTTGTAAAGAGGCATTAATTATATGCTTCACAAGTGAAGTAACAGGCTTATAGGTCTCCTATTATCTAAATGGGGACACTATACAAGCATTAATTTCAGGGTCTAAAGTTGCCTAGCTGCATCACTGGCTGCAAACAACATTTTTCAGTGAACTACTTAGAATCATAGAATTGTAGAGCTGGAAGGGACCTCAAGGGTAATCTAATTCAACCCCCTGCAATGCAGGAATCTCAACTTAAGCATCCATGACAGATGACCATCCAACCTCTGCTTAAAAAACCGCCAAGGAAGGAGAGTCCACAATTTCTCTTGAATCTGTTCCATTGTGGGGCAGCTCTTATTGTCAGAAAGTACTTCTGGGTGTTTAGTTGGAATCTCCTTTCTTGTAGACATTGGTTTGAGTCCTACCTTCCAGAACAGGAGAGAACAAGCTTGCTCCATCTTCCCTATTTGTATGCTTATGTGATGCTACAAGATTTCATATTACTGTACATTGTGAATCCGCATGCCTTTCTTTGTTCATTGCATATAAAACTATTTTATATTAGTCATTTAGTTCAACTAGCACCTTACAAATCGCCACTAGTGCAAGTTGCATGATATAAAGAATATTAGTTTGTAAGTGATCAGTCTAAAAAATTCAAAGCGGGGTAGATACGAGGATGGATAGGTCACAAAAGGTTTGGGCACGATCACTGCATGTCTATGGCCAAATTCAATGCTTTAAACGCAAAATACACAAAAATGCTAAGGTAACTACTCTTCTCAAAGTAGCTCTCTCACAAGCATAGGGTGACCGGGACTCCTTTTCCTGAGCAAATTCTCCATGCACACAACTGTTAACAAATTACACATACATTGATGTGGCTTCACTCCTCCCTGTGTTTCAACTCCACTGAAGACACAGTCAGCCAAGAAGAGGGAAGTCCACCCTCGCAGGGATCTCAGCCAAGCGGTAACAGATCCCTCAGCTTACTGATTACAATGTGAATCTTCCTTGGCCCTTGCCATGGCACACCTAGCAGAGGTTTGTTTGCCTAATTAAAAAAAAACTGGGCAAATGCTTCTGAGCAAATATGATTAGTGAAGAGAGGCAGGTTCCGCCCCCGCCCTTGCATTCTCTACAGTTCAGGAAAAATTGAAAGGGGATCCTGTCATTGGCAACAAACTTCAAATTCTCATCTGTCAGCTGACTGGCCACTCCTGTAGATTACATCAATCCTGCTCTGAAAAAGGTTCCCAAGCTGCCCTCAATTGCATTCCCCCTCTACTTTACCACTGAAAAAAACCCACCAACAGCAGAATTGTCCACATTCAAAGCTGTCCCCATGCCAAATTGTCCCAGTCCAAAACTGATTTTTCTAAGGATTGACTACAAGGCACAAGCATAGGAACTGGGGACTCAAACAGCAGCAGCAGTAGTGAGCACTTCCTTTTCTTTTTTAGGGAGATAGCTTTTTTAAATGACTTTTAAAAGGGACTTCTACAGGGGTAGGGTGCACTGCAGAGCAAGTCACACCACGTAATTCAGCCTTGGGTGTTCGGGGGGTTTACTGTATGCTTGCAATTCCACACATGAGTTGTGTGTGAGAAGTGCTGCTTCACCCACTGTTAATCCTCGCTCTCAGTCCTCAGCTCTCAGCATCCGAAAGGGTATGGCCATGCAGGCAGGTTTAAGCCCCAAACTTCTCATTACACAAAAAGTAATGCATTGTACACAAAAACCAGACATTAACCACAAGCAGAGCTACATGACAGGTACTGATGGGGCCTAAATAAACTTGAGCCAAAAACAAGTTCTATGTTTAATATGAATGCTGCAAGTAGTGGTAGTAATATAATGTGTATGTCACGCAGCATGTCTCACAGTAAATCACAGAGTTCATATTGTGACCCCAATACATCCTTGGGTCCCTCACCCCTGGATGCTGCAAACTTACTCCCACTTTGGAAATAACTGTAAATATTTTCTAAGCCACAAAAGACCCCCAAGTACACGACCTTTAGAAAACAATGGCAACATATATATATTTTACCCCATGTCTACAAAATTTCCATGAATTTTACATCTGTACCCCAAAGAATAACAATATAAATGTAATGTTCCCATGTGTCAGGGTTCAGAAGTATAATTTCCAAGGCAAATGGAATGGCTCCTAGACAGGCCATCTTTCTAAAAACTGAGCTCAGAATTAATGGCATACTGCAGACTGTAGCTCCCACACCTCTGCTGTAAATTCTGGGAGCAGGGACATTCATCTCATTCAGCCTAACTTTGCTGTTGTTATTTATGCATGCGCCAGGTACAAATACATTTACACTTTGCAAAGTAAAATTCACTTTACAACAGAATATTCAGCTACAGTCCTACCTTGGAAATCAAACGGAATCCGTTCCAGAAGTCCATTCGACTTCCAAAACATTTGGAAACCAAAGCGCAGCTTATGATTGGCTGCAGGAAGCTCCCATCAGACGTTCAGATTCAAAGGAACGTTTGCAAACCAGGACACTCATTTCTGGGTTTGCCGTGTTCGGGAACCAAAATGTCTGAGTACCAAGGCGTTTGGGATCCAAGATACAACTGTACTTCTTATTGTTCAAGTGGTTCCTAAGCACACACACCCCGGCCACAATTTAGGTTGTCACAAAATTTTTGAGAAGCCAACAGAAAATAGTGTGCAATTTAGAACGAACAGCAGAACAACCATGGAGGAGCAGTGCCATGCAATCAGTTTGGTCAAATACATGAAAATTAAATAAGAACTAAAACCTGAATCAGGTAACATTCACTATGTGTATCAAGATGCACCTCATACCACAAGGATATTAAGTACGGTAACTCACAATTTCTTTAACTGGACTACTTTGCAGTAAATCGATGTGTAAAGCACAAGGGAAATGAAGGTAAAGTTAGTTGCTATCTCCCCATCCAAATATACCTCTCACCAGTGATGTCATTTTAGACATTGGGTTCATTAAGTGCTATTTTAAAAGCAAGTAGCACTAAAAAGAAAAAAATGGGCTGGTAATACAGCATCTCTAACTGATTAATAATAGACCTTAGAAGCCACTAATTTCAATTAAAGCAAGTATCCATGCCTTCCATAAATCTGTGTGGTCACAGAGACCTAAAATCTGAAGGCTGATCATAGAACTCTGGATACAGACCCCAAATTTGTGGACCATTAATATGTTAAAAGACAAAACAAAAAGCAAACTGTAAGGAAGTGCAAATGCAAATCAGTACCCTCAGTGAAGTCTGCGAAATTATTTTAATACCACCATTAAAAAAATAAATTCCACAAGACACTGTATTACTTAAGAGTTGCAATCACACAATAACACAGTTCAGTGGGGGGGGGGGGAGGCCTCTTCTGAAGTTAATAAGACTAATTGAAATTCAAAACTTTGTCAGTTTGTATGGGAGGCGTTCCAATGATCCTAAAGCTGTGATCCTAAAGCTACACTGAACTCAACAGACACAAACTTCCTCATAAAAAGGTCTCTATATGCCAAAGTGCCTCCCAGACATCACCGTAAGGCTTGCAACATCAAACTGAACCCTTGGTGACAACTTACAGGGTGCATAAGATCCTTAACTTCTGATCTCCTGATGCTTTGATTTTTACTTAAAAGCAGTCATTGGACCCTCATCAAGTCTTTCCCTCTGCCCAGTCTTAACCCCCCCAACCACTAGTATTGTACAGCTTCTCCAGAAAAACAAAGAGCTTTTGGGGGGGTTGGGGTGGGGACAATTTGGATGAGGTGAAGTGTGAGGGGCGCTGCATGTAAACTTTGAAGCACCACTTCTCATATCTCAGTCTGTGACCGCTTCAGAGTGAAAATAAAATCTTCACACATATCCTTGGTACCTCATGAATCATTCTGCAGATCAGAAACAATACTGTTTTATCAGGGCATTTGAGGAAAAGTTTGGGATCTGAGCACCAGACCCCATCCTGCTCTGGCTCTCTGCAGAGAAAGAAGGCTCCGCTCCCACGCGGGACCAGCAGCGGATTCGGGCCAGCAGCGGCACCCGCGACCACCCGGCCCAGTGGCCAGGGCGCCCCTCCTCGAAGCAGCCAGGCCGGCGGGGGCTGCCTCCGAGGGGCGCTACTGTGCTCCTTGCCCTTCCCTCGGGAGCAAGGCCCCTCGAGCCCAGCAGGACTTCGGCTGCCCAGCAGGTGCGAACGAGGTCGCGGAGGAGGCGAGGCAGCGCCGGGTGGGCCGCCTATGTCCGCGCTTGACCCGCGAATTGGGGTGGGGGGGCGTCGTTTCCAGGAGGAGCGCAGGCTTGCCAGGCCGCCGCACCCCTGGAAGCTCAGCGGGTCCCCCTCGAAAAGGGGGCGGCAAACAGTTGGGGGGCGTAGAGCGGGGAGCTCTCCTTCCCTCCCCCTCGCCCAACGAGAAGAGCCTCCCGTTTGGGGCGGGTGCGCCCTGCGCGAAGCAAGCCACCGCCGGCATCCTCTGGGCAGGAAGGATGCGGCAGGCGGCAGCAGCAGGGTGGCTCCCTCGCGGCGGGCGACGCCTTCCTGCCCGCCGGGCGAGGAGCAGTGGGGAGCCCATCCGGGCCGAGCCCTTTCTCACTGCAGGGCAGGTCGTCTCCAACACCCGCCGAGCCCCCAGCCCACGCGGCTCCCCGCGGCTGCTGCTGCCCGTTCCTCCCGGGGCGTCTCCTGCCGCTCCCCGGGGTCCCCGCCGCCTTCCCGGCTGCCGGGCTTGGGGTGCCCCCTCCCGGCCGCGTCCACTTGCCTTCGCGGGAAGACGAGGGTCCCGAGGCAGCCTGGCGGAGGGAAGCAAGGCGGGCGGCGGGCGCGCCGCCTGCCAGGCTGTGCAGCGCTGGGCTCGGCTCCGCGCTCCGCCCTGCCGAGCTGCGGCTGCAGCTCCGCCTCCGAGCGCCTTGAAGCGCGCCGCGCTCGTCCGGATTGGCGACGGGCCCCGCCACTCCAGCGCGCCGCCGCCTGCCCTCGCCTCGCCTCGCCTAGCCTCTCCCCGCCGGGAGCCGGAGCGCGCCTGCGGCTGGAGCTCAGGAGGAGGATGCTGAGGAAGAGGCGCTGCGCGCGGACCCAGCCGCTGGCGATTAAGAAGCTGCGCGCTCCTCTGGTGCCTCCTGCGGGCGCCTGGCTCTGTGGACGCCGCCAGAATAGGCTGCCGCGTGCGGTGGGCCTTGGACCGGATCCGGCCACGCTTTCCTTCTGCCCTTACGTACGTGCACGAAGCCTTCCGATTTGGCCCGTCCCTGGAGACGCGCTCGCCAACTCCCACTCTTATGGCGCCCCTTTTCTACCTCCGCCCTCCCCCCCCCATCATTCCTTTATTCGCAAGAGCTCCTGGCGCAATTAAAATAGCGGAATGAATCGAAAGGCCGTTTGAAAAAGCGCAGACGCCTCAGTAGCAACACTCTGAAGGTGGTGCGTCTCACCGTGGCCCCGTTTTAACTAGAATTTTTTCCCCCATGAAGCCCCGCTTTTCATAGAGATTTTAGCACTAGCCCTCAAAAAGTGCTTGAGGGACGGGACCTCCACACAAGGGGGCAACTACGTCTGACTGCTGCAGGGATAATTACACGTTTATCTGTTTTGCAACAATTTTTTAAAGTAAAAGTAACCTGTGCTTACATCTAGTTACAGGTAGGTAGCGTGTTGGTCTGAGTCGAAACAAAATAAAAAAAATTCCTTAAAGACCAACTAACTTTTTATTTTGGTATGAGCTTTTGTGTGCATGCACACTTCATCAGATACACTGTTGAAGTGTGCATGCACACGAAAGCTCATACCAGAATAAAAACTTAGTTGGTCTTTAAGGTGCTACCGAAGGAAAAAATTTTTACTGTGCTTACATCATTTCCAATTAATTGCAATCTTACAATGACTCGTTTTAACTTTTTATGGCAGCACTCAAACTTTTGTAACCTGCACTTTTTTATGTATTGCAACATGCTTCATAGTGAAAAATGGGCTGGTCCCATTATTGGGGAAAATCAGGCCTCCAACCCTGTGCCCAGTAGCTGCCCCACCATGCACAGGAATGCTCCCCAAACGTTGCAGAACCCGAGAGCCCATAAATCAATGGCACAACTTAGCATAGGCGTAGCCAAGGGAGGGGGGGCAGCTTCCCTCCTAAGTAAATCAATAAAAATACATAAGTAAGTGAGGTTCTGCCCCCCTCCAACATAAATCCTGGCTCTGCCCATGGGCACAAGTAGGATGGCAAGGATATTTGTGCCAGCCACAAAATGCAAGACTCCTCTGGTATGGGACTCTGCCACTCACACACTGTCTGCCCCTCAGCTGATCAAGCTCTCATACCGCTCTTGCTCAGGGCGAGGAAGAAGCAGCTGACATACATTTCAGACATTGTAAATCATGGTATTTAGCTGCTGATATATCATGATGTTAACAACCAAATATCACTCGGCCCTACTGGAAACCCATTGGATCTATCAACCTTTAAGGGTGGGCTATCCTAATACGTGGGTCCAGTGGTGTCACAACGGGGGCGGTGCACCCTGGGTGCCATGTCAGGGGTAACAATAAGGCACCCCGTGGGGGCTCGAGGCAGCACGAGCAGCCATCACGCCACAGCATGTGGAGAACCCTTCGTTCCCGGCTGCAGCCACAAGCAAAACGGCACCAGCAGCAAACCGCTATGTACGGCACATGTGCAGTGTCGCACGCATGCGCTGTACGTAATGCCGCCGCACATGCACTGTACATAGTGGTTTGCCACCGGTGCCGCTCGAGCACCGTATGGACAGCAGTGGGATCCCGCCATCGCCGCTACAGCCGCATGTAGAGGATCCTCCGCGGCTGTAGCGGCGATGGATCCCGGCACCACCGACAACCCGCTATGTACAGCGCATGTGCGCCGTTGCTACATACGGCACATGCATCGTACATAGTGACAGTGCACATGTGCCCTATGTAGCAACGCCCTGCCCCTGGGTGTCACAATGCCTTTGTTCACCCCTGCGTAGTTCCCTCAGCTTGATCAACTGAGGGTGGTAAACCAGCAGAATCCCTAATCTGTCCCAATTGCCCAATGTCAGGAACACGCACTATATCCCCTCACATCTGGACAGAGAGCAGAGAGAGAGAATTTATATACAGCACAGCAACTTGCCCTCCCCGACCCAAATCTGCCCTGATGCTGCAATGAGTGGGCACAGCCGGGTGAGACCAACTCTGCCCTGCTCACTCACCCAGGTTTCAGAGATTCAGACCAGATCAGTTTCCTTATCCATTATCAAATCATGGAAAGCTGGTTTGATCTGACCTGAGATAATTTATTGTGTAACCATACTGATTGCTATTGCTATATTTGATTGTGAGCAAAATGACTGCAAAGCTGGATTGTTGTCAATACTGGGGGGGATTGTAAATTGTACTTTTTATGGGAAGAATGTTGATGAAACCACTTTATTTAGAATGTGCAATGCCCAACAGAAATTTGTCTCTTACTGCTTCAGGGCCTTGTCCCTAGAGCCCTTGAGCATTTTGTAAAACCTGGAATGGAACTATTTTGATTCTGGTGACCTGGAACACATAAAACACAGGCTGAATTTAGCTGAGTTTTAAGAAAGGCCGTGTATAGGAAAGGGGAAATCACAAAGGAGTAATGTACACAAGGGGGGAGAAAGTCAAGCTGGCCAAAGCTCAGAATGACTTGCAAGAGAGGTTTTAAAATAACAAAAAAGGTTTACTCGGCCATGGGTGTAGGCAGGGGGGGGCAGGAGGGGGCAGCTGCCCCCCCCTAGAAGCAAAAAAAATAATGTATTTTACAGACCATAACCAGCACTTTTCCCCTCCAAAAACTGAAGTGGAAAGGGCTTTGCTTTAGCAAGAGCAGCTAAGTCTCCGCTTGCGGGGGGGGGGGGACACAGCAGTAACAAAAACACATCAAATAAATAAAGCAAAGTGGCTACCAGTAGTTAAGCAGTTAAGACAATGGAGCATATATCCCCAGGCAAGATTCGATAGCTGACCATTTCACCCTATTGTTCTTAAGTGGGAGTTGTTAATGAGCATTCAGGAGCATTAAGAGTTCTATTGGCGATTTAATGAGGGTGCAGACTCAGAGGATTCAATTTGACTAAGGTGGCTCTGCAAGGCTAAAAAGAAGTGAATAAGAAAGGGGGGAGGCTGTAGCTTTGACAGACACAGTGATGTTTATAAAAAGCATTGGTGTTCCAGTCTGCCCCTCCTCCTGCATCTGTATACTGTAAATCGGGGTGGCCACCTCCCAAGAGACTCTGATCTACTCAGAGTTTAAAACTGGGGGTGATCTACCCCCTTTTGGGGGGTTCAGGTCAAAGCTGTTGAGTTTTTTTTAAAGGAAGGGAAGCCCTGTTTTTTGGGGTTTAGGTCAAACTTGTTGAGCTTCTTTTAGGAAGGAGGGAGGCCCATTTTTGTTTAGGGCTTCAGGTCATAGTTCAACTTTTTTGAGGGAGGAGGAAAATTTTGGGTGAGCTTTTTTTAGGGGTGCCAGTGACCTACCAGTGATCTACCACAGACATCCAGTGATCTACTGGTAGATCACAATCTACCTGTTGGACGTGCCTGCTGTAAATCAAGCAGAGAGAAAGCTGCTTACAAGGCTCCTGTACATGCAGAGTTCCAGCATCACAGCGTCACCCAGAGGCACCCACAAATATGAGTTATCCCTCTCTCTATTTCTTCCTTCCTTCCCTCCCTCTTCCATCCTTAATAAAATACGGGGGGGGGGGGCAGATAAGCCCCACATAGAAAGCCCATCAACATGGGGGGATGACTCTTTCAAATACGGTATTTACCAGTAATTGGGAGGGGGAAAGGCACCTAGGCCTCTAGGAGTTGGCTGCTATGCCTAGGAGTAGGACAATTCAAGAAAGCAGAACGATGCATATGGTATGGTAATATATCAATAGAATCATAGAATTGTAGTCGGAAGGGACCACAAGGGTCATCTAGTCCAACCCGCTGCAATGCAGGATTTTTTTCCTAAGGTGGGGCTTGAACCATGGTTGAAATATTATGCTGATATGCAGCAACGCCTCGGAACTGTCGTGGCTGCGGCCATGCCTTGCCTCGCCCTCGCCCGCCCTGCCACCCCCTCTCGCCTGCCCAACCCTCCCGTCCTCTTGCTGCAGAGTTCCAGCATCACAGTGTCATCCAGAGACACCCACAAATATGAGTTATCTCTCTCTCTATTTCTTCCTTCCTTCCCTCCCTCTTCCATCCTTAATAAAATACGGGGGGAGGCAGATAAGCCCCACATAGAAAGCCCATCAACATGGGGGGATGACTCTTTCAAATACGGTATTTACCAGTAATTGGGGGGGGGGCACCTAGGCCTCTAGGAGTTGGATGCTATGCCTAGGAGTAGGACAATTCAAGAAAGCAGAATGATGCATATGCTATGGTAATATATCAATAGAATCATAGAATTGTAGTCGGAAGGGACCACAAGGGTCATCTAGTCCAACCCCCTGCAATGCAGGATTTTTTTCCTAAGGTGGGGCTTGAACCATGGTTGAAATATTATGCTGATATGCAGCAACGCCTCGGAGCCGTCGTGGCTGCAGCCGTG
Organism: Zootoca vivipara; assembly: GCF_963506605.1. NCBI lineage: Eukaryota > Metazoa > Chordata > Lepidosauria > Squamata > Lacertidae > Zootoca > Zootoca vivipara. Next base: position 72,720,201 of record NC_083284.1, read on the forward strand.
TCTTGCCTCGCCCTCGCCCGCCCTGCCACCCCCTCTCGCCTGCCCGACCCTCCCGTCCTCTCCAGCCAAGCAGGGTAGCTGCCAACGCTACCAGCCCCAGAAGCACAAGGTGGCCGCTGCTGCCACTGCCACGATGTCATCAGGCCCGCTGGCCCTTTAGCCCCGCCCACTTCGTGGCCCCTCCCCTTCCGTGCCTTGGCCCCGCCCCTGAACAGCCATGGCTTGCCCCCCCCTAGTTTTGATCCTGGCTACGCCCCTGTACTCGGCTATGTTCAAAGCAAGAGGAAGAACCATGAAGTCGTAGGCCCTCTGTGTGGAGCAGATGGCAGAATCACTGGGTGAAAGGGAGAACTGCTCAACACCCTCTGTAAGGGACTATGCACACATGGGGCGGGCAACACTTTGCCGCGCTACTGGCGCTGTTTGCCCCGTGCTCCTGGCTGCATACCATAAGGTTGCGAATATAAGCCACACTTTAAGCCACACGGTCAGAATTTGGGGGGGGGGAGTGTGGCTTACATTAAGGTCAATACAGTATTCAAATCTCCAAAGACAATCTGGATCTTTTAACTTCGTGTACAAATCTTACAATCATTTTTGGCCATTTCTTAAGGGTCTCTACTGAAATACATACAGGTAAAGTCTGAAACAGAAATAAAAACTTTGATACCACCATCATCTTGACTGATGCCACTCTAACCATCTGTCACAGAGATGCCTTAGACCAAATATTTAGATCTTTAGATGTATATATCTATTTCACTAATGACAAAAAATTACTTCGATAATTACTTCTGTTTCTCTGGGGGCCTCTGACAATAATGCCTCCGGGTTGGAGACCATCAGGGCAATATCATCAGCAAATATATTTAGTGGAAAACTCTGCCCATTTCTCAAGATAAATTTTATTTTCTGGTTATTCTGGATGGCGTTAGCTAGGACTTTGTTTGACAAAGCAAGTAGCAAAGGTGACAAGGGACAACCTTGCTTAGTGCCCCTTTGTGTGTTCAGAGTATCCAAATCTTGTCCATTTACCCCATTTACCCTTACCATTGCCTTGCTATTGCTATATAAACATTGTAAAATGAATATAAAATCATGTCCAAAGTTCATTTTAGAAAGTAATTGAAATAAATATTCCCTGCTTTCCTAGCAGAGTCTTAAGCTTATTGTTTTTCTTTGACTTGCTGTCCTGAGCACATCCAGAGGGCATATTGACTTTGGATCAACTGTTAGATGAGAAAGATGAATTTTTAACACATGCTGTTTTGTGATATAAAGATATAAATATCACCTATCAGATGTAAACCTGCAGCTACGACACTTGCTAACAACTTTGTTTGCATCAGCAGCATTTACAGCTTCTGGTACACTGGTGATACTAGAACAATTGGTCAAATCATTTGAAATGAATAGTTTTTATAGATATTTGTTATAAATGAATCAATTTGATATGCAGATTTAAAGAAATGAGTGAATAAATAATTGGAGGTTCCTATATTGCCTAGACAAAGGGGAAGTGTTTTAGCTCCTGTAGCAAATGTATCAATGGACCTTAAACTACGATTTATATAACACAAAATAATATTTAGAATTCATTGGACTCCACTATGGAAAAAAGGACGCGGGTGGCGTTGTTGGTTAAACCACAGAGCCTAGGGCTTGCTGATCAGAAGGTTGGCGGTTTGAATCCCCGTGACGGGGTGAGCTCCTGTTGCTTTGTCCCAGCTCCTGCCAACCTAGCAGTTCGAAAGCACGCAAAAAGTGCAAGTAGATAAATAGGTACCGTTCCGGCGGGAAGGTAAATGGCGTTTCCGTGCACTGCTGTGGTTTGCCAGAAGCGGCTTAGTCATGCTGGCCACATGACTCAGAAGCACCAGCTCCCTAGGCCAGTAAAGCGAGATGAGCGCCGCAACCCCAGAGTCGTCTGCAACTGGACCTAACGTTCAGGGGTCCCTTTACCTTTATCTTTATGCTAGTATAGGAAAGGACTGTCTAAGTCAACTTGTTGGAGAGGTAGTTAAGGAGATTGTTTATTTAAAACACATGATTTTACAACGTTCTACATTTCTTAAGTTTTGGGGAAATTAGTGGATGATATAAATATAATTGTGTGGATAATTTTTTTCCCGGGAAAAATGTTTTTTTGAAGTACGTACAGGAGTGCCTGGCATGCTCTGGTCCATGGAGTCACAAAGAGTCGGACATGACTAAACAACAAAAACCTACTATATGGAATTTGACAACTGAACACATAAATAGATTCTTCGTGCCATTGCTGTGACCAACAGACTGATACTGATGCACTAGAAAGGTAAGTGTAAGGCTGGATTTAATCAATTGATTGAAGATATGACCACACTTGCAATTTATGAATGGATTGCTTATAGATGTCGACTTTGCATGGACAAGTATATTGATATCTGGAACGCATTTCTACAAAATATAGTAGGCTTAATATATATGCATACATATTATTTGGATAATAATAATACTTACACCTTAGATAAGTATAAGTATATACGGAATTGTAATTATTAACTTTTATAAGGATATAATACACATTTTCCTTCTTATTTTATTTTTATTTTATTCAATTAAACAATTATAAAAAAAATTTTAAAGGAATTATAAAGGACTAGCTGGCCTTGCCATGCGTTGCTGTGGCTCAGTCTGTTAAATGGAGCCTCAGAGTCCCCCTTCAGACTCCCCTCACCTTCAGAGTCCCCGTTTTACATCCCGGCCCCTCCTCCCCCACCCCCTGGCTCATCCCTGTGATTGGCCCCACCCTGTCCCGACCCATGACCTATCTCACCCCTCCTCCCCCCATCCCCCACCCAGGCGAGCCCCCACCTCCACTTGGCTCAGTCTGGAAAGCCGAGCTGAGATGCTGTGGAAAGTTTTCCTAGATGCAGTACTGTACCAGTGTAGCCAGTCGCTAGAGGGCGCTATTTTGCAACCTCTGCTGTGCTCCCAGCATGCACTTTCATCTGATTTGTGAGTTCTGGAACACGTGGGTTTTGGGGTTTTACCTGGCCCAGGTACGACATCTGTCTACGCAAACGGTATGGGCTTGCTCTCGTAGTCACATTTGACTTTGTGTTAAAATTTGAACGCAATCGGTCAAGCGGTTTTGTTGAACATTGGAGAGGAACACACATGCCTAGTTTACATTTTTATATATATAGAAGATTGGGAATTTCTGTAATGGCCAACCTAAAACAGAACGAGAGAACAATTAAAAAAAATAAAATAAACAAGAGCACTCTTGATTTGAATTTAGGTGGGTTAGCTCCCCCATAGCAAAATATAAACAAGAATTAAAAGCGAATTAACACAATTTGAACACTTGATTGTGGGACATAATTTAATGACAGATCAGTCACATTTGTAGAATAGTAACAAAATTAGATAACAGGATTACAAAACGTTGAGGAATGGATTTAGGTTAGGACATGGGTGTAGCCAGAATTTTTGTTTGGGGGGCAAAACCTCAGTCTCTCTGTCTATCTATCTATCTATCTATCTATCTATCTATCTATCTATCTATCTATGGGGGGGGCAGCTGCCCTTCCCTGCCCCCCATTGGCTACAGCCATGCATTACGATATTGAACCCACGGAATGGGAAAGAATATGGAACAAGGTTCCTATGAAATCAATCTCAGCAAAGTTTCAAGGATCTACCCTTAATTTAACCAGTAGGTGGCACTGTGCACCCATGAATTTACCACATACTGTATTAACCTCAATCTCTGCCCCAAATGCTGGCTCTGTGGAAAAAAAACATAACTATGTATTTCAACTTACCCACTGGCCGCTTTTTGGGAGATGTTGTTTATATAAACAAGACAATAATTGACCCCAACCCCTTTCTTAGCTTAACTAGGGGTGTGGCATCGGCCAAACAAATATGATTTGGATAAATAATTGATTCTATATTTCTCGTTAGCTGCCAGGATGGTTATGGCAAGAAAATAGAAATATTTAGAGGGGTTTAATAAGGATTTATGGTATAGTTAAATCTGGTCTATAGCTATTGCTGAAAAACTAACCCCAAAATTAAAAGTATACTAGAGGGCAAACAATCAACCTTTAATTTTCTACTATGTGTTGGGGGAAATTATTATTATTTATTATTGATTACTACATTGCATCCTGCGAAACATTCTACTCTTTGGAATTCTTAGTAACTTTTCAGCTTTAAGAGAGAATATAAGAAGACCTCACTGGCAATATTCTGATATTTATAAATAAATCATTTTTAAAAATCGCTACCCCACAACACCAATAATTATTTCCCCCAGGGATTCGTAAATGAAATGACTCAAATTTGTATTTGGTGTGTGTGTGTTTAATTCTAATTTGCATTCAGTTGAATTGTGTCCCCTCCCCCCCTTTATTTCTTTATTGATATACATACTGTATGTTCTTGATTAAATAAAAAGGAATTGTTTTCTAGAGAGATGATGCCACATGGAACAAACTCTGGGATGTGACACTGCTGCACTCCCATCCTATCCCAAGTTAGAGGAGCAATGCTTAAAATAGTTTTGGGATGGTGCTATATGCCAAGAGGACCCCCTTGCACGTCTAAAATGGGTAAGGCCTATGACTTGTCACTCCAGGTTGCTGACTCAACTATTTGACTTTATAGGAACAAAACATTTTCTGGCGCTGAAGAGAAGCAATGAGAAACCATGCTGAGCTCTGCCTGGGATTATACGTTTCAGAACTAACTTCTAACAAATTGCTTTTTTTTTTGTCCACTAGTGAGCTATTGTCCAAACCCAGCACAAGCAGATAGGATTGTGTTGGCTCTGCTGACTGCAGTTGGGTCCGAGACTGAAAAGAACCCAAGGAATTTCTCAAGTACTGATGCATTCCTGTTGTTTTCGTCCACAAATTTTACACCTAGAGACAGACAGTTGTTGTCTGCCAGAAATGTGTGCTGTGAAAACTGATAATCTCGTAAAAATGTTAGCCTTCCCAACATCTTCCCTCAAAATTTAGCCACACTATTTTGGTGGTGGTTTTGGTTCTGTGCACCAACATAATTACTTCTACTGTACTTGCTGAGTTACGGTGTGGCTTAGCACTGCATGGAAACCTGGCTTTTCAGTGACAGTTGTGCAATTCAGAATTTCCCTTTATTATCCACCATTTTGGAAATGATTCTTCTCAGTTTAAAGCGAGATGTTGAAGCATGAATGAATAAACAAAATAATAATGATGATAATAAGAATAATAATTCCTTCCAGTAGCACCTTAGAGACCAACTAAGTTTGTCATAGGTATGAGCTTTCATGTGCATGCACCACCCTTCTGAGTAATACCCCTCCCCACCCTATGACTATACATAAGGGTCGTGACTTCTGTTTCAGTGTATCTGAAGAAGTGTGCATGCACACGAAAGCTCATACCAATGACAAACTTAGTTGGTCTCTAAGGCGCTACTGGAAGGAATTATTATTATTATTATTATTATTATTATTATTATTATTATTATTATTATTTTGTTTTGACTACATCAGACCAACACAGCTACTTACCTGTAACATGAATGAATAGTAATAGTTGACCAACTAAGTTTGTCATTGGTATGAGCTTTCATGTGCCTGCACACTTCTTCAGATACCGAAAGCTCATACCAATGACAAACTTAGTTGGTCTCTAAGGTGCTACTGGAAGGAATTTTTTAATTTTGTTTCGACTATGCCAGACCAACACGGCTACCTACCTGTAACTAGTAATAGCTGCTAATCTTTTGAGTTAGTACTATTCTCATAGCAGATGTTAATCAAAGTTGCACACAGAAGGCAAAGCAATGTGATGAGTTTTGTTTTTTACAAAAGCATTAGCATTGGGTGCCTTAGTTTCCATTAAAAAAAATTTCAAATGCCCCGCATCAGCCCAAAATTTTGAGTGGTATTAATTAGCAACCCGGGGGTGATGTATCACTGAAATGTGCATTTTTGGGGTGCTGCAAAACATGGGGGTTGTTGGGCTGCAAAACAACTGCCAAACTTTGGCACGGTTTGGAGTAAATGGGAGAATGCTGAATTCTGAGTGGTGTTAACTACGAACCCTGATTTGACATAGCAGTTACTCAGTTCAGGGGAGGGGTGCTGCAGAAGGCAAGGTTTGCACTGAAAATGCTTGCAAAGATTTGGCACCGCTTTGGCGGGGGGTCGGGTCTCAGATGTTGGGGTTCGAAGTTAATGCAGCAGGAAAACCTCCCCAGAGGGGCAAGAGCCGGCCGTGCGCGCCGCCTTCGCCCTCCCGGCCTTCCCCGGGGTGCGGAGGCCGAGGCGCGTCCGGCGAGGGGCGGGCAGGAAGCAGCTGGGCAGCGGAGCTCCTCCCGGGCCGGACGGGGAGGGGCTGCGGGGACGCGCCGCCAGCTTCGCGGGGACTCGCCCGGACCATAACTGCCAAGTTATCCCTTTTTTTAAGGGATTTTCCCTTATGCTGAATAGGCTTCCTCGCGAGAAAAGGAAAAACTTGGCAGCTATGGCCCGGACGCCCCGTCCGCGCCTCCAGGTGAGGCGGGTGGCCGGGGGGCTCGGGTGCCCTGACGGTCCAAGGCGCTCGTCCCCGTCCCCGCTTGGCTCTTCCCGGGAGAGGAGCGGAGAGTGCCTCGCTCGCGCGCCCCTCGCGGAGAGACTTACTCGGGAGTAAGCCCCCGCCCCACCCGCCGGAGTTGCTGCCGGGAGGAGGCGGCTTTCCCCTCGGCAGGGCGGAGCGCCCTTGGCGACGAGGAGGCGCCCCGAAGCTTCCCCGCCTCCAGCTCCCTCGCGCTCGGGGCGCCGGGCTGGGCGCTGCTGCTGCTGCTCTTCGGGCGCGTTGCTCTTCGCTCCGGGAGCTGCTGCTCGCCGAGTCGGCCGGGCGACCCGGGGCTGCTCTGAAGAGGCGGCTCTGCTGGGCTAGGTAACTCTTTCGCGGCACCTGGTGGGGCGGGCAGCGTCGAGGGAAAAGGCTCTCCGCGTAATGTCTGTCAGTTACTCAGCATATTTTGGAGCTGACTGCTGGTAGCCAGAGCTGAGCCTGGCTCTTCTCAAGCCACGCTTGGTATGTTTATGAGAAGCCACGTTGAAATAAATTCCCCGCGTGTCTTTCCGGGCGCCCTCCGCTCTCCATTTTCATTCTCCATTCCCAGCGCAGAACCGGAAAGTTAACATTTTTTTTCCATCTCACCCTCGCCTTTTGTGGAAACCTCTAACTCTTAGCGGGGTTGCTGTCTGAATAGACAATTGTTCCGATTTCATTTTGAACAATAACTTTAAAGTTAATGTGCCTTTTCCAAAATCTTTGGCTCCAAGACGATTACAGTAGTTCATTTTGGCATGCAGAGTGAGCTGCTTGCTTACGGTATTTATTGGCGGCGGCGGTGGTGAGGATAAACGGAGAAGCCTGACTTTCCCTCATTTCAACCTTCCCGTTGCAGCGCCCACTTCTTGTATTGATAATTTGACCTTGTTTATAGTTCTGGGAACTCTTTGCACTTGGGCCACAAGCAGAAACGAAAGCTGCTAGCTGGAGCTCTTTCTCTGCGTCGCCTTTCTGCGCTTGGCTCCTGTGCGCAGTGAGCTGGCTCTGTGTTCTCCCAGAAATTCAAGAACTGAAACCGGACAGCTGCAAAGGCAGCTTCTGTAGCTTCAGTATCAGTACTGTATGGAAAACTTTCAAAAGTGTCCGTTGACCTGACCTTGTAAAAACAATTCTGCTTGCAACAACCTAATGTTAGACAGATATTCTGAAACTTGCATAGGCTTCATATTTTCGGATTTGTTATTTTATCAGGTGTTAATACTTGTAATTAATACAAGTTAATACAAGTAGATTCAGAGCTGATGAAGCGGCTGGGCCAAAGCCGAAAGGACGCTCAGTTGCGGATATGCCTGGAAGCGAAAGGAAAGTCCGATGCTGTAAAGAAAAATATTGCATAGGAACCTGGAATGTAAGAACCATGAGTGGAGGTAAGCTGGATGTGGTCAAAAATGAGATGACAAGAATAAATATCGACATCCTGGGCATCTGTGAACTAAAATGGAAGGGAATGGGCGAATTCAGTTCGGGTGACTATCATATCTACTACTGTGGGCAAGAATCCTGTAGAAGAAATGGAGTGGCCCTCATAGTCAACAAAAGAGTGGCAAAAGCTGTAATGGGATGCAATCTCAAAAATGACAGAATGATCTCGATACAAATCCAAGGCAGACCTTTTAACATCACAGTAATCCAAGTTTATGCACCAACTACCGGTGCTGAAGAAAGTGAAATTGACCAATTCTATGAAGACCTACAACACCTTCTAGAAATGACACCAAAGAAGGATGTTCTTCTCATTACAGGGGACTGGAATGCTAAAGTAGGGAATCAAGAGATAAAAGGAACAACTGGCAAGTTTGGCCTTGGAGTTCAAAATGAAGCAGGGCAACGGCTAATAGAGTTCTGTCAAGAGAACAAGCTGGTCATCACAAACACTCTCTTCCAACAACACAAGAGACGACTCTACACATGGATATCACCAAATGGACAGCATCGAAATCAGATTGATTATATTCTCTGCAGCCAAAGATGGAGAAGCTCTATACAGTCAGCAAAAACAAGTCCTGGAGCTGACTGTAACTCAGATCATCAGCTTCTTATAGCAAAATTCCAGCTTAAACTGAAGAAAGTAGGAAAAACCACTGGGCCAGTAAGATACAATCTGAATCAAATCCCTTATGAATACACAGTGGAAGTGAGGAACAGGTTTAAGGATTTAGATTTGGTGGACAGAGTGCCTGAAGAACTATGGATGGAGGCTCGTAACATTATACAGGAGGCAGCAATGAAAACCATCCCAAGGAAAAGGAAATGCAAGAAAGCAAAATGGCTGTCCAACGAGGCCTTACAAATAGCGGAGGAGAGGAGGCAAGCAAAATGCAAGGGAGATAGGGAAAGATACAGGAAACTGAATGCAGATTTCCAAAAAACAGCAAGGAGAGACAAGAGGGTCTTCTTAAATGAGCAATGCAAAGAAATAGAGGAAAACAATAGAATGGGGAAAACCAGAGATCTGTTCAAGAAAATTGGAGATATGAAAGGAACATTTCGTACAAAGATTACCATAATCAAGGACAAAAGTGGTAAGGACCTAACAGAAGCAGAAGACATCAAGAAGAGGTGGCAAGAATACACAGAGGAATTATACCAGAAAGATATGGAGGTCTCGTACACCCCAGGTATTGTGGTTGCTGACCTTGAGCCAGACATCTTGGAGAGTGAAGTCAAATGGGCCTTAGAAAGCATTGCTAATAACAAGGCCAGTGGAAGTGATGATATTCCAGCTGAACTGTTTAAAATTTTAAAAGATGATGCTGTTAAGGTGCTACACCCAATATGCCAGCAAGTTTGGAAAACTCAGCAATGGCCAGAGGATTGGAGAAGATCAGTCTACATCCCAATTCCAAAGAAGGGCAGTGCCAAAGAATGCTGCAACTACCGCACAATTGCGCTCATTTCACACGCTAGCAAGGTTATGCTTAAAATTCTACAAGGCAGGCTTAGGCAGTATGTGGACCGAGAACTCCCAGAAGTGCAAGCTGGATTTCGAAAGGGCAGAGGAACCAGAGACCAAATAGCAAACATGCGCTGGATTATGGAGAAAGCTAGAGAGTTCCAGAAAAACATCTACTTCTGCTTCATTGACTATGCAAAAGCCTTTGACTGTGTCGACCACAGCAAACTATGGCAAGTTCTTAAAGAAATGGGAGTGCCTAATCACCTCATCTGCCTCCTGAGAAATCTCTATGTGGGACAAGAAGCTACAGTTAGAACTGGATATGGAACAACTGATTGGTTCAAAATTGGGAAAGGAGTACGACAAGGTTGTATATTGTCTCCCTGCTTATTTAACTTATATGCAGAATTCATCATGCGAAAGGCTGGACTAGATGAATCCCAAGCCGGAATTAAGATTGCTGGAAGAAATATCAACAACCTCAGATATGCAGATGACACAACCTTGATGGCAGAAAGCGAGGAGGAATTAAAGAACCTTTTAATGAGGGTGAAAGAGGAGAGCGCAAAATATGGTCTGAAGCTCAACATCAAAAAAACCAAGATCATGGCCACTGGTCCCATCACCTCCTGGCAAATAGAAGGGGAAGAAATGGAGGCAGTGAGAGATTTTACTTTCTTGGGCTCCTTGATCACTGCAGATGGTGACAGCAGTCACGAAATTAAAAGACGCCTGCTTCTTGGGAGAAAAGCAATGACAAACCTAGACAGCATCTTAAAAAGCAGAGACATCACCTTGCCGACAAAGGTCCGTATAGTTAAAGCTATGGTTTTCCCAGTAGTGATGTATGGAAGTGAGAGTTGGATCATAAAGAAGGCTGATCGCCGAAGAATTGATGCTTTTGAATTATGGTGCTGGAGGAGACTCTTGAGAGTCCCATGGACTGCAAGAAGATCAAACCTATCCATTCTTAAGGAAATCAGCCCTGAGTGCTCCTTGGAAGGACAGATCGTGAAGCTGAGGCTCCAATACTTTGGCCACCTCATGAGAAGAGAAGAATCCTTGGAAAAGACCCTGATGTTGGGAAAGATTGAGGGCACTAGGAGAAGGGGACGACAGAGGACAAGATGGTTGGACAGTGTTCTCGAGGCTACGAACATGAGTTTGACCAAACTGCGGGAGGCAGTGCAAGACAGGAGTGCCTGGCGTGCTATGGTCCATGGGGTCACGAAGAGTCGGACACGACTAAACGACTAAACAACAACAACAACAATACTTGTAATATACTCTCTGCATTTGAGACTGGCTATCCTAGGTAGAGGAAAAACTGGCTGTCAAATGAATTATTATGCCCCTGGAATAACCAGACTCCAGTTTTTGCCCTTATGGAATCTTGTAAACAAGACTCGCTCCCTCTAGTTGCCAACATGAGTAGCTAAGTGCTGGCAGGATTGGAGCCAGATCTGGGTGACTGAGAAGCAAGAATGATGCTTGGGTGAATCCTGAGGTATGTGGAAGTATAAAACTTCTTTTTTTAATCCCAAAGGGGCACCCCCACTCCAGAAAAATCCAGTGACGACTGAGAATGCTTATGGTCTTCAGGGGCAACAAAATATGTCATTTCTGTTGAGCAGGGGGGCAGAGAGGGGAATTGCCCATTTTGAGCTCCTTATTGTATCCTGGATAGTACTATTATTGTAGTCTAGCTGGAATCCTGAGCAAGAGCACTCCTGATAGGATACTGCAGCATTTTTCTGTAGATCCCTCTTGTGTTCCTTGATCACCTTAACTGGCAGTAGAGGTTAACCATTCAAAAGGATTTGGTCAAGTATTTTTTAAAGCATCAATCTAATCGATATATAATATTGATTATATAAGCAAATAGAAGCAATACAATCATCAACTGGTTTCAGACTTGCAGTTAGCTAAATGCAACAAAATGTTTCAGTTTGGAGTGCATCTGTTCGGAGTTCTAGCTCCACACCCGGTGAACACGCTGAGTCCTCACTGGCTGCTTTTGTTGCTGTTTTCTCTATGGCCAAGGCAGCAGACACATTTATGCGAGGCTCAGTTTCCCCACTGATGTTTATGGACATTTACGGTATTTCTTCCTGGCATTATTTTAAAATGGCTTCTCATTGTGAACCAGGCAGCTACCTTTCCAGAAATGAATTATTTTTTTCTACTGAATGGATATCTAAATACAGAATGATATAGCTATGTTTCTGCATGCTTGCATTTCAACTACTGTACTCCATTTCATTCCCCTCACCACCCAGTTGACAGGCTTCTTCTTCTTCTTCTTCTTCTTCTTCTTCTTCTTCTTCTTCTTCTTCTTCTTCGTATTTCAACATTCAATGCCACTATGGGGCTATTTTGGGGGTTCCTCTGTTAGGTTCCCCTTCTTTTTTTTATCCCCTGCGCAAAATGTTCACTGCCTGTACTGTATTTGGTCAAGCAGCTGACAGGCATGTGAAGCCTCATAAGGAGGAGAGGGTGACTACTAATTTCCTCTTCTTGCATGCAGATCCTTGTAAATAGATATCGGGTGGGTCAAAATCTGTGTGTGTTAGAACTTATTACACATCCTGATACGAGCAGCACTCAACATTATGAGCCTCTTGCTCAGTAAAAACATGTACCTTGAATGAGAGCGAACGCTTAGAAAGGTGATCTGGTGTAATATGACCCATCTTTATTGAAGGAGGGGGGCCAGTTCAGGGATCTTGTTTGAAGAAGAATTGAAGTAGTAGGGGGGAAACAATTTCCAACATGATCCTATGCATGCTTCCTTGGTAAGTTGGAATAGGATTGCCACATTTCTCTATGAAATACATTTTGTATTTAGTTTGCTTTTCTCTCAAAAGATAAGTGTTAGACCTTGATCATTTCCATATGCATTACTATTTTATTATTTTCATGGTTAAAAAATTAAAAACAAAACACAGTGGCTATAAACTTTCTCCAATCTCTGTTATTTCTAATCTGTAGCAGAAATGGATTCAAAACAAGATCCTGCTTCAGGCATCCATCACACTCAGCTTGGAAAATCCCAACTAAATGCAGCTGCTAATGCTGAAGGCCAAGGTGAGGGAAATCAGAAACCTTGATCGTCTTCTGGAGATTTAGTACTTGTCTACTTATTTCTACCTCAGTCTGCCAAACAGGCAGAAAAGGATTGGTAAGATGCAGAGCCGTCTTTCCCATAGGGCTTAGTGGTGCGTTGCGCCAGGGCGCCTGCCTCTCAGGGGCACCCCAGCAAGTGGGGGAGCTGCACGGCTTTGCCGGAGGCCTCCCCTTTCCCTGCACTCCCACCAGCTGTGCCCCGCCAACTATAAGGCTGGCAGGCACACAGCTTCCCTCCCAAGACTCTGCAGGGATTGCTCTCCTCCCGAGGATGCTTGGCAGGGGTGCAACTTCACTCCCAAGCCTCTGCGGGGATCTCTCTCCCGCAGCGGCATGGGGAGAGTTGCACCCCCCGGATGGCTGGCAGTGCGCAGCTACGGCCACCCCAACACTATCTGTGGTAATTTGGGGGCACTGGGTGGATATTTGCACCCCGGCGCTGCATCTGCTAAAGACGGCCCTGGTGAGATGAACAGTACACATGAAGTGTGAATTTGGTGCAGGCATTTTGTCAGCATAATATACCTGTGCAGAGGCATGCATTCACATACCTTTGAAATGGATTGTACTTGCTGTGAAATAGGGCACTTTTGGCACTTTCTCAAGTTGTGGTAAGATCATCCTGGCACTCCCAAGCCTGGGAGGAGTGTGGTCGCAGCATTGCTGAGGTGGTTGGAGTACTGTATACTTATAGCGCAGGGGCAACTTTTCTGCTTGGAAGGAGGAAAAGCTGGTGGGGGGCTTCCTTGACTGGCCAAAACACCCAGAGTGCCTTGGCCGAGCAGGAGCCAGCTGGACAAACCCTGCACCTCTTTCCTGTGGCTGCCATGTGCACATCAGCCTCATGGTGGCCAAACCAGCGTGGGGAAGGACAGGTTGACACAGGTTTGGGCTTGGCTACAAAGGCCAGTCCAAAATCTTGGACCTCATTAATATCATTGTTTCTCTTAATTATCCCATCATAGTCTAATATTGAGGGTTTTTATCATGTTTCTTAGAATAGAGAAGTTGCTCTGAATACGGGGTGTCAAGAGAGGCAGTAGTCCCCATCCCCCCAGAAGTATTCATGCTCAGATTCCACTCACTCAAATGTCTCTCCCTGCCCTACAGAGCAGCCTGGGTGGCATGTGGCAAGACTACGGTGGTTTGCTGGTTCAAGTTCAAATCCTGCTGAGTCCCCTTGGGGACTAGTATCTGGTCTGATTGTCCTAATCCAATACCTGTGGGAAAACGTGGGAAGTGTAGACCTGACCTGACCATCACAGTTGCTAGGAGTCCCATTAAAGCTGCTCTATTCTGAGATTGCTAAAATAATAAAGTAATATTTAGCAAATGCCATTGTTTAGTAAATATTTAATTAGTCTGTTTTATCTGGATGGCAACTGTTGAAAGCGTGGGTCTTGGTCTAATCTACTCTTCAGTGTCCATCAATGGACATTTGATGTGCTTCTAAAGTTTTCAAGTTGTTTGAAAGTTTTGCTTGCATTGGGTCTTGCTAAGAACTGGATAACTTTAAATTACTAAAAACGCATCTGGAGCGGCACAGACGGGTCCTGTCAGATTCCACCAGTTACCTGATCTGCACTGGATTAATGTTTAGACTGTTTGCTAGGCTTCAACCAGAGATTTGGGAAAGAAAGTTAGTTGGATGTTGAGTTGCCTCCTGCCAGATTTGTGAAAGAAGGAAAGAGTGCATCTGTACAACACAATGAAGATTGACTAGTTCCTGTATTGTTATTGTTTACTTATATGTTGATTAGGGCTGAAGATCTCCTTTCATGCTTAAAAATAGGGTGTCCATCTGTAAACAAAACGCCTTCAGTTCACGGAAGGCCCCGAGATCCAGTGAGGATTCCCTGCAGGGGGAGTGGAGGATATGGTTTTTTCCACATTTCCACATTTCCCCTTTCCTGCCTGCCATCTCATGGGATCATGAAAGGCCCCCCAAAGGCCCTTACAACCCTTTGGAGCAGATTTTCTTGGGGCTGCAGGGAGATGGATAAATTGCCTCCCCTCATCCTTCCTCCTCTGTGAGCGGGATTGTGATGAGTCCAAATCTGGATCAAACTCTATGTAAATGACTTTCATTGTTCTCTGAATAATTGGTGCCACATAAAAAGAAATTCAAATTATCCTTTGTAACATATTGTCTTTTTTATTTCTTTCTTGTGAAGTGTCAAGTGATTTGGCCCTTTTATTCCTCCACCTACATATCTTAAATGTGCTTCTTATTACTGTCACTTGTGGGCGTAGAAATGTCATCCCCATGGCACTTAGTGTGCTTGATAGCTTTTAGTTAAGGTGTGACTCCAGTGATCACAGATGCTTGCGTAGCAATATCTCAGAATTCTTTCAGCGACTCTTGATTCCGTGTAATACATTTAGAATGGGATTTTAAGGATGCCAAAACACCTATGGATACTTTCTTCCTGACACAAACATAACAAAATCCCATTCTGTAGTGGGGTGGCATGTTTGTCATAGCTTCTGAAAACTGAATATAAGATGTTAATAATACTGTGTGAATTTCTCTCTTCACTCTCAGTATTGCTGACCAGTAGATACCATCTACTTACTTTGCTTACAGAATCTTTAGTCAAGTAGGTTTCTTTTTTGCATTTTCATAATTACAGCAAAATCAACTGCATTTCTTGTTTAGTCTAAAGGTAAAGGGTAAAGGGGCCCCTGACCATCAGGTCCAGTCGTGTCCGACTCTGGGGTTGCGGCGCTCATCTCGCTCTATAGGCCGAGGGAGCCGGCGTTTGTCCACAGACAGCTTCTGGGTCATGTGGCCAGCGTGACAAAGCTGCTTCTGGCGAACCAGAGCAGCGCACGGAAACACCGTTTACCTTCCCGCTGGAGCGGTCCCTAATTATCTACTTGCACTTTGATGGGCTTTTGAACTGCTAGGTGGGCAGGAGCTTGTTTAGTCTAGTAAATAGCTAATCTCTTCATCACTTTTTTTTTGGAGGGAACACATTTTTTGCATGTGCTGGCTCCTACTCTGCAGAAGATTCTTTATGTATTTGTTTATTTGAGGGATGCGGAAGGACATTGCCAAAAGCAGGTGTCCTTCCCAATGGGATATGAAACCTGGCTCCAGAGACAATAACACTTTTGGAGGAGTTTCCTGCTTCCTGATTAGAGAGAGACCTGAAGGAGCTGAGCAACAAAAAAAAACAACCTCTTTTTTGTACCCCAGTGGTGATAAAAAGCACGGTGCCCTTCTCCCGGGTCCCTGGGAGGGGGACTCCTATTTCTTGTTGGGAGATAATTTGTTGAAGAATTGGAGCAGCAACTCTCTGGGGTTTGTTTGTTTGTTTGTTTGAGTTTGAGCAAGTAGCTACTCTGCTCCCTCTAGGGGTATCTCTAAATGGAGCAATGCCCTGGAGGGCCATGAAATTTTACAGTGTCCCCTGACACCTGTTTGCTGGTGGTTATGGAGCATGACTCTCCTTTCACAGAACTGTCAGGCCCAAAAATAATTTGAGGTAGTCATTGTTCTACTTACTCTTGCAAACAGTACATCTTTCAAGGGTCTTTGGGAGGGGGCCTGAAGGAGGTAGCAGTGGAACCTTGCGCCCTCTTTAATTCTGTGGTGGCCAGGCATCTGTCCGTGCAAGAAGTAAGCAAGAGCCCCAGCATCTCAGATCTGTGGTGTGTCTACTGTGGGCTTTAGCAGGTGCCCATCATACTAACCCTGGTGGACATTTGTTTTGGTACAAGTTGCAGTGTAAGCACAGATAATTCCAATCAGGATTTATCAAACCTGTTTGATCTGTGTAGTTTAAGAATGGAATGGGACTTCATACATAGCATGTGGCCTGGTCCCTCCCTGTATAGCAGGATATTTATTCAGCCACAGAACTCGCTTCGAGGAGTACAGTATAAATAGACTCTGGAGAAGCTAAGAGTCTGTCCTTGTTAGATGAAATATCTACTAGTAATTCGAAAGCAGAAGTTTCTATGTTACTTGCAAAGCGCTTGAGGGCCAGACTAGCCAGTGTGCTAAAGGCATATCTGCCACTAATAATGAAAGCTTTGCACCTACTTCCCTGCTGTAATGCCTACTGAAACCCAGGGGTTTCCCTCTACTTTGTTGGCTGCTGCTGTTGGAGGTTGAGGAAACGCCCTTTTTCCAGCTGTTTCACCCCTTACTATTTTTTTTCAAAAGCAGGTTGATTTGCTTGGGAATTATAGGGGCCTAATTAGATAATCTTTTTGAAAATAACTTCTGCATAAAAATGTGATGGTACTGCTTAGTTTTCCTGAAGTTCTGATGGACTTGCTTCAGGTTGAATGTGGAAGAAGAGTTTCTTCACCATCCACTAACTTGTAGGAAGGTGTATTGCGTTCAAAGAGTTAAGAAGAAATACTGCTGCCAGTTTCTTTCCTTCCAAGAATTAAGAAGGTGACCTTTGTAAAGTATGTGCTTGTTTTGAAGACGGGCCGTGCATTTGCATGAGTCAGAGCTTTCTGAAAGGCCCAGTTTCATGCTCAACATAAACTTGTCATCCAAACAAAGATGAATTGGCTTCCAGAGGAGATGGAGGAAGAGAGAAAATGAAAATATACAAGCAACTATGGTGGTCCTGAGACACAGTTTTTCAGCATGTTGCATTGGCAATTTCTGGCCTAGAGAGGAAGTAGAAATGGTGACTCACTTGCTGCTATTCCAGTGTAGCAGAGCTGGTACTATATCCAAAGACCCACACCAGGCACCCCCAAACTTCGGCCCTCCAGATGTTTTGGACTACAGTTCCCATCTTCCCCAACCACTGGACCTGTTAACTAGGGATCATGGGAGTTGTAGGCCAAAACATCTGGAGGGCCGCAGTTTGGGGATGCCTGATCCACACCATTCGTTTAAAGCACTTAGACAACTTTAACAGTCATGGCTTCTCCCATAGAATCCTGGGAAGATTCTTAATGGTGCTGTCCGCACACAGCTAAAATTCCCGAAACCTTGACAAACTACAGCTCCCAGGATTCTGCATAAATCTTGAAAGTGGCACAAGAGTATTTTAAATATGTGGTGTGCCTGTGACCAAGATCCGGTTTGGGGTAACTAATTTATTACTAATGTCAGGCGCAGCATCATTGTTTGTAGCTGGAGATTTGACTTGCATTTCTGAAACACCGAATTGCAAGCGTCAGTGAGTACATGATCTGCTCAAGCTGTGCGCAGGTGGCCCAGTGGTTGTAGATGGGGCCAGCCTCAATGCTCCTTTAGTAAACGCAAGTCTTTTTTTTGCTTGCCTTCTGTAGAGACTGTGATGGAGGAACCAGGGGAGCTCTTTGAAGAACTTTTGGAAAGAGCAAAAGCTGGGGAACCTAAAGCACAGACAGAGGTACTTTTTCATGGTTGTCACCTTCCTGTATAGCTCTCTTTAAAGTGCTAGATGACTTTTTCCCCAATTATAGTTTAAAGTCTTGCGCTGTAGTTGTAACTTCATAGGATTATAAATGGCATTGCGCTGAATTTTCTGAGATTCAATTTTTACTACAGAAACTTACAATTTGGAAAGATGTGAAACACAGGAGGGAAAGCATCCATTCCAGCTGTTTGTAACACCAGTCTTTCCCCCACTGCCCAGGTGATGGCTGACCAGGACTCACTTTTACCCAGCTGTGTTACATCAAACACAGGAATAGATGTCAGCCAGGTTCATTTTAAAATGAATCCTTGGTTCACTGGTACTTTTCTTTCAGTATGATGTATGCCATGGAATATGACTGTTCATAAGGAGAACCCTGATTTGGACGCAGAAGAGAATTGTAGCATCATAGAATTGTAGAGGTGGAAGAAACCCTATTTCAATTAAAACAAAACAAAAAATCTTTTTTCTATGTTTGTATAGGTGGGGAAGCATTACTTGAAGCTAGCAGAAGACCAGGATGAGGAGCTGAACAGTTGCAGTGGGGTGGAGTGGTTGATCCTTGCTGCCAAGCAGGGACGAAGGGAAGCTGTTAAACTGCTGAGGAGGTGTTTAGCGGAAAGAAGAGGTATACATCCCTCCTGGTCCTTGACCATTAACATCTCCATTGTGAATTTCAAGAGACTTCTGTTGAGCTACCTCAATGATAAGCATGTTTAGAAAAATCTCAAGATTTATTTTTATTCTATTTATTTAATATTTATCCTGTGTGCTATGATCCTCCTTGCTATGCAGAATCTACACACATATATAAAAATGCTGTGAAAATGCTTTTAAAAAAGGGTTTTGAAAAATATATATTGAATTTGCCATCGCTCACCATCGCCATCTAATGTCACATTTGTATATTGCACTTTACAACACACTTAAAACGTTTTCTTTCCAGCTGTATAGCTGAGTCCCTAGTCTCTGTTTAGTGGTCTAGCAGCTTTGTTTTGAACTTGTTGGAGCATGTGGGTTTTCATCAAAGGCAAAACACAGCAAGAATGCACTGCAGCCACCTGAGCCTGCAAATTACTAGACAGAGTTTGAGTAACTGAGGTTATGAAGTCTCTGTTTAGGAAAGCCCACAATTAGTTTATTAGCCTTGGCTAACAAAAGGCAATCCATAACATTGGAGCCACTTGATCCTTTATCAACAGTTACAGATCCACGAGCATTCCCAAGCTATCCCTGAATAGACGAACCACCCTCCACCAGCACCTTCATGGAATGAGTTTCCAGTTTTTGGCCTTCCTCTAGTCCAGGGGAAAATGTGTGTGGCTGGTGGCTTGCTTGACTACATTTTTGTTCTTTGTGCGCAGCCACTAACAAGGGGAAGACTAGATTCTTGTTTTCCAAGAATCTGCAGTTTTGTATACACTTTTAAAGGCCAGATGAGCAGTATGCAAAGGAATACTTAGTATTTACCAACATCAGTGGGAAAATGAGTGGCCTACAATGAGAACCAGAAAGTGCATGTGATTCTTGCAACTCCCTTGGGTTAGCTCTCATGATTAGACTTGGCATCAGCCCCATGTCATGATCAGGCAAAAATCACTTCTGCTCACCAACAAAACGCTTTTGGGTGTGTAATTTATTAAGAAGAGTCTTTGTTCCAAAGGGTATGTAGAGATATCTTCTGTAAAATACATTGTGAATTAAGAAGTTGCGTACTTACGTTAGCTACCGGTATTTAAGATGTGAATTTAGAGTCTATATGAGTAACCTAACTCTGGTTTGAAATGTGAGTTAGTTTTTGCAAGCACTTTGATATCTTTTGAAGTGACAAATTATTAACAGGTGTCAACTCTTCCCTCAGCCTAGAAGGTGGGATAATCGTACCCAATTCATTTTTTTTTCTTTACTTGAGGCATCACTTCAAAGAATGAACAAGAAGTGAAGAAATTATCATCAGAGACTGATTTAGAAAGAGCCGTGAGAAAGGCGGCATTAGTCATGTACTGGAAACTAAACCCAACGAAGAAAAAGCAGTTGGCTGTTTCAGAACTATTAGAAAATGTTGGCCAAGTTGACAGTGAAGGTTTGTATCCAATATAATATAAAAGATGTACGGAACATGAATAATTCTTCCAAAATTAGAATGGTGTAATTAAACCTTTGCTCTAGGGAAAATTGCTTAAGAGAAAAAAAATGTTGCAGTAATAGTCATAGGTATTATTTCATTTAAACATGAAAGTGAAAGAGCACATGAACTCCACTGCGCTTTCTGTGAATGTAAAGTGTCTGGAAACAATAGTACCTTATCTATTATGACCATAAGAAGCAGTCTTTAAACTGAGTCAGACCATGATCCATCTAGCCTAGTATTTTCGCCCCTGTCTGGCGGACTCCTCCAGGTTCTCAAGAAGAGACAGGTCCTTCCCAGTCCTATTTCCCAAGAACTGGAGATGCCCAGGAATCATAAGAATGAGTTGATTGATCTTGTCACAGGCGCTGTAGCGGCTACTCTAGAGTAACGACTCCTCCAGGCGTTGTCTTTTCATTCTTTTATTTAGTGCTGATTATTTACAGTGCAGAACAGTACTATGTACATGTTGTCAGTTAGGGATCAGAACCTCCGAATGGAGATTCGCGCGTTTTCTTCCAGCAAAGTAGTCTAGGCATACTGAATCTCCGCCCCCGTCGTTTCCTGCGCAATTCCGGGGTCGGCGGGATCGGCCTTCTTCCCTTGCCTCCCACTTCCCTTCCCACACTGGGCATGGGCTCCGCTACCTTGCCTGAGCCTCGGTCACCACTTCCTGAGTCTCCGCTGGAGACCTCTCCCTCTCCACTAGCACTTGCGCTGGGTGACGAGCTGCTACTTAAGATGGGAGGGACTTGCCTGTAACTTCTGTCCCTCACAGATCTGTTAGGTAAATTACATATTCTTTTTCATTATTTGGGCTTTTTTTAATAAAAAAAATATTTTTAACCCAAACCCTTGTGAAACAGCAGGTAGCATGCTTAGGCACAGCATTTTATTTCTGATGTGTTACTGTAATATAAAGTGGCCCTCAAAGTTTAAGTGACCGTGTTTAGTTTTTCACACTATCTTCGCTCTCTTTGATTTCTCAAAAACGCACCTTCCTATGGCAAATAGGTTTCCATTTAAACAAGAGGCATTTTGGCTAATTAATCAACTTCACATTCTAATCCATTGAAAGCCGTTGTTGATTGAATCGCTGTTGAATCAGCCTTTACATTGCTTATTTAAAACATGGGGGCCACAGCTATTTTGAAAGAGCAGGTTGCTATGCTATGCAATTGACTGATGCAGTATGTATCTCATTTGGGTGGCTTTCTCTTCCTTTGAATTTTTCCACTGATGCTGTATTAAATACCTTGAACAAACAGGTGGTGAGGAACAGCCTGTGGGTCCAATTCCGAAAGCTGTACAGAAGCAAAGGAGGATGCTGGAACGACTGGTGAGCAGCGAATGTAAGGAAGCACTTCTTCTGTTAAACTTGGATCTTTTACACGGTCCGGGCTAATTCTTTTATCAGTTATCTTGCGAGAAAGATGTTGGAGATCATGTCTTCAGAATGTTTTCAGTTGGGCTAAGGATGTGTTTTCTAACAGTTGCCCTCCAGTATCCCACTGCACTGCTTCAGATTGTTTTCCTTCATGTTTGAGTCTTTTCCAAAGTGGGGGAGCACACTTCCCATAAAGAGCCAGCAATGTTGAGTGGGGGTTGGTTGGGGAGTTCTTCGTTGGGGGAATTGGTGCATGGTCGCTGTGTGACCTTTGACCATTCACTCTCTCATCATAACCTTACTTCTCAGGGTCCTTTTGGGGGAGAATACTGTACTTTGCTTCAAATACCTTGAAGGAAGGGCAGAAGGGAGAGGGCGCTTGTGCGCATGCATTGAGACAGAGGATGGGCAAATAGCTTCTTTTGAGTATCTGAATTGGCCTGCCACTTGAGCAGCATACAACCACCTGACTCAGATGCCAGGATCACCCTGTTTATTCCACAGGATGTTTAAAGGGCTAATTCATTCATAGTTCCTGAAGTCTACTTTTTAAAAATACAGGCATAGTGGTTTTTTAATGACGTGTTTGGAACTTGGGAGTCATGGGCTCATCTTCATTTAGTTAAGTCATTGGCCATGATGACTGGGGCTGATGGAAGCTGGAGTCCCAAGATCTGGAGGACCACAGCTTCCCCATTTTTGGTTGATGAGATCAACAGTTCAGGCCGTAGTTCAGGATTTGCATTTACTGGTGTATGTGACTGGCTCGCTTTGGAGAGTTTCTTTTTGCTCTTCATCCTTCGATGATAATTTTGAATATTTTCTAGAATTTTATTTCCTCCACAGGCCCCTGTGGCAGTCATACAGTTGAATAGGCTTAAAGTTTCATAGTTAAGGATTGGCTCCAACATTATAATCTTGAACTCATGACTTAAATGGGAGAGTCAAAAGGAAGACAGTTTTGCCACGTTAAAAATGTTGATATCGGAACCAACTTTAAATCTAGTCGTGTTAGTTTATATGTGTGTGTTGTCACTGCTTAACAATCCACCGTTAACCATTTTCTCTCAAGAAAAATCCCCAAAAAATGTTTTAGTAATGCATTTTGTGTTTACAACTTGCAGCCAAGAATTATATTGCCTTGGATGACTTTGTTGAAATTACCAAAAAGTATGCAAAAGGCATCATGCCAACCAACCTTCTGCTGCAGGATGACGATGATGACGAACTGGCAGGAAAGAGTCCAGAAGACCTTCCTCTTCGACTCAAGGTGCAATTTTGTTTAAGAATAAGTGAGGAGGGCCAAGGTTCTGAAGTGTGAGAATTGAATGTAGCCTCATTTTTTTCCTTTCATTTGCTGTGTGTGTGTAGGTGTGTGTGCGTGCGTGCGTGCGTGCATCCTTCCCCAATCACAACTCTCATTGCCAGGATACTTATTGTAAGAGGCTTTCGCAGGTCCATTTCCACACACTGCATTCTCCTTTTGAAGAGGTTGCTTTTCTACTGACAGCCAAAATTCTGTGTCTCATCTTTTTTGACTATTGGATTAATTGATAAACTCATATAATCTGCCTGACCTCTGGTTTCTTTACACTCTCTT
Source organism: Zootoca vivipara (assembly GCF_963506605.1). Taxonomy (NCBI): domain Eukaryota; kingdom Metazoa; phylum Chordata; class Lepidosauria; order Squamata; family Lacertidae; genus Zootoca; species Zootoca vivipara. The sequence goes on from NC_083284.1 coordinate 72,743,324, forward strand.
TCTTTTTCTCTATATAGACCAGGCATCCCCAAACTGCGGCCCTCCAGATGTTTTGGCCTACAACTCCCATGATCCCTAGCTAACAGGACCAGTGGTCGGGGAAGGTGGGAATTGTAGTCCAAAACATCTGGAGGGCCGAAGTTTGGGGATGCCTGATATAGACTCTCTACCCCCTGGTCCTTGTCAGGCATTTGGGGGTTGGGTTTTTAAAAATTCTTTTAATTTGCAAACCTCTGCATATGTGGGGAGCCCCCCTTCCCCAGTGTGTAGAACCCAGGTTGTCCCTGCAAAAATATATATATTTAAAACGCCTCATTTCACTTCCATCTCATATGTACTTGGATCACCTGAGTTCACCATTTCAATGGGATGAAATGGTGACAGGTTTTGTAATGTCTGTGGGCACAAGTTGAGAGCCAAACGCAATGGCTATCACAATCAGCTTGTTAATTAAAAAGAAGAAGAAGAAACTTCTGAAACAGCCAATCAGGCTTGGCTTGATTGTCCATTCTGTCCAGGGAACGTGGGGTGACATGTGATGCTAAAAAAGAGTTGTTGCGTGAACTGCATTTTCTTTCTTTCCAGGTGATAAAGTTTCCACTTCATGCCATTATGGAAATCAAAGAGCACCTTATCGACATTGCATCTAAAGCAGGAATGCATTGGCTATCCACTATTATCCCAACACACCACATCAATGCTCTCATCTTCTTCTTCATCATCAGTAACCTGACCATTGACTTCTTTGCATTTTTTATCCCACTAGTTATCTTCTATCTGTCCTTCATTTCCATGGTGATTTGCACCCTGAAAGTCTTCCAAGATAGCAAAGCTTGGGAAAACTTCCGCACCCTCACTGACTTGCTCCTTCGCTTTGAACCCAACCTAGATGTTGAGGAAGCGGAAGTGAATTTTGGCTGGAACCACTTAGAGCCCTACCTGTACTTCCTCCTCTCGGTGTTCTTTGTCATTTTCTCCTTCCCTGTAGCTAGTAAGGACTGGATACCCTGCTCAGAGTTAGCCACTATCTCTGTTTTCTTCATGGTGACAAGTTACATGAGTTTGGGCGCAAGTGCCGAGCCGTACACACGAAGAGCGTTACTCACGGAGGTCGCAGCAGGTTCCCTCTCCTTATTGCCGATTGTACCTGTTCATTTGGGCCATTTGAAGCTATTGGGGAAAACCTTTTACAGCATTCCTGTTGGCCACTTCTTTGTCCTGAATGTGAGCATTCCTTGCCTTTTGTTTTTGTATTTGTTTTATCTCTTCTTCAGAATGGCACAGATGAGGAATTTTAAAGGCACCTATTGCTACCTGGTTCCTTATTTAGTGTGTTTCATGTGGTGTGAACTCTCGGTGGTTATTTTGCAGGAATCCTCTGGCATTGGGCTAATTCGTGCCTCCGTTGGTTACTTCCTTTTCCTCTTTGCTCTTCCTGTTCTCATGGTAGGCATTGCACTGATGGGCCTCGTCCACTTCATAAAATGGTTCATAACATTAGAGCTCATGAAGATTGTGGTCACTCTTCTGTTATGTGCTATTCCGTTGCTTTTCCGATGGTGGACCAAGGCCAGCATCTCTGTGGTTGAAATTGTGAAATCCCTAACAAAGAGTTCTATAGTTAAGCTTATTTTGGTGTGGATTACTGCCATAGTGTTGTTTTGTTGGTTTTATGTGTACCGCTCAGAGGGGATGAAGGTGTACAACTCTACCTTGACATGGAATCAGTATGGGTTTTTGTGTGGTCCCCGGGCTTGGAAGGAAACTAACATGGCGCGCACCCAAATCTTATGTAGTCATCTGGAGGGCCATAGAGTGACTTGGATGGGAAGGTTCAAATACGTGAGAGTTACTGACATCGACAATAGTGCAGAATCAGCAGTAAACATGCTTCCCTTTTTTATTGGTGATTGGTTGAGGTGCTTGTACGGTGAAACATATCCAGCATGTGATCCCAAAAATGTAACCCTGGAAGAGGAGGAACTCTGTCGTCTAAAGTTTCTGACAAAACACGACTGCCACATGAAAAGGTTTGACCGCTATAAATTTGAAATAACAGTAGGCATGCCTTTCAATGGAAGCAAGGTTATGGAAGAGGACGATGTAACCAAAGATATTGTGCTGAAGGCAAGCAACGAGTTTAAGAAAGTGCTATTGAACCTGAGGCAAGGGAGTGTCATTGAGTTTAGTACCATCCTGGAAGGCCGTCTTGGCAGCAAATGGCCTGTATTTGAGCTGAAAGCCATTTCTTGCTTAAATTGCATGTCTAAACTTTCTCCTGCAGGAAGGCATGTGAAACTAGAGCATGACTGGCGAACCACCGTCCAGAAAGCTCTCAGATTTGCCTTTGATTTTTTCTTCTCCCCATTTTTGTCAGTTGCATGCTGAATTTTAATTGTCATATCTGCACAACCAAAGATTTGGCTTTACAATGTTTCAAAGGAATGAAATTAGTTTTGAGTACAATGCACAATGCCATCTTAGTAATTTCTGTGCTGGACATGTCTATATGTGAAAAGCATTATTTGCCCGTTAAAAGCATGAACAGTGTTTCCTACAGGAGCTGATTTTTAACATCAGTCAGAGATATTAAAAGCACTTCCTCCTTTAGATAATTCACTCTTCCACTCTTCTATACTTAAAGCTGACTTCATGGGTGACAACTGTCTAGTGCCAGTTATACAGTGATTCATACAAAAATATTAGCTGTGCTATGAGATAGAAATCGTGTACTCGGTGTTGGAGAACGACAGACTTTTAAAATCAGTCATCAGTTTTGCTGAAAGTATTCTTGAACAGAAAAGAAAAGGGAAAGGTTTTGTTAAAGTACTTGAGTGATCGTAGTGGAAAGTCTGAATTGCTAATGTGTCGGAATCTGCACTGAAGGTGGAAATGGTCATCTGGCTAATGGTCTGTATATATGAATACAAACACAAAATTAAAAAAGGAATCAAAATCTGCATTATAAAGGTTTGTAGTCTTATTTGAATGCGCTTCTGTCTCACACACCTACCGTTCTAGATTTTACACTACTTTTCGCTTAACATGCGCAGTAGCCCAGACTATGTTCAATAATGGACTACTATAGAGGCCTGCACCCCTCCCTTCTTATTGCCTTCAAGTATGAACTAATGGGTACATCCCTCCTGCTCTGTGCAAACTTCTTGAATATACCAAAAGGAAACCCACAATTATAGGGCAACTCCACAGTTTTGGATAGCAGTGTGGCCACGCCCAGCATTTTAAATTGTGCTTCAAGAAATACGGCGCCCATCCTTTACTCAAAACCATTTCTGCTGCCACTTTCCAAGTGGAAGGATTTTGGGGGGGGGGGCGGTTCGTTCAGCTGGTGGGGACAGATGAGAGGAAGCTGATGGAGAGCATAATCTACTAAATTTGGAACTTCTCTGTTGCTCACATACTTCTGAATAGAATAGGGTTGATCTTGTTGTTAAATGTACATTTCAAGTGCTTTGAAAACAATAATTGAATCAAAGGTGCAGTTATTTGTTTTAAAGGAGCAACTGCTGGAGTAGAATTAAGCACAGCTCAGCTTTTTAAAGAAAGTGTTTATTGAAAAAGCCAGTATCAACATATTTATATATATGTTCCAACAAGTCAGCTAATTTGTGCAACATAAGAATACAGCCATGAAGCTTTCCAACTAACTGGATTTATCAACTGTATCATTATTTACCTTCTTAAGTTCAAAACCAAAGCAAAAAGATGTTCTTCGTGGATTTGGAATGAGCGACATTCATTTCTTACATTCACAAAATTAGATTATAATGGTGATATCGGAGACCCAGATCACTACTGTCTTGAGTTTAGTTCCTCCTTTCTAACAGAAAACTTTGTATTAATGTGGCCTGAAAACCCATTTTATGTAGTTAGAAAGATTTTATATAATCCCTGCATAAACCAGTTCAGTAGTTGATGAATAAGATAATAGAATTGAAACTGGGAAAAAGAGTGTGAAAAACAATTGCATCATTGGTTACTGCCAGACAGTGCCCCCGCCACCCCCCAAAATACCATTTTTAGACATAAAATTCCAGTGTGCAGTTAGCATTTTAAAAATTACTCTGATTAATGAATAAAGCCAAAAGGTTTTTTTTTAGGGGAAAAATGATTATTTGGCTTTAACAAGAATTCTATACAGTATTCATATTCCTAAAAGTTTTTGCAAGAAGACCGGATTGTTCAAATTTCAATTAGAATACAGTGTATGTAAATACTGCCAGTGTCTCGTAGAGTATGCAGTAGCTTTATTCCCAGGTAAACATTCATTCCCAGGTAAAATTACTGTATACATTTCATACTGTATGTGGATTATTGAAATTGATGCTTCTGTACACAATGTCCAGCATCAAGAAAATGGCAGGTGTCCTTCATTTCATGTAATGTTAACAAAGCTTCTGATTAAAATCACTGTGTCACAGAATCCGCTTGGATTCACTTTCTCCCCTTCTCTTTCCTCGCCCCCCTCCAAATCAAAGTGCAAAGGCATGCAAGTTTCTTTAAGACGCCCCCCCTCCCCATTTATCGAAAGGTCTATGCAGAATAGTGCAAAATTAATTAACAGCAGGGGGATCTTGAGAAAGGCAGCCTGGCCAGTTAGGTGATTGTGCTTTCCTCCATTTCAGTCAGGCCAAGAAATAACTTGGAGATGGTTGACATGAGACAACTCACTCTTGCAGGTGTCATTGAGCATGCTGTATGTTTTTAAATCTCCACATTTCGTGTCCAAGGGGCTTGCATTGACAATTCAGTGAGTTCTGGTAGGAAGAGGCGAGTTCTGTCGGAAGAGTGCTTTAAATGGCTGCATTGTGACATTAATTGTGACAGCCATTGATTCGTTTTGCTTATCCTGAGGTGAGCTAGTGCCTGTCCTCCTTACCCTTTTACTTTATGAACTTTCAGAGTGAAACCTGCTTGCAGATGGAACAATGGCAAATATTTTGAAAAGTCATTAGATAGCTGTTATCATTATATTCTACCCACCTTACTCAGATTGAGCGGGAAATAGGTCTCCTTAAAGAATAATCGCCAGTCCCTCCATAAACCTACGCTGGTATTGGATAATGGAGAAGAGCTACGGATTGAAAGAGTCATGCAGCAGTTTTGCTTGACAGGCTGTAGGTGCGCTCCTCTGCTTTCTGTGTGTCCTTAATGGTGCCACCCCCTTAGCTGATACCTTAGGATAGTGCCAACCATGTGGTCCTTAGTCTAAAAGCCGCCTTATCTACCTTTGACCTCCGCGGCATCTTTTCCTGCTTGCATATGTGCTGTTAGATGCTCTGGCCCAACCAGAGGCTTCTTGCAAGGTTTTCTTATGCCCCAGATTCTGGCTTAAGGCATATTTGAGGCCATTTCTGTGCTTCAGTAACTTCTTGCTCTTGGAACTACAACTGTGTTAGTGGGCTAATGTAAAAAAGTAAAAACTGGGATTAAACCTTAAAATAAATAATGGAGGACCTTGTACTATGTAGGTGTCTGATTCTTGTGGGCAGTTTTTTAGAATTAATATAAAATAATTGGTGATGAGTAGGACACAGGGCCCCTTCTTAACATAATTTATTTTGAAATGTATCTTCACCAATTGCAATAAATTAAAACATTGAGTGGTTGTCTCAAGGTGTGGTAGGGGTAGTTGAAAGGGCAAATCCATCTCCATCACACCTGCAGACACTTAATGGGGAGTAAGACCCATTGAATTCAGTGGTGTTTACTTCCAAGTAAAAGGATTAGGATCACATCTCAAAACAGCGACCACACCTGTCACCTCTTGGACGGCTGTTTACAAAGAGGAATCCTAGTGCATTTCAGAGTTCATTTTGTCCTGGAATATGTACAGATTGTTTGTTGCTGCGATAGCAATGATGTTTTCTGTTGGGTGCCATGCCGTGTGCAGAATCTTCTTGGTAAAGTCCAAACTGTCTACACTGATGTCATCTTTCCTTCTCTTGCCTCCAACACACACCCGCCGAGGTTTGAGAATTGCTCGCGGTTTGCTGCTCTCTCGGGAGGCCTCCAATGTAACATCACGCTTAGTGTTCCGGTCAAACATTCGGAAGAAATTGTTATATGCTCCTGTCATGATGACACTGCAGAGGAAGGGAAACAGGGAAGACGTTACGAACGAAGTGCACAACCCAGTGGGGAAAGCCTCTGCACAGGAGCCATTGAAATCGGTGTTGGGGTTATTTTTAAGATCATTTGAAGATGGTTTTCATTGTTTTATCCATGTTTGTTTCCCTTAGCTCCTTTGGGAGGCAGGGTGGGGGATATAAAATCAATAACTATATGAATAGATAAAGTGTGGAGTGTTCTTGCTTCGCAGTGCCACTCTGCTTCCCCCCCACTGAAGGGAGCAGCAATATATTTCAGACTTTACAAACATCTCTTAGAGCAAGAAATATTCCTCTTCATATTCTACGGTAGTACAGGCATCCCCAAACTTTGGCCCTCCAGATGTTTTGGACTACTGACCACTGGTCCTGTTAGTCCCTGACCACTGGTCCTGTTAGTTAGGGATCATGGGAATTGTAGGCCAAAACATCTGGAGGGCCATGGTTTGGGGATGCCTGTTTTAAGATATCTTTATTGTCATTGTCCCCTTGCGGGAACAACGAAATTACTCGGTTGCTACATCCACTCAGATAAAGCATTCTGCATAATCCAAAATTACAAAACCTAATTAAAAACAGTAAATATAATACAAAATAACAAGTGAAATAAGATGACTTCAAAGTCCAGGCTTTCCATTTAAGGCCAAAATCGCTCTAGAGAAGAAACTGTTCCTGAGACGGCTCGTTCTTGCCTGCATTGTTCTATATCTCCGTCCCGATGGCAGGAGCTCAAAGAAATGGTGACCAGGGTGCGTTGGATCTCTTGATATGTCTAGCACTCCCTGGTGGTGTAGATTTGTTCTAAGGTGGTGAGTGAGCAGCCAATAATGCTCTCTGCTGTTTTAATAATTCTACACAGCCCTGCTCTATCCTGAGAAGTAAAGCTTCCGTACCACACACATAAACCGTACGTATGGCACAGTGAAAGAAGGCAAGCAGCAGCTTTTGTGGAAGATGGTTTTTCCTTAAAATTCTCAAAAAAATACAGTCTCTGCTGCGCCTTCTTCACAAGCCCCTTTGTGTTAACACTCCAGGACAGATCCTCCTGTAACTCAATGCCTAGAAATCTAAACGTCGTTACCCTCTCCACACAAATTCCGTCAATCAAAAGTGGCTGGACCTTGTTCTTCTGTCTCCTAAAGTCCACCACAAGCTCCTTTGTAGCTAGAATGGTGTTCTTGACTGGCTCCTCTCATCTTACCAAAGTAGTATTGTATGGTAAACAAGACAGTTGGGTGGCTATATTACCTGTCAGATCCATTCCACGCACATTCAAACTTGTCAAAGATGCAATCATTTTCATAAAGGGAACACAGTTTGCTTCTAAGGTAGTCATGAACCTGTTTTGTGAGCAAAAAGCAGCTTTGTTATTTCAAGGTTAGACCTTTTATTTTTCCATTTGCCCTCAAAGAACATCAGTGCCAACAACTCTTGGTGGAATCAGCTTTTTAAATGTTACCCGTAAACAAGCATTGATAATAAAATTAACAGAACATCCACATTGAAGTAACTTTATTGACGGATCATGTTAAGAGATCCAAACACCTCTCAACCTTCTTTGGCCCCACTATTAGGAATTACATTTGCTTTCATTCAGCTTTGGTCTTCCGGGCTGGATGCAGCCCTGAATTGGAGCGTTATTCTTAGGGCCTGGGGATTAACTGCATAAGAATGTTTGTTGCAAGTCCCACTTCTAAATAAATAAATAGTGAACGTGAAGAAGACTCTTCCTTACCTACCGTGATCCTCTGACACTTCTACATGTCTGCTCAGAAGGAGGGCCCATTGAGTTCAATGGGGCTTGCTCCCAGGCAATTGATAGGATTATCTTAGTTTTAGAGACTGTGAGCTTATTTCTGTTTTGAAGCAATGGCCCTAGCAGCAAACCTGACATTGCTGATTAATTTATTTTGTTAAGTTCCTAGCTGTGCTATTGCTAATGCCAGACAAGCTTTTCTCTTCAACATTTAAGATGAATTTCTTTTAAAAGCAACGAGGGCACATTTTGGATAATTTTTAAAGACTCTTCATAGATTTACAGGCCTAAGTTAATATTTTAATCTTTGAACCAACTTTCCATTATTTGTGGGAAAATTGTACATAACTTAAACCAGTACTACAAAAAGAAGCCATATCCCATATCTTTTATGAACTATATTTAATTTATTTGGGATGTGGCACTAGTTTCCCTGAAAGAGACAGTAAGCTGAATTATGTAGCTCAATGTCCTTGCCACCCCTGCTTCAGAGGTGAAATTAGAAAGAGGCTTGTGCTCAGTTTCAGTGTAATGTCACAACCCTATACTCCTGTTAGGTGGGGTTTACTCCTAGGAAAGTGGCTACAGGATTTCAATCCCAATTCCTATCTCAAAAGCCATGTTCTCCCACACAAATGCTCGCAATAGCAGCTAGCTCTCTCTACTTTTCTGTACTTACACTTGTTGCATCCCTAGAAAGCACGGGCCCAAGCAGTTTTCCATTTCCCCTGCTGCTTTCCCTGGAAAAACCTGCTCTTTACTGCTGAATCAGAACAAACATTAATCTGCAGGAAACCCAACAGATGTTTTATCCACATCAGTAGTAAAGAGCAGGTTTCCTCCAAGGGGAAGTGGTAGGATAAACAAAAGTGTGGACGAGCCCAAAGCCCCGACTGCTTGCATTGTTCTCAAATAGCTTCTATATATTTCAAGCCCTACTGGCATGTTTCCAGGCTTGGCTTAACAGAAGAGAGGAGACTGAACTAAGTTTGCATCCCTGGGAGCAGAAGGACATCACAGGTGCAGTTTAAACAACAACAAAAGGGGCATTTTTCTTGTTTAGTCGCTTAGTCGTGTCTGACTCTTCCTGTCTTCCACTGCCTCCCGCAGTTTGTTTAGACTCACGTTGGTAGCTTCAAGAACACTGTCACATTGGTAGCTTCAAGAACACATGCTAAACACTCCTATCTTGCACTGCCTCCCACAGTTTGGTCAAACTCATGTTGAGAACACTGTCCAACCATCTCATCCTCTGTCGTCCCCTTCTCCTTGTGCCCTCAATCTTTCCCAACATCAGGGTCTTTTCCAGAGAGTCTTCTCTTCTCATGAAGTGGCCAAAGTATTGGAGCCTCAGCTTCAGGATCTGTCCCTTTAGTGAGCACTCAGGGCTGATTTCCTTCAGAATGGATAGGTTTGATCTTCTTGCAGTCCATGGGACTCTCAAGAGTCTCCTCCAGCATCATAATTCAAAAGCATCAATTCTTCGGCGATCAGCCTTCTTTATGGTCCAGCTCTCACTTCCATACATCACTACTGGGAAAACCATAGCTTTAACTATATGGACCTTTGTCGGCAAGGTGATGTCTCTGCTTTTTAAGATGCTATCTAGGTTTGTCATTGCTTTTCTCCCAAGAAGCAGGTGTCTTTTAATTTTGTGACTGCTGTCACCATCTGCAGTGATCATGGAACCCAAGAAAGTAAAATCCCTCACTGCCTCCATTTCTTCCCCTTCTATTTGCCAGGAGGTGATGGGACCAGTGGCCATGATCTTGGTTTTTTTGATGTTGCGCTTCAGACCATATTTTGCACTCTCCTCTTTCACCCTCATTAAAAGGTTCTTTAATTCCTCCTCACTTTCTGCCATCAAGGTTGTGTCATCAGCATATCTGAGGTTGTTGATATTTCTTCCAGCAATCTTAATTCCGGCTTGGGATTCATCCAGTCCAGCCTTTCGCACGATGAATTCTGCATATAAGCAGGAAGACAATATACAGCCTTGTCGTACTCCTTTCCCAATTTTGAACCAATCAGTTATTCCATATCCAGTTCTAACTATAGCTTCTTGTCCCACATAGAGATTTCTCAGGAGACAGATGAGGTGATCAGGCACTCCCATTTCCTTAAGAACTTGCCATAGTTTGCTGTGGTCGACACAGTCAAATGCTTTTGCATAGTCAATGAAGCAGAAGCAGATGAACTCTCTAGCTTTTTCAATAATCCAGCGCATGTTTGTAATTTGGTCTCTGGTTCCTCTGCCCCTTCAAAATCCAGTTTGCACTTCTGGGAGTTCTCGGTCCACATACTGCTTAAGCCTACCTTGTAGAATTTTAAGCATAACCTTGCTAGCGTGTGAAATGAGTGCAATTGTGTGGTAGTTGGAGCATTCTTTGGCACTGCCCTTCTTTGGGATTGGGATGTAGACTGATCTTCTCCAATCCTCTGGCCACTGATGAGTTTTCCTTTTTTAATAAACATTTTTATTAGATTTTCCAATTTAAATATCTAATCCATTTTCAAATTATACAAATTATGCAAATATCAATTAAACAATCCAAATCTTCTGCCAAATTATACAAATTTAAATTTGACTTCCCATGCTTCAGACTCAGAAAGCCTAGTCCTCTTATAGTCTCTGCATTTCTAATCAATATAGTCCAGATCTTATCCAATAATCTATTTAAATCCTTCTATCTTCTTTCAAGCCACTGAGTTCTTCGAGCAAGCAAGTTTGACCAAACTGTATATGTTTCTGTGTGAGTTTATGCCTATGATTCCTCTGTAAATTAGCACTGTCTCTTCGCACGCTGGTATCTTGCCAAGTCTGTCCAGAAATCCAGAAATCCTTCTCACAGCCAGCAGCCGCCATCTTCAAGCAGTCCCAATAAATCAAATCTTTACGCCTCTGTGATGATTTCTCCAAATCGCTACTCAAAATAGCCTTTTCAGGGGAGATTTTGCCAGGTCAGAACTATAAACACACATTTAATGTCTTATTTATGGCTCTCTCCCCCTTTGACTAATATCGTAGCCGGCTTTATCTCCAATATGGTGGAATCTAAATTGTAACTGCGTCGTATCTCAGAAGTTTCTTGATAAGTTTCCAGCCGCTAGTGAGATTGCTTCTCTTTGATGTCCATGTTTTAGGGAATCTTTAACCACATTCCAAGCAAATCCAAGAATACATACTTTGATTATTTATATTTTCAATTCACACAGTTTATATATTTGAGAAACCATATTAATTCAATAAATTTCCCACTTTCTGATCTCGCTTGCTTTGTAAATGTTGTTTATGGCTCTTCAGGAGGGAGTTTTGTTAAGTAAATTGTAAAGCACAGTAAAGCAGAGTTATAAAGTTCTCGCTCCCCCCTTCCGCTCCGTCACATACCATTTCTTGCTCTTGTGTACACATACCATTTCTTGCTCTCTGTTATCTTTTGTTTTCTCAGTGGCTGAGCTTAGCAGAATAAATCTTCTTTCCTTGTCTGAAGCATGTCCACGACTTATATCCAATCTTTCTCTTGTCATGGAGCTGTTTTCGCTAGTAGATTCAGCGTCCGGGAGATCCAGACTCCCATGGGGGCTTCCATCCAGTGCCCCCCAGCCCCTCCAGTCGAAGCTGGTGGTGGGCACCTGCGGATGAGACTGCATCTTCCCGTACCCCCCGGGAAGACTTCAGGAGGCTGCATGCTCCCATTTACATCCTCGTAAATTACCCCGTGGGAACCGGAGAGATGGTATTTTCAGCCATCTTCTATGGTGATCCAAGCGGAAGTGCACTGCTGAGTTTTCCAAACTTGCTGGCATATTGAGTGTAGCACCTTAACAGCATCATCTTTTAAAATTTTAAATAGTTCAGCTGGAATATCATCACTTCTACTGGCTTGTTATTAGCGGTGCTTTCTAAGGCCTATTTGACTTCACTCTCCAGGATGTCTGGCTCAAGGTCAGCAACCACACTCCCTGGGGTGTACGAGACCTCCATATCTTTCTGGTATAATTCCTCTGTGTATTCTTGCCACCTCTTCTTGATGTCTTCTGCTTCTGTTAGGTCCTTTCCACTTTTGTCCTTTATTATGGATATCTTTGTACGAAATTTTCCTTTCGTATCTCCAATTTTCTTGAACAGATCTCTGGTTTTTCCCTTTCTGTTGTTTTCCTCTATTTCTCTGCATTGCTCGTTTAAGAAGGCCCTCTTGTCTCTCCTTGCTATTTTTTTGAAATCTGCATTCAATTTCCTGTATCTTTCACTATTAGGTTTAGGATTAAAAAGATAGTATTGGATATATGTTGGAGTTTAATAACAGGAACATTCACAACTCCTACCCATGTTCCAGAGTACTCACTTGCCTCTTGCATGGGAGTGATGGGAAAATTGCAAAATCTGTCAATTAGCTTTCCTTCTCAGTGGCTCTGAATCATTATAAATTATTTATGTAACCCACTTCTGTTTGTTTGATGGTTTATATAGCAGTTGTAGCTACTTACTTTTAAGTAATGTCAGAAACAGCACTGACTTTTGGCCCAGGAAGAGTTTGCTGCTACCACATCCCTTCCTTTAAAAATGTTCTCTTATGTGTCAAAGGTAATCCAGTCTCCTCTATCTATTGCAGAGTTTGAAAAGATTTTATCCTAGACTGCCATTTATTATCATGGTCTAATAAAAACAACAAACACGTACCTGGTATATCTCAACTGGCACTGTTTCCATGTTCAGATCCCAAACCTTGACAGTGAGGTAATCTCTTGCTAGCATATATCGCCCACTGTGGCTAAATTTGACATCAGACACAGAAGAAATAATTTCGGAGAAAAATGAGCGGCTACTGGGGTCTTCAGGCTCTTCAAAAACTGATGAGGTGAAAAAGAGAGAAAAATATGCCTATTAAGAAGTACACATCGCTTATTTTGTCATGGCATTTTCAAATTGTAATCAGAATATTACATTGTAATTTCTTATCTGATTTTAAAAATCTGTTATCCACCATGAATTTCTAAAAAAAAAAAGGCACTATAAAGGTATTTTTAAAATGTATTTTTAATAGTTGGCTCAAATAACAAATACAGTTATGCTAACTCAAGACATAGGATTGTCCTGTTAATGTAAAACTGACTTAATGTTTAAAACGCTAACATTTCACACAGTGGCTCCAAGGTGCCTAGTCACTGCCTAGGTTCTGGTTTTTTACTACTTATTTCTTTCATTGTAAAATAACTCAAAACAGTTTACAAAACAATACAGTGGTGCCTCGCTTAACGAATGCCCTGCTTAACGAAATTTAACTTAACTTAACAAAGGCAGAAAGTGCCATTTTCACCAGTCAAATGGGTACATGTGAGGGAAAGCAATCTTGTAGGTAAACTGACCCAAGTTGTTAAGGGCTTTATACACTAATAGTAGCACCTTGAACTTGGCCCAGTAGCAAACTGGCAGCCAGTGGAGATGACACAGGTGTGATATACTGGAGAGGCCTCGCTCGTGTCAGCAGTTGTGCTGCAGCATTCTGCACTCACTGCAGCCTCCAGATCAAGCGCTAGGGAAGCCCCACATAGAACGCATTCCAGGAACCCCAGTCTTGAAGTAACCAGCACATGGGCTACTGTGACAAGGCTTTCCTGGTCCAGGAATGGCCATAGCTGTCAAACCAGCTGCCGATGGAGCTGGACCCAGAAGCACTCCCAAACTACAAACCTCCTCCTTCAGTGGGAGTGCAACCCGATCTAGGGTAGGTAAACGGGCCAATTTCTCGGAAGCGGGAGCTACTCACCCACCGTGCCTCCATCATGCCAGGATTCAAGGTCAGCTTGTTGTTCCTCGTCCATTTCACCCCTGTGCCCATGGGGGGGGTTGCAGACCTGACCTGACAGCATGCTGCTTGCCAAGGGCTTTCAGGCAGCCCACACACTCCAAGCCGAGCCTCTAGTTTTCTGGGTTGCTTGAACTGAGCATGATTCAACTCCCACTCCCACTTATCATGCTGAGAACAGTCTCACCTATAGCCAATGCAGGATTTAACCCTGTCCTCCTGCCCCATTGATGTTGGTGAGGAGGGTGGTTAGGGCGCTTATTTGTGAGCCATCTGTACTTCTAATGAGCGCATAAACAATAACCTCCCCATTCAAGTCTGCCATATCAGATGTCAACATTTTTAATGAAGATGTCACTCGGTAACTTACGTTTAAAATGCTTGTCACAGAGTGCTGATGCCCTCATATCACAAAGTCTCAAAGACCCTTTGCTACTGCTGTAAACAAAGAGATTGCAGTGGTGAGGATGGAATTCAGATGCAGTAATAACTTCTGTCAAATCCTCCATGTTGGCTGGCTTTATATCTACAATGTCTGAGTGGAAATATTTAGCAAGGAACATGTTCAGAGACCAAACTGTTATTCGCTACCATCTTTCATGTATGTTACATTCATGATTTCTCACTGAAAACACTACTGAATTACAGCTAGGAAGCTAAAAATACATATTATTAGCTAATCATATCAGCTATGTACATTTTATTAGTCAAAACCACTTGTTCTGCTAAGCTGTTGAGGATGCAATTGATGCAGTTATGGGACTGACAGTGAAATCTGAGAGTGAAAAAATCTCCATTAAAACCTGTTAAAAAGAGGAGGAAAAACTCTTTGATGCATCAAGTACTGCCATGGCAACCAGGCTGAAATGCACCCCTCCAATGTTCAGATAAATATGATTTTGTCTGTGAAGTAGTGATCCAAGTTCTTGTTTGGGGATTTTGAAGTCCAAAGAACTCCTGGGCTGATTCAGACTCGGCTCACAATCAGCACGAACCTCCTACCACTGCCGTAGGCGCCAGCACTCATCCCATTATTTCCTGATACCTGCCATTATCTGTGCATGACAATGAGAAGAACTATCGTTGCACTTTGTCATAACCTTTTGCTACTGCTTTATGAGTTTCAACATCCTTGAGAAATGTTGTTTTTCAAACAACATGGGTCCTTAATAAGGCCACATCAGCAACCTATTTTGTATTTGTGGAGTGCTTGGTTGTTCTCTATGCCTTTGGATGCCTCTTAAGATATTGCCACCAAATTCAACTCAGGGGTTGCCAGAGTGGAGGCCATGATCTTTGCTGATGCTTGGACACCAGGCACCATTTTGAATCAAGATGGCAGACCCAAATGTGAGTTTGGTGGGACTTCACCTGTTTTCTACCACAGCATATGTTTGGCCTTCTCTCTATATCATCATCAAACTTGGAACAAGGGTTCCCAAGGTAACGTGGCAGACTTTGTCACCGACCCTGGGTGTCATTTTGAATCAAGATGGTGGACCCAAACGTCATTTTGGCATGACTGCCCTTTTTTTTAATATACAGGGTCAGCCGCCTCTTGAGATATTACCCACTGCTAGCTAAATTCTGGGGGGAATGGAATGGGGTTGCCTGAGATTGCGGGTGTGTGTGTGTGTCACAATAAGCAGTGCCATGAGGCGTATTGAGACCGTTGCCTCAGTGGCAGGCTCCTGGGGTGGCACTGCCACCGTCTCATGACTTTGGGCACCTGCCAGTTACCAAGGCAGGGCATTTACCACCTCCTGTTCCTCCATTGCCATGGCTGTGCTCCGCCACAATGGCCAAGTCCTGCTGTGCTGTCCTGGAGGCGGCCGGGGGAAGCCCTGGCGTGCTGGAGGCAGCAGGGTGTTAGGGCCATGGCTGGGCAGCAGAGGAGCAGGAGGAGGAAGCGGGCACCCATTTGTGGCAAGCAGAGAAGTGCCTGGTGGTGGCAGGGGGCAAAAATCAAGAGGTGGGGGGCAGGGCAAAACCTCGAGCTGGCCCTGACAATAGGGTTAGTAGTGGGAAAGACTTGATATCTCATTGTACTTTCCAGCAGAGAGTGGATATTCAGGTGGGGTCAGGGGTGCCAACTGGGGAGCAGGGAGCTAAGGGCCCCCCAAATTTTCAAGGATGAGGCCAGCCCCCCCATAAAATTTCACGGCAGCTGTGCGCACACACCGTGTGGTGCACTTGTGTGTGAGTGACGTCCGCATGCCCTGCGGCATGTGTACACAGGGTCCACACGTGGCATGGCCCTGCCCCCCTCAATCACGGGGGTGAGGGGGCGTGCTTGAGTGGGGTGGTAAGGCAGAAGTCTCCATGCATCATCATTATTGGTTTGTTTCCTTAGTACATTAGTTACAAACTAGTCAGAGAATGAGCTGTCTGAAATGCATTGAAACATAAAACTGTAGTAGCTGACTAGTGCGAGTAAACCACGAGAAAGGATACTGAAGCTTCGATCTGTAATTCCTAAATGCCAGAGATTAATCCTAAGATCATCTGCCGACATGTATGTCTCACAGTCACTGTTGACAGAAATTGAATTGACATGATAGGTGTGGCCGTTAGCAAAAATTCTTCTGGGGCTGACTTCTACCATCAAGTCTGTCGGTTTCAGTACAGGCACCTACATAAGAAAGTAAAGAATAAATGTGTTTTAAACAACATTTCAAACTTGGAGCTGTTCATAGATTTGTGAATTGTGAGTAGAACTTGGTATATTTTAAAACAGCACTACATACGTCACTATTTGAGAACTTCTCAAAACATACATACAATATACAAAACAATATTACACAATACAATTTTTAAAAAATCCAAGTACCGTATGAACATGCATTTGAATCATAATGCCAATTGTATTTACTGGTAGCTTGCTCAAATGAACAAGTCACCTTGACAAACCTTTACATTTGGTTTAAGGATTCTCACTTGGATCCCCCCCCCCACTGCAGTAGTAAACAACTTGATGGGATATAGATACTCGTATATTCCTCAGTTAATGAGTAAATTACTATGTCGTATATTGGCTACCTTGATCACTGCAGATGGTGACAGCAGTCACGAAATTAAAAGACGCCTGCTTCTTGGGAGAAAAGCAATGACAAACCTAGACAGCATCTTAAAAAGCAGAGACATCACTTTGCCGACAAAGGTCCGTATAGTTAAAGCTATGGTTTTCCCAGTAGTGATGTATGGAAGTGAGAGCTGGACCATAAAGAAGGCTGATCGTCGAAGAATTGATGCTTTTGAATTATGGTGCTGGAGGAGACTCTTGAGAGTCCCATGGACTGCTAGAAGATCAAACCTATCCATTCTTAAGGAAATCAGCCCTGAGTGCTCCCTGGAAGGACAGATCGTGAAGCTGAGGCTCCAATACTTTGGCCACCTCATGAGAAGAGAAGAATCCTTGGAAAAGACCCTGATGTTGGGAAAGATTGAGGGCACAAGGAGAAGGGGACGACAGAGGACAAGATGGTTGGACAGTGTTCTCGAAGCTACGAACATGAGTTTGACCAAACTGCGGGAGGCAGTGCAAGACAGGAGTGCCTGGCGTGCTCTGGTCCATGGGGTCACGAAGAGTCGGACACGACTAAACGACTAAACAACAACAAATATTGGCTACCTACTACATTGCAACATAAGATAACAATTTCTTGAGTAATGCAATAAATACTGTACTATGTCTGTTTCTTACAGGAATATGACGACACCTGCTAGTCAAATTAGTGGAAAGCAGCTGCTGAAATCTTAATTCTGTAAAAACTTTTCTCAGTTGTCGGTAGGGAATGTTAGAGAAATATCACTGAATTTGATGGCACTTTTTAAATGGCAACATATCATTGAGGGGAGTGGTTTTTATTAAGGTCATTAATCACTTCCTTATCCTGGGATAAACTGAATTTTCTAATTCGCTGATTAAAACTAGGTGGAACCCCAAGCATAGCCACATACTCTGTAGAAACTGAATAAATATTCATTTTGCTATGGCAGATCTTCGCCCACCCCCACCCCACAATCTCACTTGTTCATACCAGCTCTTCTTTGGGAGTCTTGAGTTGCCCATTTCATTCAATCTGCACCAATACTGGATCAGCCTGCTATAACTCCTGATTCAGTAGGGCTCTCAAAGCTGCTGGCGTATATCCAGGATAAAAGCAAGTAATTTTCTCAAGAACCCTTTCTGAAGTATTTCCAATGAAGTAACACTGCCTTCACTCCAGATCTTGGACCAGTGCAGAAAGCGCGAGAATACATGGATGAGCTGCTGGAATATGTCACTCTGCCATTTTGTCCTTACCCACAACCACTTCAAATTTGGTGATGACTTGTTCCTCCAGATCAGCGGCACAGCTATGGGCACCCGCATGGCCCCACAGCAGGGCCGGCGCGTCCATATAGGCGAACTAGGCCGTCACCTAGAGCGCCGAAATGGATGGATCTTGGACCCAAACACCTTTGAGCAACTGCTTTTCCTACAAATATGTTTTAGAACAGACTCCACCAATCAGCTGCCTTTAGAAATAAAAGCTGTTAACATCCATTGTCTAGTTCTGCATACCGTCATTTTGACTGCTTATATAAAAGAGCTACACTGCTCAACAGCAGAGACCTCCACGGTGCACTTATGCTTTCTGTGTCCTTTCTCAAAAACAACTATATTGGTTTTCGAGTAATCAATGCTAAGATGTTCTTTATTGCAAAAGAGCTTAGTTAACATGCGTCACAATCCTATCTAATTGACAGACAGCAGAACTACATACCCAATTTTTCTGTGTATTAGACGAGGTTTTTTGATTCAAGCATCGTGTAAAAAAACTGGTGTCATCCAATACACGGATCGTGGCATAGAGGGGGAGAAGCGTTGCCCCTGCCAGCCAGCCAGTTGGCGGGAGCGCAACTTCCTCCGATGCCACTGTGTGTGGGAAACAATTTAGGGAGTGTTTCCTGCCCGCAGCTGCATGGGGGGAGAAGCTGAACAACTTTGGGCCATCTCCCCTCATTTTCTTAAAATTGAGTCCCCCAAAATAGGGGGTGGGTCTTATACATGGGGGCGTCTTATAGACGGAAAAGTACGGTAACTAGTGTACATAAAGATTGGAATCGTGCTTGTTTTAAGGGGAGGGGGATAATTAATCAGAAATGCATCCTTGCTGGACTCCCTGACAAATATTTTTATCTTCCGTAAGATGTCCATTTAAACCCACTAATATATGGGTCACATTATTCTGATGGTGTTTTTGAATTAACCAAAGCTATTTTCCGTCAAAATTGGTACTAACAAGCTTCTCCCAAAGGCAGGACCTGTGTTCTGAGTTGAAAGCTGTGGTCAGGTCTATAAAGGCTGGAAACAATTTTTTAATATTATTAGCTGGCTCAGAAGGTATCTGGAGAACAGTTTAGAAGGTACATTCGGCAGGTAATTGGTCTGTTGTTACCTTTGTAAAAGACTGGAACAACAACAGTGGATGACTAGCCTGGAATTAAAATGCCTGTTGAGTTGATGTAACCCTGTTCCAAAGGCAGGTCAAGAATAAGGGAATAGACATTTGAAGGTTCTCCAAAACCCTGTAAAGGTAAAGGTAAAGGTAGCCCTGACCATTAGGTCCAGTCACGGATGACTCTGGGGTTGCAGCACTCATCTCGCTCTATAGGCCAAGGGAGCTGGCGTTTGTCCGCAGACAGTTTCCGGGTCATGTGGCCAGCATGACTAAGCCGCTTCTGGAGAACCAGAGCAGCGCACGGAAACGCCGTTTACCTTCCCGCCGGAGCGGTACCTATTTATCTACTTGCACTTGTCATGCTTTCAAACTGCTAAGTGGGCAGGAGCTGGGACCAAACAACGGGAGCTCACCCCGTCCCAGGGATTCGAACCGCCAACCTTCTGATCAGCAAGCCCTAGGCTCTGTGGTTTAGGCCACAGCGCCACCCACATCCCTTCCAAAACCCTTACTACAATGCAAAAACCATTCATGTGGGGAAATTGAGGCCTCCTTTATTGTTCTCCCTTCACCCTCTCCTACAGCCACAAGTCTCCAAAATTTGGCTTCATTACTTAGGGTCTGCCACAAACCTTCCCACTCTTTCATGTAAAATGCCAGCTTCCTTTGAATGTCCCAATTTTGCTTCCCTAATCTGTCTGGATTTTAACTTTCCCCCCATTCCTACGCTTCTTATCATAGCATATGGCTGATGGGCAAGTGTCTTTGTTTACTCTCCCAACATTGGTTATGTATGGGCTTAAAATAGACTATCTCCTGTTAATTTTTTATAACCCTTCATCTTCCAGGTATTGGTGCCTAAAATGGTGCTTAAGATGTAAGTTTTACTAATAGAACAGACCAAATTGCCTGGTCCATCTCTGTGTCTGTAGAGGCACCTCAATTAGGCTTTAGACACTGCGAATGGTAACATCCAGGGGCTACTGGGAACCATGAGAAATTTGACACCCTTAGTTCCCAGCTTCCCTGGCCGCTGTTGCACATTCAAATGTCTATTCACATGTTGTTGTGTTGCATTTCAAGTGTTTTTGATTGCTTGAAGCTACACAGCACATAAAACATTAGAGCATCACGAGTTGTTCTTTCAATGAAGAAAACAACTCTCCAACTACTCACCTGAAGTGATGTCACCGTAGAAAGATCTTTAAGCTTCCCCTCTTCATCCTTTAAATTGTACCCCTCGGGTTTCTTATCTCGTTCCGTGATCTTCCACAGTTTAATAGTTTTATCTTTTAAGAAAAGACATCAGCACTGTTATGAGAAGTAATACTGTCACGGTTTTCTTAACAATAACAACAATAATTTATTATTTATACCCCGCCAATCTGGCTGGGTTTCCCCAGCCACTCTGGGCAGCTTCCAACAAAATATTAAAATACAATAATTAATCAAATATTAAAAGCTTCCCTAAACCACTGTATAAGAACTGTTTGTTCTACAAAAGGAACAACATGCAGATTGTATGTATTAGTTTAGACACATGGACTGCTGCTCCCCACACAGCAGAAGGCACTTCTCAATGGAATTTGGGGAGGGGGGCATGATTCATTCTTCCCCTGTGCTTTCCCCAGATCTGCTCCAGATGGTTCCCCATGTCTTCCATCTTTTAATATTACACACACTGTTCATGTAGTCAATTGTGCTGTTTGACAAACTTTTTATTTATTCATTCTCTCCTTAATTTTTTAAAATCATTTCCCAAATTATTTGGTATAACCAATGTAGCCAGCAGTCACGATATTAAAAGACGCCTGCTTCTTGGGAGGAAAGCAATGACAAACCTAGACAGCATCTTAAAAAGCAGAGACATCACCTTGCCGACAAAGGTCCGTATAGTTAAAGCTATGGTTTTCCCAGTAGTGATGTATGGAAGTGAGAGCTGGACCATAAAGAAGGCTGATCGCCGAAGAATTGATGCTTTTGAATTATGGTGCTGGAGGAGACTCTTGAGAGTCCCATGGACTGCAAGAATATCAAACCTATCCATTCTGAAGGAAATCAGCCCTGTGTGCTCACTGGAAGGACAGATCGTGAAGCTGAGGTTCCAATACTTTGGCCACCTCATGAGAAGAGAAGACTCCCTGGAAAAGACCCTGATGTTGGGAAAGATGGAGGGCACAAGGAGAAGGGGACGACAGAGGACGAGATGGTTGGACAGTGTTCTCGAAGCTACGAACATGAGTTTGACCAAACTGTGGGAGGCAGTGCAAGACAGGAGTGCCTGGCGTGCTATGGTCCATGGGGTCACGAAGAGTCGGACACGACTAAACGACTAAACAACAACAACAAAATATAGCCACTATTAGGAAATAGGAAGAGATTATACAATTTATTTCTGCACAGTCATTTTGTGACTGGCTCCACTGCCATATTGTGACTGGTTCTGCCCATGTGCCAATATTTTAATAGCGGGCCTCAGTAATTTTCAATGAGCCCCAGGGTTCTAAATTTTGAAAATCTTGACCTAGGGCAACTGTTCCTGCACCTCTTATCAGCAGCGAACATTTCTGAGCACTTCTTCCTGTCTTAAGATTCTCACTTTATATAAAATACATCCCAAGTTAATCTACACACTTTTGATCCGTTTCCTTGCCCTCACCCTTAGCCTGAACATGTGCTGGCTCACACTGGGAATGGGAGCAGGCCAGGTGCACAAGACTCACCTCCAGTGTCCCTGGGAGTGGAGACTCCTCTTTAGACCTTGGTGCTATACAGTGGAACCTCGGTTTTCGAACGTAATCCCTTCCGGAAGTCCATTCGACTTCCGAAACATTCAAAAAATGAGGATCAGCAAGTTTAATGGGGAAAATTGAGAAACATGCCTCGGAAGCCGTTTGATTTCTAAGGCGCATTTGAAAACAGAACCATTCACTTCCAGGTTTTTGGCATTCAGCTTCCGAAATGTTCGGCAGCCAAGACATTTGAAAACCGATGTTTGACTGTACGTGCAAAGGTCTGACTGATGACATCTGTTATTGTGGCAAGCGGCTTCCATGTTCCCAGCTCAAACTCACACATGTTTCAGTGAGTGCTTGAATGAGCTCTTCTTTAATTTGGGGAGGGGCACTGCCTACTCAGTCCATGAAAAGAGGGGAGGTAACTCCCCACCATCCCTAGCCATTCACCATTCTGCCTGGAGGTGATGGGACTTGGAGTCCAAGAGCAGCTGGAGGCCCATAGGTTCCTCATCCCGGGCTTAAATAACCCATCATTTTTATGTTATGTTACATGGGTGAATGTGCATCAAAATGGAACATTATAGGGTGCCTAACAGTATGGGGAAAAGATGGCTCTACAGGTACATGAGGGCTGCCTGCCCACCTTTACTCCCAGAAAGTGACGACACATCATAACCTGCTACCACTTCCAGGGTTCTTTTTTACACTAAAAATGTATATTTAAAATTAGGTGTAATTCATCAAATTTTCAGCTGATGCCAATCTGCCAGAGACAAAGAAAAACTGTGAATCCTGTACTGTTCTGCTGTCTTACCATTTGTGGACAGAAGAGAGTGGGCTGCATTCTGCTGCGGCAACCACTTTATCTTGTTTATTTTTTCCTCTATTTCCAAACTCTTCAGATAGTCAAACTCGGGTTCATGACTCTGGAAGGTGCTGTAAACATTGTATTCACCTTGGCTATAAGGCTCATTTTTGCTCTGCGAAAAACATAGGACAAACAAAAAATGAACTGTTGACCTCAGAGCTTATCTGATCTTTCAAGTTGACTTGATCCAAATAAACCATATGTTCAATGGCAACCAAGAAGGAAGAGAGCCTGTATACTTACTATTACAGCAACAGGTTGGGCCATGGTTTTCGCTGGGCATCTGCTTTCAGAACACAGGGTTTCCATTTAGTTCTGATAGCCACTGCTATATCTGCCCTCCATGACGTTATCTAATAATTTCTTTTTAATCTAAACTAGTGACCAACTCCCCTTGTGGTGCATTCTGCAAGGTAATTTGTTATGTGGAAAAGTACCGGTTGGCATTCAGCTATGCTGTACTCAAAGCAGACCCACTGAAACCAATGAGCATGACTAAGTTATGTGTATTCTGAGTAAAACTTAGTTGAATATCACCCACTTTCTTGTCTGTTCTCAACCTATTGCAAATCAATTTATTTGCACAAAGCTTCTACAAGAGGAGAAAATTCCTCTTTCCACCATTGTGAATGTTGCCTTGCAGCATCACCTAGCGGCACCATGGAGAATTACTGCTTTATTATCTACAATATTATTGTAGTAATACCTACAGTATTACTGCAATATTATCTCACTTTGAGAGGACAAACCAAATTTTAAAAATACAAGGCACCAATCCCTTCCAAGCCTCAGCTTCACTGTTTCTAAACCTAGGGCCCAACTTAGTTTTTCTTTCCAACCATCACAAAATCTTTTGGGAAAGTTTCGATTTGAACCACAAATAAGAACCTTTACATGTAACCATTACATTATCAACCATGCATTCGAGCATGACAAAAATAGCCAGTGTGCAATTAAAATAAGCCCAGAACAGTCACATCTATTGTCCTGCAAACAACAGGGGAATAGCAGCTACTGCATCATGATGTTTTTAAAAAATATTCACAGGGTGCTTGCAGTCAGCAGCTTAATTTGAAAACAGGTCCTCGGCAAAGAGGGTTTTTGTAGATATCGGATTTTTGTAAATGTGTGTGTGTGTGTGCAGATGAGCTGGCATTTTGCTGCCAGTGACATCGTGAAGATGCTGCAAAAAAAGAACTTGCAAAAATAAGGAGCACCAATGCCACAATAAACACTTCTGGGCAGGCGTCCAGAGCTAGAGTAGCTTTGGAGAATGCTATATCAGCCTTTTGTGTGTGCACAGGGCTTGTGGATCAGGATATGGAAGCTAATAGTATGGTCAAACAGAGGGTGGGGTTATTTGCTGTTGAATACTGTAGTAAGAGACATTCCTTCAACAATCAGAGCACCTTTTAAAAAATTCATACCTCTGGCTCCCTTTGGAATATAACAACTCGACCTCCTTTATCCCCTGTTGCCAGCAACTCTCCAGTGTGGTTGAACTCAACAGTTGAAATAATGTCAGCTGTGAAAGAAAAAGCAGAAAAAATCAAATTACAGAAAAAAAACTGCCCATCCACAATACCAAATATTTCACAATGAGTTACTTGGTTTTTTTTCTTTTTCTTTTCTTGAACCCCACCTTCATTCCACCACAAGAGAACTTTAGCATTTAAGAGTCACATAATTATAGACCTGGTGGGTACCTCAAATGCCATCTAGTCCAACCCCCTGCCAGTGCAGAAAATCCACAACAGCACACCTGATTGATGGCTATTTGACCTTTATGTAAAAGCCTCTAGTGAAGAAAAGCCCACCACCTTTCAATCATCTGTTCCATTTTGAACAGCTCACACTATCATGCAGGTCTTCATGGAGTTCTGTCGGGAAGTAATGCTTTTTGTCAATTAATCCATTGATTCAGGTGATATCCTCTGGAGCAACAGATAACATATTTGCTCCAACCTCTATGTATTTGTAGTATGCCAAGTATTTGAAGATGGCTATCCTATTACCTCCTAATTGTTGGCATCTATCTTGAGAGACAATGGAGTACATCTCTGGGGGTCAAACCGTTTCATTCTAAATACAGTATATTCAATTATTTCAGCCTCTCTTTATAGGACCTTGCCATATTTGTCACCATTTGGACACATTCCAGTTTGCAGCATATCCTTCTTTAACTACGGTGCCCAGGAGGAGGCACAGTATTCTAGGTGAGGTCTGACCAAAGCGGAATAGAGTGGTACTTACTATGATCTATAATTCTGTTAATGGAGCCTAGAATTGCTTAAACCTTTTAAGCCACCAGATCACACAGCTGATTCATGTTTAGCTTGTTGTTTTCCAAAACACTGGCATCCTTTTGACATGTGCTGCTGAGAAGCCAGATGTCGTCACCCATCTAGAAACCAGTTCATTAAATACAGGCCACTAAATGGTAACAGGAACCAAACCACCAAAATACTACTCCATATCAAGCTCCCCGACTATTCAGAGCACTAAAAAGGTCAAATATTTTCACTCACTTGCTATGAATACTCTAGCTATAGGGGAATAATTTTAATCTATTTGTAACCGATGGAGAATATTTTATATGCTATACAACACAAGTACAGTGCACATTATTCTGAATTTAATTATCTGAATAGTATTCCACATTCACTTAATTGCACAGCCACTTTCATTATTCTTTATCGTTTCTGACACCCATTGGCACAACCCCCAATGATCCTTGGGAGTAATTGGATCAGGAGGAGGTGAACTTCTGATGAAGCACATTAAGAGATGATGGTTATAAAACAGCTTGCACCCAGATGCTGACATGACATCACCAAAAGCTAATTAGCACATCTAAATTCATATGACCATGATTTCAATATTAAAGAAATATGTACACATAAAATGAGCAGTGGAATAATGGCAAAAACATCAAACACAGCTACTTTGCATTTATTAAAATACTTCTAATTAATTTTTCCAACTCTGAACAATAAAACTTCAAACTACATGTGTCCTGCACAAAGAAATAAACATAATCATTCTCAAGCACAGCAAAATACTTATACTGTAAACTGTTAGAGATCATATTGAAGAAGGTTATCATGCCAACGAGGACACTGAGAGTGAGGACAAATGATCACTAAAGTTGACATAACTAATAAACTGAAACCAGGTGTCCTGAAACCTACATCTTTGGATTTCACTCCATGCCTTCTTACATTGCTTAGTCAGTTTTTCATCAAATGCTAGTGGCCATATTCAGGAGCAACATCTGTGGGTAGAAAGATTGCTCACATCCTTCCAATTGAGCACTATTTCCATGAGCACTACTACCATTCATTTGAATAGATGATCCTTGTATGTCAGCGTAGTATGAGTTCCAGCTTGGAAAGAAGTGTTAAGGCAAGATCTTTCTCTGCTTGTATAGCAATGGCATAAATGTCATCCTAGGCTATTTGTTTTCTGGATTACTGGACAATAAAGGGGCTGCTTTTATGGATTAGTGAAGTATTTTATTACTATTGTTTGACACTTTACAGGCCAATGGGATCAGTAAAATAAATAATAAACATTCTCAAAACGTATGTTTCCGATGCTACAGAGTCACTTTTGCTAATATGGACTGTGCCAAACCACCAGCTACAGCAAACTTCAGGAAGCAGTAGAGCAGCTATGATGGGTGTCCGTGGATGACAGGATCAGTGCTCCACCACCTTTGTGTGGGCCTGTGGAAAAGACTCAGTAACAGTCGCATGAGACCCTGGCAACTTGGATGGCGATAAGATTAATGACAACATCATACCATCACCGTAACATTTTGAAAAGATGCTAAAAAACAGGAAGAGAAGAACGATCGTGGCACACTGGATATGAAATTATAAGGACTGTTAAAGTTTCAAATGAATGTATCAGAAAGGCAGAGGTCCCAGTTACACTGATGGTAGTAATCCACAGTCTACTTCTTAAATGGACTAGCCTATATAAGTAATGAAACTTATGTGAAATATAGGAGATTTCACCCTCCTGGTCCAGGTTCTGATCAATATAAAAGCTGTTCAAGTCATAATTTTCCTCCATCTCTCTATTTGCTATCTCTCCAGCTCTGCTTCAAATTCTTTCAGCCACCTGATGGCCACAGGACCCTGGCTCACAGTACTGGAGTGGTAACTATTGGAGCTGAACTTATGACAGTGCTATTGCAGCAATTCTCTCCAGGCCTATGCCAGCAGGTGCCCCAGATTCTGAGCTTTTCTCTTTTAAAAAAACGTATCTCAAGCCCTTCTAGAAAGAAAGTTATGAAGCATAATGCTCAGGCCAGCTTCTAAGCAATTTCTGGGAGATACCTCAGACTGACTCCTCCTGCCTTTCAGTGTTTGAAGTGTGTGAAGTTAGAGCTGTGATTTGTTTGTTTCATGCAATTTATACATCGCTTGCTTGCTTGTTAAAAAACCACAAAGTCTTCTTGTACTTTATTTTGAAAAATAAACTACTACATTCTGCAAGACAGATGTCCTGTTTTACTTGCACTATAGCCACATGGACTCTCTTTCATAGTTAACATCATTCTGAATCCCAAAGTAATGGGCTGATGTTTTTATTCCAGTAACAAAAAGTGATACGCAACACACAAGTATTTTGTGTTTCTCAAGTGAAAATGAATCAGGAGGCTGGTTGGTCTGTACATGCCATAGCAACCAATCAGTGGCCCAGCTACTACATGCCTGAATCACAGCTTTATTGCACCAAAGCCAGCACAGTGACTGAAAAATTCAGTACTGTATTAGAATTGAAGGATAATGGCTTAGCTATTTGTTTCTTGTCCTGTGGTTTTTCTATATAGCCTGAAAAGTATGCCAGGTAAACCTGTGGTTATGTCCATGGATTCCACAAAAGCATGTATATATATATATATATTTTAAATATCTAGCTTAAATATCATAGAACCAGGGTCCCCAACACAGCACCTAGATGCCCCAGGACCCGGTGTTCCCTCAGTGAGGTGGCCAAGCTTGCAAACGATTGGAATTTGGTTAGTTAAGGGGAAAATAGGTGTAAAAATAGAGAATCCTTGGATGCCAAAATCCAGGTTTGGGGCTTTTGCTTTGTTGAAATCTGTCTCTTCATTGAAATAATACATTTTCTCTTGATAGAAAAATGGGGAATTCTGACTTCTGTATGCTTGGACTGTAGCTTAAGAACAATGGAAGAGCTTGCTGGATCAGGCCAGTGACCCATCTAGTCCAACATCCTGTTCTCACAGTGGCCAGGCAGGTGCCTATGAGAAGCCCATGAGCAGGACCTGAGCACTCTCTCTCCTGCTGTTTCCAGCAGCTGGTATTCAGAAGGATTGCTGCCTCCAACTGTGGAGGGCAGAACACAGCCCTTGTGGCTAACAGCCCTTGATAGTCTTGTCTTCCATGAATTTGTTGCTTTTAAAGCCATCTAAGTTGGTGGCCTTCACTGCCTCTTGTGGAAGCAAAATCTATAATTTAACTATGTGCTGTGTTGAAAGGTACGTTCTTTTTTCTGTCTTTAATCTTCCAACATTCAGCTTCACTGGATGTGCCTCGGTTCTAGCATTGTGTGAGAGAGTGAAAAACTGTTCTTTCTCCACTTCTTCCCCACCGTGCATAATTTTATACACTTCTATCATTTTGTCTCTTACTCTTTTGTCTAAACTAAAAAGCCTGAAATGTTGTAACCATTCCTCATAGGGAAGCTTTGATCAATTGGGTTGCTCAGTTTTGAAACTTGTCCAAATCTGCAACATCCTTTTTGAGACGAGTCCCTAGAACTGAACAAGACTTTACTTTGTCCAAAGGAAGAGAACAAAAAGGAACTGAGCTAACTACCCACCATGTCTCACTGAGGATCACAAGTCTCCAAGACAAAATCCAACCTTCTATGTATGTCTGCCCAATCATAACTTTTCAGGTTTTATAGCCTGACAAGACATTATAAGCATCACTTCAATTAGCTCGGGGTTATTATTTCTCTTGGAGAAGCTGAAACAAAACGCACCCAACAAGCCACCTCTCTTTCAAGCTCACAAAAGCACGCTTGCCTTTTGAAAACTAGTGATAAACAGTAAATTGCAAGAACTCGGGCCAGGAGAAAGATGAATTTCAAGTGAAAACTAGTGTGCAAATCATGAGGTGAGAACACAGATTTATCAAAACTATTCAACCACCCAAATGAACTACTGTAATAATACCCATACTTCCTGCATTACAGAAGTTCACCACTACAGAATCTATGTCAACAGTGTGATGGCTTCTTTACACAACATGATTAATTTCCAAGACTCCTGGGTAAATCTCTAATGCAAGAGAAACCAAAGCAACAAATGCTAAATGTTGGTATTAGCTGAACTCTTTTTTGTGTGCTTTGTTTTTGCATCAGTCATGTCTGCTAAGATTTATTGAGCCTTTCTGGAAAGTATACAGGATCTACAAGCGATCATTATGCACTTGGTATATTGCCACTTTGCAGCCACTATCATTGCTCGGTATAATAGATTACATTGATGCTGAGTTACTTGCCATCATCTGAAGACTGCACAGAACAAGGAAGGGAAACATGGTGCATAACACAATACATGAAAGCAGCCAAAACCCAGAAGCAGACTTTCAGTCTGTGCAACACTCAGTGGACACACGGAGCCCAACAGAAACTTCAGAGGAACTTACTACACAGGCTGTACCATCAGAATTCAGGCTGGGTATCTTCCTTGCCTACGAAAACAAGGGTTGCGTGACAAAGCCCACCAGAAATCTCAATAACTCACAATTGACACAATATTTTAGGTTTGGTTTTGGGGCATTATTTTGGCCACAACTTTATTAAAAATACAATTTTAAT
The DNA here is from genome assembly GCF_963506605.1 of Zootoca vivipara. NCBI lineage: Eukaryota > Metazoa > Chordata > Lepidosauria > Squamata > Lacertidae > Zootoca > Zootoca vivipara. The sequence goes on from NC_083284.1 coordinate 72,772,935, forward strand.
TCTGAGTGTTGGCTTAGGCTTTGGTTAATCCTTCCGTCCACTCTAAGGGACAGGACCATTTCCATCTGACCACTGGGTCAGGACCAATTCCATCTGACCATTTGGGTCAGGACCAGCTCCGACTTACCTAGTGCTTGGTAAGTCCCACCCCAAGGGATTGTGGGTACGATTCGCAGGCACTCTCCTTCCCCCAAGGAGTGTTCCCCAAGGCTCGGCTCTGTAATGGACACACCATCCTTGCCTATGGCTGGATGATGGACTAGAGTCCCTGAGCCCCAGGATTCCTTTAACGGAATACTTCTATAAGGAGCAAGTAAGGGGGGTAGGCATTTTATGCCATGCCCCTCCTATACCATTTTAACCAAAGCCTAACGGCCAACCTAACAAGTTGTGACAATTTGCTTGACAGTAGGCAAAAACCAAATGGCAACAGCCAATCAGCCAAGTGGCAAAATTCCTACTGGGCCCCTGAATACAGGCGACCCCCGCTAATTGGGCAAGCAGTGTCGACTAAACCTAAATGCAGCGGAGGGCGCGCGCGCAAGCTTTTCCAAGAGTGGGGAAAGCGAAAGCAACGTGTTGGTTAAATTAGAATTGCCTGTCAATCAAATTCAAGGCACGCCCCGTGACTCAGCCTGACTAACAGCCCACCCCCTCCCAGATTTCTTCTTGGGCTCGTCCGCAAACGCCACTACACTCTATGAGTGTAATGGTCTATTCCAAGCTGTTTAAGCTGCATCTCCTTGTTGGACTGCCGTAGCTCCCTCACAGGCCAGCCTTGGAACGGTGACCTCCACCCATGAAAGACGGCACACCTACAGCTATCTTTTATGAAAGGAGCAAGTGCTGTAGTGCCGTTGTGGACTAAAATTCTCATCAGTCCTGACTATTGGCTAGCTAGGGTGGATGGGAGCTACAGTCCAAAACACCCTAGTGGGCATCATGTCCGCTGCCCATGCTTAAAAAACAAAAACCAACCCTGGACAAATTGATTTGTGTAAAGCAAAAGCAGTTTCCAAGATGCCCCCCAGATATTTGGACTACAGCTCCCACCTGCAGAAGACCTTCTGTGTTCAGGGACACCAATGTGCTCAGGGAAAGATTAACAAGACTAAACGTAATTGTGTACAGTGCATATAGGCAACTTATCAAATGTTAATTAATCACCTTCCACATATATGTCTCAAGGTGACATATGCAATATGAAAAAATCAGTTAAAAACCAGCACAGAAAATAACAGCAAATGAATTTTAAAAAGAATAAAATGAGACACTCATAACAGAGACCTATTCATCCAGCTGGGAAAGCTCGTTGGGAACAAAAATGAATTCAGATGTTTTCCAAAAATGCAGAGAGTGGGCCCCTGTATCTCAACAGGGATGCTGTTTCACAGAACGGGCAGCCACATCAAAAGCCCTGCTCCGAGTTACTGTGGAAGATTCTGATCTCGTTGGAACTATTAGGAGAAAAATCTCCCCAGGGGCTGCTGTGACCTGCTGGGTATATAATAGGTAATAGTAGGTAACCTGGTCCTGAGCTGAATCGGACTTTATGGAATAGTAAAGGTAAAGGTAAAGGGACCCCTGACCATTAGGTCCAGTCGTGACCGACTCTGGGGTTGCGCGCTCATCTCGCGTTATTGGCCGAGGGAGCCGGCGTACAGCTTCCAGGTCATGTGGCCAGCATGACAAAGCCACTTCTGGCGAACCAGAGCAGCACACGGAATTGCTGTTTACCTTCCCACTGTAGCGGTACTTATTTATCTACTTGCACTTTGACATGCTGTTGGCAGGAGCTGGGACCAAGCAACAAGAGCTCACTCGTCGCAGGGATTCGAATTGCCGACCTTCTGTTTGGCAAGCCCTAGGCTCTATGGTTTAACCCACAGCGCCACCTGAGTCCCCTGTGGATAGTACCAATAGCTTAAACCTGACCTGACCCAGTAGCATATTGGCAGCCAGTGTAAGTCCCCAAGTAATATGTTGTCCCCAGAATTTAATTAATTTCCCTGGATTTAGGCCTGGGGACTTCCGGCGAGGTAACATGGCGGGTGCCATGGCAGCGAGCAGCACCGGAGGTCCCGGCCACGTCAAAGTTCCAGCCAGCCAATCCACTGGCTGGGGTTGGGGGCTATTTAAACCGAGGCATGAGCTCGCTTCCTCAATCAATGCTCGCCCCAAAATCGCACAGAGCTGCCCGCAGCAGAAGAGCCCACGGCGCTCTTCTGCTGCAGGCTCTGTGCACCTGAGTTGGGGGGGGGGATGAGACACTGAGGCAGTGAAGAAGAGGAGGAGAAGCCTAGAAAAGAGCTGTGCTGCGTTGTGAGACAGACAGACAGACAGAGAGAGAGAGAGAGAGAGAGAGAGAGAGAGAGAGAGAGAGAGAGAGAGAGAGAGAGACAGAGCCTTGTGAGTGTGTTTTAATGCATGTTTTCCCAAGACTAGCGAGCACCTTTACTCAATCTCTCTCCCCCCCCCCAACCTCTTTTTGGGGGAGTTTGTGTGTTTGTAGATGGGCTTCTCCGCCTGCCTTGTGTCAAGGTGCACACCCAACAACTTTGCCCCCCCTCCAAAAAAAGGTCAAGAACTCTGGGCAACCCTTTCCTAAAATAATAAAGCATTAATTTATTTATTTTTAATGTCCCCGGATTCCTTGAAAAAAATCTGATAACCATGGGGCAGACAAGCTGCCCATGGGGGTGGGGCGAGCCAAGGCAGGGCTGTGTGGAGCCTCTCCGCAGCCTCCCCCTCAGCTGTAGGGTGGCTGAGGCAGTGGGCAGATGCAAGCCCTGCGTTGCTCAAAAAAGCATTGCGCAGCCTGCAGGCAGTCCTCCCCCTGCCTCCCCCTCAGGAGCATACCTGCCAAGTTTCAGCCTGAGAAATAAGGGCCCGGACCGGAAGTAGCAGACTGCCACCATTTTGGAACTGGGCAGAGCATGCTCAGAAGTGACTTTTGATGCTGCTGTGCCCAGTTCCAAAATGGCCGTCGCACCAAAAGTCGCGCTGCAGCCATTTTGGAACTGGGCAGAGCAGCATCAAAAGTCGCTTCTGAGCATGCTCAGCCCAGTTCCAAAATGGCCGCCGCACCAGAATAAACCGGGGGGAAACAAAAAAATCATTTTTTTCGGCTGGGGACAGCCGGAAAAACGGGGGTTTCCCGGGGGATACAGGAGACTTGACAGCTATGCTCAGGAGAGATGCGTGGCTCAGGCACGCTGCAGGCCCCGTGGTGTGATGCCCAGTGCCCCCCGCCTCACCTAGCTATGCCTCCGGATTAGGCAGATTCGTGGAGGAGAGGGTTGTTGAAGGCTACTAGCCATAAAGGCTGTGCTCTGCCTGCAAAGTTGGAGGCTGCAATGCTTCTGGTTTCTGGAAAAAATCACTCAAGGGGAGGGTGCTCCTGCAATGGCGTAGGAAGGGGTGCAGTGGGTGCGGGAGTTATTTTTGCCATTTTGTCACCCCCCTCAGTGATGACACCCGGGGCGAACCGCACCCACCGCACCCCCTTCCTACGCCACTGAGTAGCTTGTTCCCCCTTCCAGGCAACCTAAGCACCGTGTTCTGCACTCGCTACACCCTCTAGAACAGGGGTCCCCAAACTAAGGCCCGGGGGCCGGATGCGGCCCGCGCAAGCCAATTGTGCGGCCCCTGACAACCCCCACCGCCCGCTCTTACCGGTGCACCGCAGTACAGTTGCCCATCTCCGAGTCGGCGCAGCACCAGAAATAGCTTGTGCGCACGCGCAGGCCGGAGGGCGGGGGGACGCGCTCCCATACACACGCACACATGCTATTTCTGGTGCCGCACTTCCCCAGAAGTGCACCGGAAATTACGTCTGCACGTGCGCAGAAGCCATTTCCGGCTCCGTGCCATGCCAGAAAAAGCAAGTGCGTGTGCGTATGGGAGTGTGTTCCCCCACCCTCCGGCCCGCCACGCGATCAGTGCTGGAGGAACCGGCCCAAAGCCGGGTATGTTTGGGGACCCCTGCTCTAGAAGAACCTCCAGTGTAGCTCCACATAGAGCACATTGCAGTAACCCAGCCTTGAGGATTTATGCAAACCCGCAAGTTCTTCCTCAGAAGAGATGCTTAGTTAGCACTGTTGAGCATATATGCACAAAATGGAATTTGGAATTTGCCCAACATCATTTACTGGCAGCTATGATGCAAGATAGTGAGGAGACAAAAACCCAGGCTAGCTGCAAGCAAGCTGCACTCAGAGAGTGAGCGCAACTCTTGTGCAGCCCAATATTATTCTTCCCCCACCATTTGTAGCCCAGCAGCAAAAGGCTCTGACTATCCTGTCACCATAAGCCAAGCCCATTACGTGGTTCACACAGTACAGGTGGTGTTCTCATCCAGGGCCAGCCCAAGACATTTTGCATCTGAGGCGAATCACAAAATGGCGCCCTCCCCCTGCCAGGGAAGAAGGGAGGAGTGAAGCTCTACATTGGGAGCAAGCGGGGAATAAAGATCTTCTACTTGTGATGCATTCCTCGGAGGCCGGAGCTGCTGCCCCTGTGGATCCTGCCACCCGAGATGGTCACCTCACCTTGCCTCATGGGAGGGCCAGCCCTCCAAGAGGATGAGTGCCCACAGAATACCAACACATTGGGCAGCTTCATGAGTCACTGGCATGCAGGCCACTGACTGGACAGACATAGAGACTGACCTTCCCACTCACCTCCAGAGGTGTTCTCTTCAGTAGAGGGTTCAGACACATTGGCATGGCAGTGTGGGGAAGGTTGCATGGCTGCCGCCGCCCATGCTATGCCAGTCCTGTGGAGAAATAGAGGACTTCAATTTCCAGTGCTGCCAGTTCAGCACCTGTCAGGTTACATGTGCAGAAAAAGAAAACAAACAAAATTATCTAGCCCCATCTTCATTAGAAACGACGATGAAGAGCCCTTCGTAACTTCATATGCACTGCTCTTTTTTTAAAAACGATATTTAGGCAAAATATTTGCAAACACCATTATTTTAATGAATTGAATTTGTAACGTGTTTGCAAAGGATGTGTTGGGGGAAACTGTTTGCAATAAGGGAAATGGCATTTTGTGCCTTTCCCCTTCCCTAAAATATTTCTGATGGAATGAACTCTTCCAGTAAAATCTTTTGATGAGGATATATATATCCTCATATATGTATGGTTTTCTAAGAACAAAGAACAAATATGACAAACTTAATCCTTTTAGCTCTTGGGGGGGGGGGAGTATCCATATAATTTTACATGAACCTCAGCTGTGATTTGCCTTTTCAGAAAGTAGATTTGACCCATTAACGTGCCATGTTTGCTAGCATGACTTACTTGTTTTTGATACTGACTCTCCTGTAATGGGAAGATGCAAGGCATACTCTAAGGCAGGCATGGCCAAACTTGGCCCTCCAGATGTTTTAGGACTACAACTCCCATCATCCCTAGCTAACAGGACCAGTGGTCAGGGATGATGGGAACTGTAGTCCCAAAACATCTAGAGGGCCAAGTTTGGCCATGCTTGCTCTAAGGAGATAAAACCCAAGTTTTCTGGTCCCAGGTTCTACTCGAAGCCTTTAAATGTGTGGTTGTTACATCAAAAGAGTTCTGGTGGATCAGACAGAGGTGCCACCTTGTCCAGCCTCCTTTTTTCCAAGAGAGCTGCCTACACAAAAGGGCGGGAAAGCAAACGCCCTGCCCTGTTCTCTGTTCTCTGTTTCTAGCATGCGCTGTTCAGAGGCATGCAGCCTTTTAACACCACTGCAAATGACACGCCTCTTTACCAGTAATAATCTCCCTTTCAAGTCTTCTAACCTAGAGGCTATCAGCACATCCTGTGGCTGTGGCAGTGGATCTTGTAAGTCAATTATACATTACATAAAATTCACCGCCACAGGATGTGGTTGGCCCCTGGCTTTAAAAGAGGATGAGACAAATTCTGAGCTTGCCTTGATTATTTAATATTTTATAGATTATTTTAATATTTCCTATGGTCCCTGGAAGGGTGTCCCAGCCAGGAGTCATTGAATGCTTAAGATCTGCCTCTCTGAGAGGGTGATCTGACTTTGTAGGGTCCCTCCCCACTGCCTCAGAAACCTCAGTGGCCCTTGCCTCACCAACACCAGAGCCCTGGCATTGATAGAAACAAAAGCAGAGCATCTCAGGAAGCATATTAGGGGGAAGGTTTGAATCTGAAGGATCCAAAACCTCCCCACTCAACCCAGCACACTCTCAAAACCGGGGCAAATATACACAAGCCCAGGATATGGCATATATATTTTGGAAACCATGAGAGAGACATTCCTAGAGAAAACAACAACAGGGCAGTTCTACACTAAACATTTAAAGCACACCTAATACACATTGATAGTACATGACTCCCACCCACCCCCAATATAATCCTGGGGACTGTAGTTTGTTAAGGATACTGAATTGTGGCTCTGTGGGGGAGAACTACAATTCCCAGGATTCTTTGGCAGAAGTCGTGTGCTTTAAGTGTGTGGTATGATTTGCCCCCAGAAAGAAATAAAATAGAGGGGAATTGCCATTCCTCCTTTCCTTCCACCATGTGCCTGGCAAGGGTTTGCATCGCCTGATGCTGGGTTCTCGCAACCCTCTGGTAGGATTGTTCTGCCAACTAATTGATGTATTCCAAGCCCTCTCCCACCATTCTGTCAGTTCCAACCTCAACAAAATAAATGGTTGAAGTGTTGCTTCGGAGAGTCTTCAAAGATCATGCAAAAGTGCACTTAGGTCTATGGGAAACCTTCCAATTATAATTTCCCTGTAACAGTCTAAGTACAAATTAATCTAAAATGCCTTGTGTATTGCATTAGAAATTATTCCATCAGAGGTCCAAAGTGATTTTCTCCATGATCCCGATGAGAATGTTCAGCTCTTGTGATCAACATCCTCTGTTTTATTTCAACATTTAATTCGTGTGGTACATTTTAGCCTGCAAATCAGGGGTGGGGAATATAGCTGCCAAGTTTTCCCTTTTCTCGCGAGGAAGCCTATTCAGCATAAGGGAAAATCCCTTTAAAAAAGGGATAACTTGGCAGCTATGGTGGGGAACCTCAGTCAGGGGGCTGAATTCAACCCTCCAGGCCTTTCTAGGCCACAACCCCCCTGCCCAAGCCACACCCTTTGCCAGTCCTGCTCCACACCCTCCTTAGATTTCCCCCCACACCTTTTAGATTGTGTCTTTGAATGCCTCTTCCTTGCCTGCACAAAAGATGGGGAAAGGTGGGTGGGTGTGACCCTCAGACTTTTGCATGGGTGAAATGTTGTCTGCTGTACATCCACTGATCCCCTGGCTTTTGCCTCTGCCTCCCCCTTACCACCCCCACCCCCTGAGCAGGCAGCCCTCAGATTGAAAAATGTTTCCCACCCTTGCTGTAAAAAAACAAAAATGATACAAGACAGCTAGAAGCCATCCTCAAGCAACAAAAGTCTGAGAATTCCTATTGTTACACACATTTTTCTTTATCTCTTACATATTTGCATGTATATCTCAAGGATTTCTAGAAATAATACAGTACTGATAGTTTCTGGCAATATACTGGCAATTGAATCACAAGGTGTGATGCTATGTCATTTAGAAGCTCAAATAACAGAGACAACTTTCAAATCACCTCAAACATAATATTCTTCAGTGAGGGCAGTTTGCATACTGAAATGCGAACCAGTTAGGGTGGCATAGATGCATGTGTGTATGGATCCTTGGGTATCAATTATGCACTCGGTTGTCTTCCACAGAGTTTTTACTAATCCTGTGCAAATGACTACAGTGTGGCGATCTTCAATATGTAGAACAGTGTTTCTCAACCTTTTTTGGGCCACGGCACACTTGTTCCATGAAAAAAATCACGAGGCACACCACCATTAAAAAAGTTAAAAAATTTAACTCTGTGCCGCCCTATATTGACTATATAATTATGACTGTAAGAAACACTTGCCAAATTACAAGGGCGCGCGCACTTCCAGGGGAGCTGCGGGGCGGCTCAAAGGCGAAAGGTTACCTTGACTGCTGCTTACGAGTAATTCCGGACCGCGAAGCCCAGCGTCCGCCGCGCAGCCATGGCGAAGGACGGGCGAAGGAGGCAGGGGAGGCGGAGCAACCTCGATGCGGCTTAAGGGGGGCCAGCGGCGGATCTGGAGCGCGCCTCCCTAGGGGGCCTCCCTAGACTCTAAAACCACCCTCCAGTCGTTTGCACTGAGCTTTGGGAAAGAGGAGGAGAAATATTGCTTTCCGGCGGGTCAGTGTTGTGTATTGGCGGCCGCCAGGCACGTGACAATGCAAACCGCCCTTCTCGTCGCCGCACGTCGCGGCACACCAGCCAGCGTCTCGCAGCACACTAGTGGTTGAGAAACGCTGATGTAGAAGAGGAAGCATGATTATTCACCACCCATTGTTCAGAGCTCCTTCACAGAGCCTGTGCACACTTCTACTCAGATTACACAGACAGAGCCTACAGCTTGTGTGCATAAAGGCTGTCTGCAGAAGACCTGGTCAATGTATGGCGTTTGGAAGTAGGTCCAGGAGTTGCAACCGTGTAGTAGAAAAACACGGTATATGTTTTCAGATTCTTTGCAACAAGTGGTAATGCCATCCGGACTGGAGTGTCTATTTCCATCTCTGGCTGGTTTGCTGGCTCCATTGACTCTTAGACCACGATTACTTGGTCACTGTGCTCCATAGTCTGGTGACCTCCAGATTTGAGTATTGTAGTGCACTATATGCATAGCTGCCAAGTTTTCCATTTTCTCGCGAGGAAGCCTATTCAGCATAAGGGAAAATCCCTTTAAAAAAGGGATAACTTGGCAGCTATGACTATATGTGGGGCTGCCCTTGAACCCAATTCAGAAACTTCCTATGGTGAAAAATGTAGCAGGCAGGCTGAAGGGGGAGATGACTTTAACCAGTCACTTTTGCTTCAGACAAGAATGGAATCTGAAAGTAGTGTTTTCCTATACTAGGCATGTCCAACAGGTAGATCGTGATCTACCGGTAGATCACTGGACGTCTGCTGTAGATCACTGGTAGATCATTGGCTCCCCCAAAGAAGCTGAACAACTGTGACTCCCCTAAAAAAAGCTCAACATTTTACCTCCTCCCTGAAAAAACTCAATAACTTTGACCCGAACCCCCCCAAAATGGGGCCTTCCTAAAAAAAACTCAACAACTTTGACCTAAACCCCCCAAAAGGGGGTAGATCGCTGCCATTTTATAACTCTGTGAGTAGATCACAGTCTCTTGGGAGTTGGCCACCCCTGTCCTATACCAATAGTTTAGGGACTTTTACCATCTTGTAACCAAGCTACATTTTACTGTCTGCAGAGCTTTTTTTACTGCTGTATTGAAAAGTACGTGAATATGATCTCTGGGGAGTTTGTAAGTAAACCATTTTATAACTTACTAAATGTGTGGTCTTCTATGCTGGGGGAAGAAGGAAATTTGGAAGGAGATTTTAAAGTGGAATACTTTGGAATTAACCGAAAGGGGCACTTTTAAAGGATTTAAAGCCTGTATTTCCACACTTTTATTTACTGTATGTTTTTGTCTTAGAAGATATTTAGTAGGACCAGTTCTGGAGTTGCTTCTATTACCTGTTTTGTTATTTTGCAGATCTATTGTAAAACTGATATCCTGAAAGATTGAATTTTGGAGCATTCCCACCATATGTGGAGTTATGTGCCTTTGGCGGTGCAGCCTCTCCAGCACCTACGTGAAGTTCCTGGGTGTATCATCGCTAGCTTACATGGTGTTAGGTATCACCTGTAGATATCTTTGTATTGTTAACCATGCCGTGTTCTTCAGATGAAGGGCAGTATAGAAAATTAATTAATTAATTAATTCCACTTTCATCCAGTATTTTCTGTTCCACTGCAATTGGTATATTTTGTACATGTCTTTCTTCCAGTTCATTGCTGATGAGGAAATAAAACATATTTTTTACATATTCTGTACAATACACATATATCCCTCAACTATTTATTTTCTAATCAGTTGCCTTCCTTTCAAAGTTAATGATGTTCCAGATGGATAGTTCTGTTAGTCTTTTGCACCAAATAATCTTATGGAACCTTTAAGACAAATGAAATGCACTGGCTAATGGCCTATCAAAAACTTATCAAAAACCATCTACAGTTGCATGTCTACTCAGAAGTAAGTCCCAATGAATTAAATTAGGTTTACTACCAGATAGGGATGGAAGGAACTGTCAATTTCTGTTCAGTTTTCCATATTTCTGAAGCAATTTATTATTATTTTTTAATCCTAATGAAATGCCTTCAGCATTTTAGAGTGAATTTCTCCTAAGAATACATTTTTTATGCAGTTTTGACTAATATACACATTTTTGCAAGCGTTTTCTACCTTTAGAAAAGGTATGCAAGCATTTTGTACCTTGTTTACACTAATATATTCATGTTTATGCACAGGTTTACCTAATTTGTGATTTCTTGTAAACACTGGTTAGTTGGAAAACTGCACTGCAAAATTCAGGTACTGTAAGTGCAAGAACGGCTATGTTTCATTTCTCATGTTGTTTTGGAAACTGCAAATTTGACAAATTCAGCTTAATTTAACTCTCAACTGAATCAAATTTCTTCCCCAGCCTCACCAGCTTGATTTTACACATCATCTTATCTTATTTCCCTCACTTAGGCATTAAGGAGGGATGTTTCCTTATACATTGATAACTTATAGTATGTGAATTGCCTTTTTCATTTTCATTTTTTTGAAAGATGAGACGTGGAATAAGTTATGTGATATACCCAGTAGTGATGGATTTTCTTTTTATGAGTTTAATAAAAGACAATCATTTCTAATTTTTCTACCATAAAATATTCAGTATTATTCCACCATATTTCAGTGTCATAGACTGAATTGACAACTTGTCTATCTTCCTCTAATTTATTTATCCATTCTGAAGGAGACCCGGTTATAAAAGAAAAATTTTCTAGATGGCTATGATACAAAACATAAGTTTTCCCTTTCAGAATGATGTAGGTGCTGAAAAAAATCCCCTGCAGTGGAGCAACAGGAAGTGTTCTGCGCGAACTGTGTGTTCTTTCGTTTTGCATTATTCAATTATTTTGATCTGCCAGTTTCAATTACAAAGAGATTAGCATTTCATACAAGATAATGACCTCACCCTTCAGATGTAGCAACTGGTGTGATTTCAACACTATAGTTAAATGCTTCACACTTTCTTGAACCACCACCTGTCTAGGTTGATGCTATAAGGTCTCATTTGCTATTGAGAGATTTGGAGATTGTTTTGCTTACAAATACAGGCTGAGCCAAGACATTTTGCTGCCTAAAACAAAGGACAGGATGGCACACCTCCCAGTTTTAAATACAGATGCAGATCAATCTGACAGTTGAATATAATTTCAATTTCACCACACCTGAGATCAGCAGGTTAACTTCTTAGGGACACAGGGCAGGTTGTGTGGCACACCCATGTCTATCTTACAACAGAAGGAAATGGCCAGGGGGGCCAGGGGGAATGGAGCCCCAGCATTCACCACAAGATCCGCCCTCCCCAGAATTCAGCACTTGAAGAGGCTGCCTCAGTCTTCGTAATTGTAGGGCCATAGCTGAGCACACCAGAGTGCAAGCAAACGCATTCTAAATGCAGGTGCAAAATTGCATCAGATTCCCCGATTGTGCGTGGGATCCTTAGCCAAACCCCGGCTGCTTCCAGTCCAGATAAAGCCAAGCTCTAAAATGCCCCACTCTCTGTCTTTTAATTCACACTGCAAAACTATTTCTCTGCCCCTTCCACTAGTTGAACGGTGGCATTTTCTAAAGGGATTTTCAGTCATTCAGGAAACAACAACTGATAATCCCTGACTATTAGCAAGAAATGAAAGATAGCAGCCAGAAATCTTAAGGGCTTTTTTTCTGGCGGTGTTCAATGGTACACAGTACCGGCACCTTCCCCGCCCCCCCCCCAAATCTTGTGCTGCTAGTGCCACCGCCTTCCATTCTGTGGCTAGGGCACGAGGTGAGCATGGGCAGTGTGGCTGGTGGCTGGAAGGAGGGGAAGGGGGGAGGAGGAGGGCAGAATGCTGGGTGGGTGTGAACAGCAGATGGAGCAAGGTGGGGGGAAGCTTGAGGAAGGGGGAGGGGCATGCAAAGTGGGAGCGGCGGAAGAGGGGGAGAGAGAGAGGGAGAGAGAAGGGGGGTGGAGAGGCTCAGGGCCATCTTAAGTATATCTGGCGCCGTGGTGCAAAGATCCCTCCGGTGCCCTCCCCCGTTTCCCAGAGTTGCTCCCGACGAGGGCGGAGAGGGCGGTGAGCTGATGCTGGGAGGCGCCACGCCACACCGCCTCTTCCCTGGCCGCCTCTTCCCTGGCACCCGTGCCGCAGTGGCCACAGCAGGCAGGGGCTCTGCTGCTTCAGCGCGTGAGGGCAGCGAGCTGATGTCAGGAAGCGCCGCATCCAGCCTCCAGCTCTTCCCTGGCACCCTCCAGAACTTGGCGTCCTGACACCCCGCGCCACTTGCCTCTATGGGCAAGACACCCCTGGAGAGGATCATGGCGAGTACTGGCACCTTTTTTCCTATAAAAAAGCTGAGCTTAATATCATATACTACTCAACACAGTGCTTGTTATATGAACCTTGGAAACTCCAGTAATATTGTAGGCCTGCATAAGCACACTACTCTGCCCCAACACTAGGAATTATCCTAATATTGTATCTGGTTTGAGAGGATCGCCTTGCCCCCGCGATTGAGCATGTTGCACAATGTCAGCACGCCCTGAGGCGGGCTCTCATGACATCAGCAGACCCCCAATGTCCAATCCTCATTCAAAGCCCACAAACCTTTCTCTATCCAATTTCTCTATGCCACACATCATTTTATAATCTTCTATCATGCTACCTCTTACTTGCCTCTTCTCCAAAGTAAAACATCCCAAATGCCGCAACCTTTTCTCACAGGAGTCCTTCCATTCCCTTGATCATTTGGGTTGCCCTTTTCTGAACCTTTTTCAACTGTGCCCTATCCTTTTTGATGTGAGGTGATGTGAACCATACATATTACATGCAAGTCCAGCTATGCAAACACTCGTTATATGAACTTTCAGTTATCTGCACATGAAGGATCTTTACTCTAAGGTCGCTAAAGGAATGTCTGATTCAAATATCCGAACAGCAGGAACTGCATGTATACAAATCAGCAATAGTTGTTCAGCACCCTGACTGAGTGCAACCTATGGAACTGTGGTCAGTGAAAATAAAATGAAAGGAGAGGAGAATCTGAATAGCAAGGCCTGTGTGTACGGTAATTATGTTCAAGCTTCTGTTGTTGTTGCTTTTTTTAATCATTTGGGGGTTAACCATTATGGTTTTGGGAATGCACCGGGATTTTCCCAATTAAGAATGGAAATTGTCAGCTCACTATGCAAACACTCACCTTATGAACTGTTTCTCATGAACAGATTAGGTTCACCTAGCGCAGGCACCCCCAAACTTCGGCCCTCCAGATGTGTTGGACTACAATTCCCATCTTCCCCAACCACTGGTCCTGTTAGCTAGGGATCATGGGAGTTGTAGGCCAAAACATCTGGAGGGCCGCAGTTTGGGGATGCCTGACCTAGCAGGACCTGCATGTATTCTGAATGCAATCACACCATAGGTTTGTATGATGCCATGGTATGGACAGACTCCCCCCCCCCCAATTCCTTTCCTAATGATTCCTAGCATAGAATCTGTCCTTATCACAGCTGCCGCACACTGGGTCTACATCTTCATCAAGCTATGACCCGAAGGTCTTGTACCTGATCCAGCCTGAGCATGTATGTGAAATTAAGATTTTTTTTGTGCCAGCATGCATGGGTAACAAAAATCACAGTAACAGCCAAATTGGAATGGAACTACCGTAAATTAGGGCTGCCATAAATCTGGGAATCGGGCTGCGAAATGGCATTCAGGCAGATTTTTGCTGAATCTGCAAAATATCCCGGAAAACCCGGACGTATGGCAAGTAGGGCGATTTTTCTTAAAAAATGTTTTTAAATATGACAACCCTATCTAAATAATCTGTTTCACCAAACTATGGCTGAAGTTGTGACTCATCCACAAACGACAATCAAATCCTAGATGGCAGATATTTTTTCAGTGATCAACCTGGCACTAATATGCAGGGGTGGAGGAAGCTGCTCCGGCACCTGGAGCGGTGTGCACCCAGGGGTGGGGTGCTGCCATGCAGCGAGCATGTGTGGCGTCACCACACACAACGCATGCGCGCTGGGCAGCGCCGCCGTCGGCAAACCGCTCCAGCGCCACGTGGGGACGGTGTCGGGACCCTCCGGTTGCGGATGCAGCCGCAAGCACAGGACCTCGGCACCATCCCCGCAAGGTACTGGAGCGGCTTCCCGCCAGGAAACCGCTCCAGTGACACGTAGGGACAGCGCCAGGCCCTATGGTCATGGGTGCAGCCACGAACACAGGACCTTGGGCTGCCTCCTCACTTGCTTCTCCAACCGAAAGTGCACGGAGGAAGGTCTGACCGTCTGCTCCGACAGAGATGGAGGAAAAGCGGAGAGGGTGAGGAAGAGGACACACAGCAAGCTCCATGCACAGCCCCACCCGCCACTCTGTTGAGTGGCATGTGAAGTAGCCAATGGTGCCTCGCCTTTCCCCTCCCAAGAGCAACATTTCACTGCCCCTCCCATGTTGCCTTTTACGGCGCGCTGGCGTGCAGCTTCCCCCGCCTCCTCATTGGGCGGCAAGGTTTGAAGGAGGCCTTGCCGCACTGTGCTGGTTGGGCTAATCCCGGCTCCTTCGGCAATATGAAGGGAAGGGGGATGGCGGCAACATCGGGGCCTCCGGGGTGGCGGTCGCGGCGGCAGTGGCGGCCGTCATCGGAGGTGGAGGTGGGGGGCGCCCTGAGTGTCACCCCCCTCCAGGGTGGCACCCGGAGTGGCCCACCCCCAACGCCCCCTTGCTACGCCCCTGCTAATATGCAGCACCCCACCTTTTATTAACCCATTGTGGTTTGAGGCCTGCTGAGGAAATTTCCAATGCAGTCCAGTTCTTTCAGTAGATTTTTGTGAAGAAAACCAGGGTCATCTTGTTTGATAAAGTTGAGGAACACTGCTTTGGAACTTGCACTGTATCTAGAGTGAAGTTGGCATCTATCACTCAGCATTTTTGAACATTCCCACGTTTGGCTTCAGTGGATATGTTAGGTACATAATTACAGGTGTCACAGTGGCCGGAGTGGACTGCTTCAGAGTAACGACGCTACGCAGCTCTGCATTTTATTCTTTTATTGGTGCTGCGTATTTACAGTGCTCAAGTCATTGCTATTTACACGGAGCGATGTTGTCAGTCGGTTTCAGAACCTCCTAATGGCTTTTGGCGCGTCTTTCTCCAACACAAAAGCTTTGGCAGACCCATCCTCTTGCCCCTCCTCTTCCTGCGTAATTCTGGAGTTGGAGGGATGGGTCTTCCCCCCTTGCTTGCCCCTTCCTGTCCCACCTGGGACCCTGGCTCCTCTACCTTGCCTGAGCCTCGGACACGACTTCCTGCTTCCCCACTGGAATCGGAACTCTCCCTGCTTTCCCCTTTGCTCGGGGACGGGCTTGAACTCAGGAGGGGAGGGACTTCGCGATATCCCCTGTCCCTCACATCCACCCCCCTCCCAAGCTCTCCTTCACCCCTCCCCAGGCCCCCCCCATGTGTCGGTGACGACTGGAAGCCTAAGAACTCAGTGCTCTCCGAGCCCGTTGGTGTGAATACCTCCCCCCAGTCCTGCGAGCCCCCCCCTTCCGCCTGGGCGGACGGGAATCCCAAAAAGTCCGTGGCGTCAGAGCTGGTGGGGGTAAAAACGTTCTGCCAATCTGCTCCTTCCTCTGACTGGGTGGATCTCGGTGACACCCATACCTCATCCTCTGGTTCCTCAAACTCCGCTTCCCAGCGCCATGGTGAGCTGCTCTCCCGTGCCTCCTCCTCCTCCCCCTCCCTTTCCATGTGCCAGGGCTTGGGTCTGTGGGGAAAGAGGGCGTGAAATTCTTCCACCAAGAATTCCTCCTGTATCTGAGTGGCTGGGACCCATTCATTCTGGGACGGTGGAGCATCCTCCCATGCCATGAGGTACTCCAGTCCCCCCACCCCCCACCTTGAATCCAGGATGGCCGTGGCCTCATTGAGTTGCTCCCTGCCTTCCCTCTCCCCCCCTCCCTCGGGGGTTTGTTCGCTGTCTCGGAGCCTGCTGCTTTCCCTGTACGGCGACAGCAGCGATCTATGAAACACTGGATGCACCCTCATGTCCTCTGGCAGTGCCAGCCTGTATGCCACCGGGTTTACCTGTTGCGTGACCGTGAAGGGGCCCAGCCTTTTGGGTGCCAGCTTTTTGCACCTCCCTCTGGTGGGAAGGCCCTCCGAGGACAACCACACCTTGTCCCCCACCCTGATGACCTCCCCTTGTCGCCTGTGGCGATCTGCCCCCTTTTTGTACGCTTCCTTGGCCCTCTCCAAGTGGTCTCTGAGCTGCTGGTGCACCGTCTCCAGTTCCTCTGCCCAATCCTCAGCCTGTGGGCCCTCCTCCTCCTCCTCCTCCCTCTCCCTCTCTGGGAAAGATCTGAGGTCGCGCCCGTAATTGGCCTTAAAGGGCGACACCCCTGTGGAGACGTGCACTGCATTGTTGTAGGCAAATTCTGCTAGTGGCAAGCGATCCACCCAGTCCGTTTGCCGCTGGCTGACGTAGCATCTCAGGTACTGCTGCAGAATGGCGTTGACCCTCTCCGCTTGTCCGTTGGTCTGCGGGTGTCTAGCCGTCGACAAGCTGACCTCCACCTGCAGGAGGTTCATGAGCCGCCGCCAGAACCTGGAAACAAATTGGCGGCCACGATCCGAAATAACCCTTAAAGGTAATCCATGCAGTCTGAAAATGTGATCAACAAACAGTTTGGCTGTCTCTTCTGCCGAGACTGCCCTGGCACACGGTATAAAGTGACACATTTTGGACATAAGGTCCACCACCACCAACACTGCAGTCTTACCCCTGGACGAAGGCAGATCTGTGATGAAGTCCATGGACACCACTTCCCACGGCCTGTGTGGTGTGGCTAAGGGCTCCAGCAACCCTGGTGGCGCTGCTCTGACCACCTTCGCCCGCTGGCAGGTGGTACAGCCCCTTACATAGTCTCGAACATCTTCCCGCACCCCTGGCCACCAGAAGTGTCTCATGACTAGGTGAGCGGTTTTGTCCCTTCCAAAATGCCCCGCTGTAGGGTTGTCGTGCATCTGCTTGAGGACCGTACGTCGAAGCTGGGTGGTGGGTAGGTACAGCGCACCCTTGTAGAAAAGCAGCCCTCTGCGTTCTGCAAAGTCTTTTGCCTGCTCCCTCCCCCCTCTCAGTTCTCTGAAGATGCGGTTGGCAAATTCATCCGCTGCCGTCAGTGCTGTGAGTTCTGCCTCGCTCACCACAGCTGCTCCGCAGGACCATGCCGACGGGGGGAAAATGTGCCTTGGGGCTGGTGGCGCCTCCTCCTCCATGTACTCTGGCTTGCGGGAGAGGGCATCCGCCCTGACATTCTGCTCCCCCGGGATGTAGTGGATGGAGAAGTTGAAGTTCGAGAAGAACTCTGCCCACCGTATCTGCCGCTGGTTGAGCACCCTGGCAGTTCTCCAGAACTCCAGGTTCTTGTGGTCTGTGCACACCTGGATGGGGTGCTTCGCGCCCACCAGGAAGTGTCGCCAGTGCTGGAACGCAGCGTAGATCGCAAGAAGTTCCCTATCAAACACTGTGTAGTTGCGTTCAGGCTGTGTCAGCTTCCTGGAGAAGAAGGCACAGGGTCTCCACTCCCTGTTGGCGTCCAGTTGCAACAAAATTGCGCCCACAGCTTTTTCAGAAGCATCTGTCTCAATGCGTAGGGGCGCGTCCTGCACCACATGGAACAGGTTTTGGTCTGAGGCGAACACTCTCTTGAGGCTTTCGAACGCTGCTTGCGCCTCTGGTGTCCACTTGAACTTCTGCTTGCCTCTCAGGCAGTCCGTGATGGGAGCCGTAACGCGAGAGAAGTTCTTGATGAACTTCCTGTAGAAGTTAGCGAAGCCTAGTAGGCGTTGGGCATCTTTGCGCGTCCTGGGGCTGTGCCAGTCCAGGATGGCCTGCACCTTGTCCTTGTCCATCGCCAGCCCCTTGTCTGACAGCTTGTAGCCCAGGAAGTCCACCTCTTTGGTGTGAAACTTGCACTTCTCCAGCTTCACATACAGGTGGTTCTCCTTCAGGCGTTGCAACACCTCTCTGACATCTTTCACATGCTGCACTGGGTCATTCGAGTAGATAAGGATGTCATCTAGGAAGACCAAGCATTTCCTGAAGAGGAGGGACCCCAGGACGTGGTGCATGAAGGCCTGGAAGCATGCTGAGCCCCCTTGCAAACCGAAGGGCATCACCAGATATTCAAAAGAGCCCAGAGGCGTGAACATCGTGGTTTTCCATTCATCTCCTTCCCGGATCCTGATCAAGTTGTACGCCCCCCTTAGGTCCAGCTTGGTGAAAATCTTGCCCCTGCGTGCCGCTGTCAGGAGATCATCCACTCTGGGCATGGGGAAAGCCACGGGCTCTGTCACCGAATTCAGCCGTCTAAAGTCCACCACAAGACGGCGCTGTTGCGTGTCTTTCTTGTCCACCCAGAAGACCGGGCTGCCCCCTGCTGCCTTGCTTTCCCTTATGAACCCCCGCTTGAGGTTCTTGTCGATGAAAGCGCGCAGATCCTCCAGCTCCTGGTCTGACATGGCGTACAGCTTGGCTGGGGGTATCGTCGCCCCTGGCACCAGGTTGATCTGGCAGTCAAAAGGCCTGTGCGGGGGTAGGTGGTCGGACTCCGCTTCGCTGAAGACCTCCTGCAGGTCCCAGTACTGCTTGGGTATTGCCTCACCCCCTTTGATATGCATGGTGGCCACCGTGGCTATCGGAGGCCCCTCCCCTGGTTGGTGCTGCATGCAATGTTCCAGACAAAAGTCTGACCCAAACGTGATGCACCTCTGGTGCCAACTGATGGAGGGGTCGTGGCGCGCCAGCCAGCTCATGCCCAAGACGATGGGGGGGTCTGAGATGGTGGTGACGTTGAACGCCAGTGTCTCTGAGTGCCTTCCCACCGTCATTCTCATGGGGGGGGTTTGATGTGTGATGGCCCCTCCCAGCAGCTCCCTGCCGTCAATGGTTGCTACGTGCAGAGGAAAATCCAACTGCAAAAGCTGGATTTGGTGCTCTTCTGCAAAGCTTCTCGAGAAGAAGTTGGCGGACGCCCCACTGTCAATTAAGGCGAGGACCGTCAGGGGATAGCCATTTGGGAGCGTTAGCGTCACTTCTAGAACCACTCCTGCTCTGGGAGGGGTGGGCTGGCTCTGCACCTCTCTGTGCGGGTGGGCGGGCTGGGGCTGTTGTCTGCTGACTGTGCCTGGCTGCTGCCCCTTGTCTCCTGCAGCCAGGCTTTCCCGTTTCCCTGCTGTGGTGCTGCGTCAGTGGGGGAGGGCACCACCGTTCCCGCCTTTCCTTGCCACTCCCTGCGATGTGGGCAGTCTCTGACGAGATGCTGGGGTGAGTTGCAGAGAAAGCAATTCCCGCCCCTTCCCTCCTTGCGTCTTGGCGCCGCTGGGGTTTGAAAAGCCCGCGCGCGCGCGCTATCAATCTGCATGGGCTCCTGGTCCTGGCTGGCTCCAGGCGTGGCCTGAAAGGGTTGTTGAGGGAGTGGCTTCTCCTGCGACCGTGGGAACCAAGCCCGCTTTGCGCGCGTCGCTTGCTTGTCGTTCCACCGGGATTCCTGCCTCACCCCCACCGCCAGAGCTGCTTTGCTCAGCTGATCCATAGTACTGGGCTTTGGACCTCTCGAGAGTTCATCCTTCACCTCCTCGCTCAAACCCAAGTAAAACGCAGCTTGCATGGGAGGCGAATCCAAAACCCACCCCAGTCTGTGCACCAGCATGGTGAATTTCGCCCAATATGCGCGAACTGTCATATTTCCTTGGCGTAAATTATGCAGTTCCTCCTTAGTCTGGTCCAAATGACTATCGGACGAATACATCGTCCTCAAACCTTCTAGAAATTGTTGGACATTTTTCATGCAAGGATTCTTGGTTGCGATTAATGGTCTTAGCCACTCCCTGGCTGCTCCGGTGAGATGTTCCACAATAAACGCTACTCTGTGCTCATCATCGGGGAACTCATTCTGGTGCAGCTCAAGAGCATACACGATCTCAGTCTCAAAGCCCTGAAACTCCTTCGGGTCTCCATTGAACTTGCTTACAAGGGTCCCTGCTCTCCTTCCTGGCAGCACTTGGACTTGGGGAGCCCCTCCCGCCTTGTTTTTCTCTGCATCCAGCTTGTTTTGGAGGTCTACCGCCACCGCCCTTAAATGCTGCTCTTTTTCCTGGAGCTCTCTCACCTGTTCCGCAAGTTGTAGCCGGTCGTCCTGGACCTTCTTAGTCTCCTCTTTAGCTGCCTTCAATTCTCCCTGCGCCTGCAGCGACAGCTGTTGCAGTTCTAGCTGGGCTTGCTCAGCGATCTGCCGCCACTTCTCCGCCTCGGACACGCTCATCCCGGCAACTCCGAAGTAGCCCAAAAATGATTAGGAGGTTGCTGTCACAGTGGCCGGAGTGGACTGCTTCAGAGTAACGACGCTACGCAGCTCTGCATTTTATTCTTTTATTGGTGCTGCGTATTTACAGTGCTCAAGTCATTGCTATTTACACGGAGCGATGTTGTCAGTCGGTTTCAGAACCTCCTAATGGCTTTTGGCGCGTCTTTCTCCAACACAAAAGCTTTGGCAGACCCATCCTCTTGCCCCTCCTCTTCCTGCGTAATTCTGGAGTTGGAGGGATGGGTCTTCCCCCCTTGCTTGCCCCTTCCTGTCCCACCTGGGACCCTGGCTCCTCTACCTTGCCTGAGCCTCGGACACGACTTCCTGCTTCCCCACTGGAATCGGAACTCTCCCTGCTTTCCCCTTTGCTCGGGGACGGGCTTGAACTCAGGAGGGGAGGGACTTCGCGATATCCCCTGTCCCTCACATCCGGGAAATAAGTTTCCCTAAATATCCTCAATCATTATTTACAATCTAACCTCTACTGAGACTCTTGTCTGAATGTGTTGCCAGTCACATTCAACAATACTGAGCTAGGTGGACAAATAACAACTTCATATACTTTCCTCGTGGTAATGAGGCTACAGCCTGTCCAGGGGCCTTCTGGATCTCTTCATTTCAAAAAGGTGTGTGTCCCCCTCCCTTTCCCGGTGCTTTGGCTGTACATGGCACCATTGTCTGATATTCTTTTGGCACTAGGTGAATAACTTCTTAATTGCCCAGACTTTAGAGCCATTATATGTTATTTTTCAATCTGCATTGCTATTTACTGAATTATGTTTTATTTTATCATCTTTATTTTTCTTTGATAGTGCTTCAAACTTCTTTACTAGACCTCTCGGAGTACTATTTCTGAACAAATAAATAAAATAATCCCTAGTGAATTTGGGCATAGCATTAATCCATAAAATTTGAGAAATATTCTATTAAGAAAAGTCTGCAGGAATCTATGTCCCCCCCCCCAAGAAAGCCCCACCCCCACCCCAATGCTTTAGTTTCTGATGCAACATTTTCCATGTTTTCTCTCAACAGGAATAATTCCCAAAGCACTCCTGCACTCCTGTGGCAAGACTGGCCCTAAGAGTCCAATTAAGTCAGCTGTTCTATATTCATAACCTAGGTACACTTTTCATCTACAGCTCCAGATAGAACTAGGAGGTAACAGAGATGCCAAACACTGATGTCTAAAGGTGGCTGCCCTCCATTATTTTTTCTCCTTATACAGAATACTTATGTGCACCACAATTTATTTATTTCAGGAAGATTTAAGGTTCTGTTTAAGGTGCAAACAGTAGGTGGAGGTCACAAAATGAAAGGAAGAAAACTTGAGACATGTAAATTATTCCCAATTTAACTTCTCTTTCAGCTATCAATTTAAAGGTGCTCAGATCCCCCACCCAAACACACAATTGTGGCACGTGTGTGAAGAGATTCTACATATATATATATATACTAACATTTTGCATATGCTGTAAGCCACCCAGAGTGGCTGGGGAAACCTAGCCAGATAGGCAAGGTTGTTATTGTTGTTGTTGTTGTTATTGCTTGGGCCAGGATCAGCGCCACATGGAATATTTCTATATGTGCATGTTGTAAGGCCACCTGGCACATGGTCACACGGTGTGTGAGTGCAGTGGGGGAATGCGGCCGCTGGGTACCATCGCCACTCCCTCTTTTATCACATGAGGGGTATTTTGCAGGAACACCCCTCGTGTTAAAATAAAATAGAAATTAATGGAGAATATGACACATTGAACCTGTTTTGCCATGAGAAAACAACAGTTAATTTGTAGTAACATTTCTATGAACGGTATGGTGGGGGAAGGCAGCTCTACGTTCTCCTTCAAGGCTACTCTTGCAGGAAAGTGACTAAACTTTAAAAATAAATGCAACTCAAGTATTAGCCACCATGAAAGCACGAATCGACAGTATGCTCAGCAAAATGAAAAAGAGCTATAGCAACAGCCATTTTCTGGGCATGAGGTATTTTTTAATATATAAAGATATATTATAACTGAGCAAATTATTTTCTCCAGTGGTAATTACTGAGGACACCGAATACTGCTCTGGATCCTTGAAGAATTCAGTTTCTATTTAACCTACAGCTGTCCACATGTACAGGCCTACATGGCTAAAGTGAGCACCCCACAGTTGTCATGTTGCAATTTTTTTGCCATCCTTCATACCCAATAAAACAACCTTACCACCTGATTGCAAAATGTGTGTAAATAATATTTAATATAAACCAAATATTGAGAGGCCCAGGGCAGAAAGCACACAGATGCAAGAATTCAAACAACAATTTATAACATAAAAGCAGAAGGCCTTGGGAGTCTATGCTGTAGAAATGGCTGTTTTGACTTAATTTTGCTCCTTAAGTTCAAGCAAGTGATGGGGGTTTCTCCCAAAATTGCCTTTGTAGTTCCAGTAATAAAGCTGCTTCATACTTCTAGAAAAATGCAGATCATCGATAATCAAGCATGGCCCAGTTGATTAAATTTATGTAAGCTGCCATCCTGGCTGAGAAAATACCACATGGAAGATGCTACAGAAACAGGCTACATGCAACACACGACGACAACGACATGCTTGGGAAGTTCACAACCTAATCACACAGTGACTGATAGGTATGTTGCTCAGTCGTGACCGACTGCTTTAAAACCATATTTCCAGTATTATGCTATGCAGCTATACATTGTTATGGATATAAGCCCTGCTTGCCTGTAAATATATATTTGTTCACTATAAATCTTTTAGCGTCCATGACATTTACAGGAACAAGCTTTTTACGTAACATTCCAGACAGAGAGTCAGAAGAGACTGAAAAGGAAGGGCTCACTTAAAAGAGATCTGGTGCAAGGCAAAGAATACATATTTCCAAAGATGTATGGAAGCTCAGCCTATCAAATTAATTGATCTCTCAAGTTATCTCCTAGGCATGCAGTTCCAGCTGCTCACATTCCTCTCAACAAGCTAATCCAAGTGCTCCATTTACTTCAGATTTTTACAGGAACCTGGCAAATTTCCTTGCGTTGTAGCAAGACCAGAGAGATTTGGCTTCTTCGTCTGCTAAACATAAAAAATTTGCTTTCATTATACCGGTATATAACTTGCCCAAACAAGTGAATACAGGTTTTGATTATAATGCACTAGAATTCAAAAACAAAAAATATAAATTATGTCAACATCAGCTTTACCTTCAGTCACATAGTTGTGGTCTCGAAGAAAGCCATGGTTAATTTTCCGTGTGTCTGTGTCCTCGCCCATTTACAGCAGGATTACTCAGCATGCCTGTCCGCAGTGGACTGATAGAATCAGCAGAGGTCGTCACAAGAACACCATCCATGCTGCCACTGCCTAGCAGAGGCAAGAAGCAGACTGTGGTATGATGTACAGCATAATGAGAGCTTGTGATGCAGCAAAGATTTGAAGGTGAATGAAAGAAAGAACAAGCACAAGATCGGCTCCAAAAAATCAACAATGCAGAACTCAAAATGCCAGGAGGGGTCCAGATGCAAAGGAAAGAGGCCCTGCTGACACAGCTAGATTCTCTAGCCAGCTGCTCCTTAAATGAGCTCCTATGCAGAGGCAGCTCCAAAAGCTTGCCGCTGAGAAATCTTGCAGAATGTGAAGAAAGTGGCAGGCAGCTGACTGCAGCAAATGCTGCCTGGTACTAGCTCAGTGATTGTTGCTGCAGCTACTGCTGTCATCTGCCTATGCTGCATCTGAGCAAGCCCCTCCCAGCCAGCCTCTCGCTATCCAACCAGGGAAGATTTGCATGGAAGTAAAACTGGAAAATGAGAATGCAGGCAAGGATTTCAGCTTGTGTGCCTGGAAGCCAGGCCTTTACATTTAAGGGAGAAAATAAAACAAAAATACTAAAATCAACTTGCTCTACATCATCCCATTCTAGGATAGGATTAATTTGATCTTATTCATGTTTTGTTATAGCTGTAGCAATTGGGTTCTCCTGTGCTCACTTCTTTCCTTCTGCGTTATGTTGCAATCTTGGATTGCCAAGGCAGGAGGCCCTCCCTACTTGCTATGCCATGGTTCTTGGGAGAGAACCTTGACACTCGTTGTCGACTCCAGCTCCCATCAGCCCCGGACAGCATAGCCAATGGTCAGGGGCGATGCAAGTGCATAGGTTTCCCAACCCTGCCTTATGACAAGACTAGTTTGTAGCATTTTCCACATCTCCAACACAGCCTCCAATGGAACCCAAGAGGGAAAAGTTAAAATAAACAACTTCTGTATGGCCCAAGTCAGCAAAAATGGTTGGTTTTAGCAAAGGGTTGTTGGTTATAATACTAATTGTATATAAATGCATTCCACAACTAGGGCTGGCCCAATATTTTTGGCACCTGAGCCGAACCACAAAATGGAACCCCACCACCAGGGAAGAAGGGGTGAGTGAAGATCTACTTCAGGAACAAGGGATGGGAAGTGAAGATCTATATCGGGAACAAGCGCGGGGGGGGGGATCTAATCAACCTTCCCCAACAGTGGGAATCAAAGGCCATCGTGGGCTAGGGTGCTTGTCTGAATCACACTGGGCATGTGCAGAGCCCCGGAGACCCCAATATTTCCTCCCTAGGTATGCAAGGAGACCATCAGTGCCATTAGTGTCTCCTATTCACTGAGAGGCCACTGTGGGGGCGGCATGCAGAGGGCTGCCAAGGAAGCAGAATGTCTGGCTTCCTGGCAGTGTGTCGCAGTCATTGCTGCCACCACAGCAACAGCAGAAGGCAATGCATTCCTGGGAGGGCTGGATCTGCTTCTCTTGTGGCTCTTGCTGCCTGAGGCATTTGCCTCACCTTGTCTCATGGGTGAGTGGCTTGGCCCTGATTTAAACTCACCATTCCACTGTGAGATCAGGGCTTTGACAGGATGGTAAAGCTTTCTCAGCTGTAAAACCACCACCACCACCCCGAGCATTCGGGAATTGATCAGGCTCCAGGGGCAGAACATTCAAACAGGTACACCACTTTTCTAGGTGTGAATTACCTCCACCAACCCAAACTTCACCAGATATTGGTCAGACTACGACTACAGGCACAGTACCGTCGGACCACAACTTGCATCACTCAGGGAGAGATTACATTGAAGATATGATCTGTTTGGTGTGTTAGACCGATGAACATTTGAGACAGCCACATGGAAACCACCAAGTCCCAAGCTGGCCCAACAGCAGCCTCTATATGGATGTTAGACTCACTATGAACTATTGCCCTGAGGTCCGCCAGCATAATGCTAGATATTTTATAGCAAAGGAAATGGAACTCCTATAGACATTGGTGATGCTCCTGCCCTGGCTCTCCAGTATGGCCTGGTGCTGCACCAAGTAGGTCAGACCCACCCAGCTGACCCACTCAGGTCTCAGCGATACATGCCAAGTTGGCGCCTTAATCCATTATCAAATAATGGCTGAGCATTGTTGTGACGTGGGGTTTGTGATTTCAGCTCTCTTGACATAATATGCTGGAGGCAGTTCTCTAGTAACAGCTCTTTATTAAAGTGAACAAGACTGACTGTGAGGGCAGGAAGGCTACATTTATAGGGACAGGGGACTAGCTAGGAAGGGATACATTTTGGAGGGAACTGTCACAGTGGTCGGATGGGACTACTTCAGAGTAACGACTCTCCACCGCTCTGCATTTTATCTTTTTATTGGTGCTGCGTATTTACAGTGCTAAAGGTAGAGCTATTTACAGAGACACATCTTTTCAGCTTTCATCAGAACCTCCGAATGGCTTTTGGCGCGTCTTGCGCCAGCATAACAACTTGGGGAGCCCCATCCTCTTCCCCCGACGCTTTCTGCGAAGTTCCGGAGTTGGGGGGATGGGTCTGCCCCCCCTTTCCTCCTTCCTGTCCCACCTGGGACGCTGGCTCTTCTACCCTGCCAGAGCCTTGGATCCCACTTCCTGTTTCCCCACTGGAGCTGGAGCTCTCCCTGCTCTCAGTAGTGCTCTGGGCTGGGCTGGAACTCAGGAGGGGAGGGGCTTCGCGATACCCCTTGCCCCTCACATCCATCCCCCCCAGGCCCCCCTTCCTCCCTCCTGGGCGGTTGCACGGGTGTTGGTGGTGACTGAAAGCCTAAGAATTCCGTGCTGTCCGAGCCGGTTGGTGTGAACACCTCCCCCCAGTCCCGTTGTCCCCCTCCTCCCTCCTGGGAAGAGGGAAAGCCCAAAAAATCCGTGGCCTCAGAGCTGGTGGGGGTGAAAATCTGCTGCCAGTCCACCTCTTCTCCTGACTGAGTGGACCTCGGAGATACCCATATCTCCTCCTCCGTGTCCTCAAACTCTGCTTCCCATCTCCATGGTGAACTGCTTTCCCTCTCCTGTGCGTCCTCCTCCTCCCCCTCCCTTTCCATGTGCCAGGGCTTGGGCCTGTGTGGGAAGAGGGCGTGAAATTCTTCCACTAAGAATTCCTCCTGTATCTGGGTGGCTGGGACCCATTCATTTTGGGATGGCGGGGCGTCCTCCCATGCCATAAGGTACTCCAGGCCCCCCACCCCCCTTCGTGAATCAAGGATGGCCGTTGCTTCATTGAGTGGCTCCCTGCCTCCTCTCTCCCCCCCTCCCTCGGGGGTCTGTGCGCCGTCTCGGAATCTGCTACTTTCCCTGTACGGAGACAGCAGCGATCTATGAAACACTGG
Source organism: Zootoca vivipara (assembly GCF_963506605.1). Lineage (NCBI taxonomy): Eukaryota > Metazoa > Chordata > Lepidosauria > Squamata > Lacertidae > Zootoca > Zootoca vivipara. The sequence continues at coordinate 72,800,171 of NC_083284.1, forward strand.
GTGCACCCTCATGTCCTCTGGCAGTGCCAGCCTGTATGCCACCGGGTTTACCTGCTGCGTGACCGTGAAGGGGCCCAACCTTCTGGGTGCCAGCTTCTTGCACCTCCCTCTGGTGGGAAGGCCCTCCGAGGACAGCCAAACCTTGTCCCCTACCCTGATGACCTCCCCCGGTCGCCTGTGGCGATCTGCCCCCTTCTTGTACGCTTCCTTGGCCCTCTCCAAGTGTTCTCTGAGCTGCTGGTGCACCGTCTCCAGCTCCTCTGCCCAATCCTCTGCCTGCGGGCCCTCCTCCTCCTCCTCCCCCTCCCTCTCCGGGAAAGATCTGAGGTCGCGCCCGTAGTTGGCCTTAAAGGGCGACACCCCTGTGGAGACGTGCACCGCATTGTTGTAGGCAAATTCTGCCAGTGGCAGACGATCCACCCAGTCCGTTTGCCTCTGGCTGACGTAGCATCTCAGGTACTGCTGCAGAATGGCGTTGACCCGCTCCGCCTGTCCATTGGTCTGCGGGTGCCGAGCCGTCGACAAGCTGACCTCCACCTGCAGGAGGTTCATGAGCCGCCTCCAGAACCTGGAAACAAATTGACGGCCACGATCCGAAATAACTCTTAAAGGTAATCCATGCAGTCTGAATACGTGGTCAACGAACAGTTTGGCTGTCTCTTCTGCAGAGACCGCCCTGGCACACGGTATAAAATGGCACATTTTGGACATAAGTTCCACCACCACCAACACTGCGGTCTTGCCCCTGGACGACGGCAGGTCTGTGATGAAGTCCATGGACACTACTTCCCACGGCCTGTGCGGGGTGGCTAATGGCTCCAGCAACCCTGCTGGTGCTGCTCTGACTACCTTTGCCCGCTGGCAGGTGTCACAGCCCCGTACATAGTCTCGAACATCTTCCCGCACCCCTGGCCACCAGAAGTGTCTCATGACTAGGTGAGTGGTTTTGTCCCTTCCAAAATGACCCGCCGTTGGGTTGTCGTGCATCTGCTTGAGGACCTTACCTCTGAGCTGGTTGGTGGGCAGGTACAGGGCTCCCCTGTAAAAAAGCAACCCCCTCCTTTCCTCAAAGTCTTTTGCCTGCTCCCTCCCCCCTCGCAGCTCTCTGAAGATGCGGGTGGCAAACTCATCTGCTGCCGTCAGTGCTGTGAGTTCTGCCTCGCTCACCACTGCTGCTCCGCAGGACCATGCTGATGGGGGGAAAATGTGTCGGGGTGCTGGTGGCAACTCCTCCTCCATGTACTCTGGCTTGCGGGAGAGGGCATCCGCCCTGACGTTCTGCTCCCCCGGTATGTAGTGGATGGAGAAGTTGAAGTGTGAGAAGAACTCTGCCCATCGTATCTGCCGCTGGTTGAGCACCCTGGCCGTTCTCCAGAACTCCAGGTTCTTGTGGTCCGTGCATACCTGAATGGGGTGCTTGGCGCCCACCAAGAAATGTCTCCAGTGTTTAAACGCAGCGTGGATCGCGAGAAGTTCCTTATCAAACACCGTGTAATTGCGTTCTGGCTGTGTCAGCTTTCTAGAGAAAAAGGCACAGGGTCTCCACTCTCTGTTGGCATCCAGTTGCAACAGGATCGCTCCCAAAGCTCTGTCTGAAGCATCGGTCTCAACGCGTAGGGGCGCATCCTGCACCACGTGGAACAGGTTCTGGTCGGAAGCAAACACCCTCTTGAGGCTTTCGAACGCTGCTTGCGCTTCCTGTGTCCACCTGAACTTCTGCTTGCCTCTCAGGCAGTCCGTGATGGGAGCCGTAACGCGAGAGAAGTTCTTGATGAACTTCCTGTAGAAGTTGGTGAAGCCTAGCAGGCGTTGGGCATCCTTGCGCGTCCTGGGGCTGTGCCAGTCCAGGATGGCCTGCACCTTGTCCTTGTCCATCGCTAGCCCCTTGTCTGACAGCTTGTAGCCCAGGAAGTCCACCTCTTTGGTGTGAAACTTACACTTCTCCAGCTTCACATACAGGTGGTGCTCCTTCAGGCGCTGCAACACCTCTCTGACATCCTTCACATGCTGCTCTGGGTCATTGGAGTAAATAAGGATGTCATCCAAGAAGACCAGGCATTTCTTGAAGAGAAGGGAGCCCAGGACATGGTGCATGAAGGCCTGGAAGCATGCTGAGCCTCCTTGCAAACCGAAGGGCATCACCAGATATTCAAAAGAGCCCAGAGGCGTGAACATCGTGGTCTTCCACTCATCGCCTTCCCGGATCCTGATCAAGTTGTACGCCCCCCTCAGGTCGAGCTTGGTGAAGATCTTGCCTCTGCGTGCCGCTGTCAGCAGATCGTCCACTCTGGGCATCGGGAAAGCCACCGGTTCTGTCATGTTGTTCAGGCACCTGAAATCCACCACCAGACGGCGCTGTTGCGTGTCTTTCTTGTCCACCCAGAAGACCGGGCTGCCCCCTGCTGCCTTGCTTTCTCTGATGAACCCCCTCTTGAGGTTCTTGTCTATAAACGCACGCAGATCCTCCAGCTCCTGATCTGACATGGAGTACAGCTTGGCTGGGGGTAGCGTGGCCCCCAACACCAGGTTGATCTGGCAGTCAAATGATCTGTGCGGGGGCAGGTGGTCGGATTCCGCTTCACTGAAGACCTCCTGCAGGTCCCAGTACTGCTTGGGTATCGTCTCACCCCCCTTGACGTGCATGGTGGCCACCGTGGCTATTGGAGGCCCCTCCCCTGGTTGGTGTTGCATGCAATGCTCCAGACAATAGTCTGAGCCAAACGTGATGCATCTCTGGTGCCAACTGATGGAGGGGTCATGGCGCGCCAGCCAGCTCATGCCCAAGACGATGGGGGGGTCTGAGATGGTGGTGACGTTGAATGCCAGTGTCTCTGAGTGTCTCCCCACCGTCATTCTCATGGGGGGGGTCTGGTGGGTGATGGCCCCTCCCAGCAACTCCCTGCCGTCAATGGTGGAGACGTGCAGGGGAAAATCCAGCTGCAGAAGTTGGATCTGGTGCGCTTCTGCAAAGTTTCTCAAAAAGAAGTTGGCCGACGCCCCCGAATCGATTAACGCGAGGACCGTCAGGGGATACCCATTAGGGAGCGTTAGCGTCACTTCTAGAACCACCCCTGCTCTGGGGGGGGGGTGGGCTGGCGCTGCTCCTCTCTGTGCGGGCGGGTGGGTTGGGGCTGTTGTGTGCTGACTGCGCCTGGCTGCTGCCCCTTGTCTCCTGCAGCCAGGCTGTCTCGTTTCCCTGCTGTGGTACTGCGTCAGTGGGGGAGGGCACAACTGTTCCCGCCTTTCCTTGCCATTCCCTGCGATGTGGGCAGTCTCTGACGAGATGCTGAGGGGAGTTGCAGAGAAAGCAATTCCCGCCTCTTCCCTCCTTGCGTCTTGGCGCCGCTGGGGTTTGAAAAGCCCGCGCGCGCGCGCTATCAATTTGCATGGGTTCCTGGTCTTGGCTGGCCCCTGGCATGGCGTGAGATGGCTGTTGGGGGAGTGGCTTCTCCTGCGACCGTGGGAACCAAGCCCGCTTTGCGCGCGTTGCTTGCTTGTCGTTCCACCGGGATTCCTGTCTCACCCCCACCGCCAGAGCCGCTTTGCTCAGCTGATCCATATTACTGGGCTTTGGACCTCTCGAGAGCTCATCTTTCACATCCTCATTCAACCCCAGGTAGAACGCCGCTTCCATCGGAGGCGAGTGCAGTTCCCACCCCAGTCTGTGCACCAGCATGGTGAATCTCGCCCAATATTCGCGAACTGTCATTGTTCTTTGTCTTAAATTATGCAGTTCCTCTTTGGTCTGGTCCATATGGCTATCGGACGCATACATAATTTTTAAAGCCTCTAAAAATAGTTTGACATTCTTCATGCAAGGATTTTTTGTCGCGATTAACGGTCTGAGCCACTCCCTGGCTGCCCCGGTAAGGTGTTCCACAATAAACGCTACCCTGTGCCCATCATCAGGGAACACATCATGGTGCAGCTCAAGAGCATACACGATCTCAGTCTCAAAGCCATGATATTCCCTCGGGTCTCCATTGAACTTGCTTACTAGGGTCCCTGCTCTCCTTCCTGGCAGCACTTGGAGTTGGGCTCCCCCTCCTCCCTTGTTTCTCTCTGCATCCAACTTGTTTTGGAGGTCCACGGCTACCGCCCTTAACTGCTGCTCTTTGTCCTGAAGTGCTCTCACCTGTTCAGCAAGGTTGTGCCTGTCCTCTTTAATTTTCTCCGTTTCTTGCTTCGCCGCCTTTAATTCCCCCTGTGCCTGCAACGCCAGTTCCTGCAGGTCCTGCTGGGCTTTCTCCGCGATCTGCCGCCATGTCTCCGCTTCTGGCGCGCTCATCCCGGCAACTCCAAAGTAGCCCAAAAAAGATTCGGAGGTTGCTGTCACAGTGGTCGGATGGGACTACTTCAGAGTAACGACTCTCCACCGCTCTGCATTTTATCTTTTTATTGGTGCTGCGTATTTACAGTGCTAAAGGTAGAGCTATTTACAGAGACACATCTTTTCAGCTTTCATCAGAACCTCCGAATGGCTTTTGGCGCGTCTTGCGCCAGCATAACAACTTGGGGAGCCCCATCCTCTTCCCCCGACGCTTTCTGCGAAGTTCCGGAGTTGGGGGGATGGGTCTGCCCCCCCTCTTTCCTCCTTCCTGTCCCACCTGGGACGCTGGCTGTTCTACCCTGCCAGAGCCTTGGATCCCACTTCCTGTTTCCCCACTGGAGCTGGAGCTCTCCCTGCTCTCAGTAGTGCTCTGGGCTGGGCTGGAACTCAGGAGGGGAGGGGCTTCGCGATACCCCTTGCCCCTCACAGGAACAATATCAAGCAATCACAGTGCTGCCTTTTGGAGGGAACCAATAAGACAGAGGATCCAAATACAGCAGCTTAAATGAACCAATAGTAGCTGTACCCTCTGGAACCAAAAGGCAGTTACTTTATCCTAATGCAAATACAGACAATAATAATACAGATATAAAATCCTTTGACTCAATACACAACACCCCTCCCCCCCTAGTGAGCACAGCAGACGTAATCCCTCAGGTACTGTGGGGTCCTACAACTTCTACTTGATCTCCTGACAACAGGTGTTGCAGGTTCTGGATTGGGTGTTACCTGTGGTGGAGGGGCTGCTATAGGGGTTTCATCAGGAACAGATGGAGTCCCAGACATCTCAGGGTCCCCTACCTGTACCTCGTCATCCTGAGGACTAGCAGACCCTGGTTCATTTGCTGAAGCCCCTGGTGACTGCACCTCTGGGCCATCTTCACTCTGGTCTTGCAGCTGTGCGTCATTAGCCAGGGATGAATTATCTGACTCCTCCCTGCTGAGCGCCCGGCGCCTCAGCTGATCTATATGTCTCTTCCAAACTTGCCCATTTTCCAAGGTCACATAATAGGACACAGGTCCACTAGCCCGGGTGATCACACCGGCCACCCACCACGGACCTCGTGAATAGTTCCTCACCCAGACCAGATCTTCAGGGGCGAGATACCTTGTTGTGTCAGTCTCAGCCTGGGGGGTTGCTCTTGAATTACGGTTTGGCATTTTATCTGGGTGGACATAATCCAGCACCGTTACCAGTCTTCTCCCTAAGAGCAGCTCGGCTGGCGACTTGCCCGTCGCAGTACACGGCGTCGCATGCTGCAAAAATAACATTCGCGCAATGCGAGCCGACCAGTTACCCTCCATTAAGCGCGCAATGGATTCTTTGGCTGTTCTTACCATGCGCTCAGCCTGCCCATTGGAGGATGGGTGAAAGGGCGCGGATGTGACCCCTCTTATGAAGTTATCAGCCAAGAATGCCCTGAATTATTGGGATACAAAAGCTGCCCCATTATCTGATACAATGGTCTCAGGTAACCCGTGGGTTGCAAACAGCTGCCTCAACACCTTGATTACGGCAGCTGATGCCATGCTAGGGACCATCGCCACTTCTAACCATTTGGAATATGCATCAACGATAACCAAAAAGACCTTCCCTTGGAATGGCCCAGCAAAATCTATGTGCAGCCGGCTCCAGGGAGTCCTGGACTGCTCCCACCAGTGGACTGGTGCTCTGGCCACTTCTGGCCGCACCTCTTGGCATGCCTTGCATGTTCGTACCCATTGTTCTATGTTCTGGTCCATTCCAGGCCACCACACATAACATTGGGCTAGCGACTTCATCCTGACCATTCCCGGGTGTCCCATGTGAAGCGTCTCAAGAACCCTGTTTCTCAGTGGTGCTGGGATGATCACCCTATCTCCCCATAGGAGACAACCCTTATGCATGGACAATTCGTGCTCCCTTGTCGCATAAGGCCTGAATTTTTCTTCATGCGGACCACCTGGCCACCCCCTCCCCACCCAAGTGAGCACACGGGAGAGAACAGCATCTTTCCTCGTTTTCTCAGCTATATCAGTAGCTGTTACAGGAGCCCCCGGAAGTGTTTCTAGCATCATAATGTGCTCTGCTGGAGCAGGATCCTCATTGCTCCCGCCAGGAAGGGGCAATTGACTCAGCGCATCAGCGTGGCACAACTGTTTCCCCGGCACATGGGTCAAGGTGTACTGGAACGCATTCAGGAATATTGACCAACGCAACATTCTGGGGGAGAGAATTTGTGGCGTTTGTTTGGTTGGTTGAACAACCCTAACAGTGGTTTGTGGTCCGTTTCAATGGAGAAATGGTGACCGTACACATAATCATAGAACCTTTTGATTCCTGACACAATTGCTAGTGCCTCTTTATCAATTTGAGCATAGTTGCGCTCCGTGGGTGACAACGTGCGGGAATAGAAAGAGATGGGCTTTTCCGACCCATCCGGTTCCCTATGACTCAGCACAGCCCCCAGGCCGTATTGAGAGGCATCACATGCCAGGACCAGCGGCTTCGACTCATCATAATGAGCAAGGGCGCTCCTGCTACTCAGCATTTCTCGCAAGGAGTCAAAAGCCTTCTGCTGCTCCCGCCCCCATCGCCACACATTCTTTTTCTGCAAAAGTCTATGTAATGGTTCAGCTACCGAAGCTTTCTGGGGTAAGAACGAATGATAAAAGTTAATAAGTCCCAGGAGTGACTGCAACTCCGTCTTGTTCTGTGGTCGTGGTGCCTCGATGATGGCCTTAATCTTAGCATCTGTGGGGTGGATGCCTGATGCATCAATTTTAAACCCCAAGAAATCCACAGTTGGCACCCCAAAACTGCATTTTTCTTTTTTCAGTTGCAACCCCACCTCCTTGAACTTGAGCAACACTGCACGGACACGCGCAACCAGTTCCTGTGGGTCTTTTCCAGCAATCAAAACGTCATCAAAAAATGGCAAGACCCCCGGCAGACCTCTTAACAGGCGTTCCATGAGCCCTTGAAAAATCCCTGGGGCCACACAAACTCCGAACTGTAATCTGTTAACTCTGAACGCCCCTTTATGTGTGACAATAGTCTGTGCTTCCGCTGATTGTGGGGTTACTGGCAGCTGTTGGTAAGCTTGTGCCAGGTCAATTTTGGCGAAAACCTTGCCCCCAGCCAGTTTAGCCAACAGATGTGATATGACTGGAATGGGGTATGACTTTCCCCTGAGTGCCTTATTGATAGTACATTTGTAATCTGCACATATCCTTACTTCCCCATTTGCTTTAAGGGGCGTGACGATTGGAGTCTCCCACTTAGCAGAGTCCACGGGTGAGAGAACTCCCTGCTTGACCAATTTATCCAGCTCTGCCTTGATCTTGGGTTGCAGTGCAAATGGCACTCGCCTTGATTTGAGTTGGATTGGGGCCACCCCGGGATCCAACTCGAAGTCAACTGGGGGCCCTTTATAACAACCCAGTTTTCCATTAAAGAGACCAGCAAATTCCTTGCATAATGCCTCGCTCATCTCAGGGCAGGTTTGGATTGAATTTAGCCCTGAGATACTCAGTCCCAGGGCGGGGAACCAGTCAGTGCCCAGGAGACTGGGGCGACTGCCCTTCGCAATCACCAGTTTGAGTACAGCCTGTTTGTCCCGGAACTGTACTCTCACGGCACACATTCCCATAACATGGATGCGGCCTGCTGAGTACGACTGCAAGGTTGCCGGGAAGGGCTCCAGAGGGGGCAACTTACCCCTGGGGAAGAATGTCTTCGCGGTCTGGTCCGACACGATGGTGAATGCAGATCCGGAGTCCACCTCCATGTCGCACTGCTGACCCTCAATCTTCACCTTGACGTGTGCCTTGCCTTGCGCTGGAAACTGCACGGCCCTCCCGTTGATCTCCGTTACATAGTGGCAGTCCTTTAGAAAACGAGGTGCTGTGGGCGGTCTGCGATGCTCCAGTCTAGGTGCTCCTGTCGCTCCCGACACCGCCGATCTACAGATCCTGGCGATGTGACCCGTCTTTCCGCACGTCCGGCACATAGCATCCCTGAAACGACAACTCTTCCGCTCATGGTTTCCGCCACAACCTGGGCAACTGCCTCGGCGATCTTTGTGCACTGTGCAGGCCTGACGCACCAACTCGACCCCACGGACTGGGCTCTGGCTCGGAGTAGCCTCTAGCTCGTCCATGGCATGCGCAACTTCTATCTGTGGCTTAGTGGCCTTGCGACTGGCATCAAGCTCCTCTCTTTCATAATTCTCCGTGGCGGTGGCCTCCTTCAAGGCTGAAGCAAGGGTAACCTCTTCTTTAGCCACAATGCGTCTTCTGGCTTTCTTGCTGCTCAGACCACCAATAAACCGATCCAGGAGAGTCTCTTCCAGATTTTGGAAGCCGCAGTGCTGAGCGAGCTTCCGGAGTTCAGCCAGAAATGCGGATACAGACTCCCCAGCACGCTGCTGCCTCTTATGGAACTCCATCCGCCGGGCCATCTTGGTCTCAGTAGGCGCCAAGTGGCTTGTTAGGCAGGCAAGAATATCTTTGAGAGATGTCTCACTCAGCTTCGCTGGAGCAAGTAATGCCTTGGCCAGCTTGAAGGTCTCGGGCCCACAGTAGCTCAGGAATGTGGCCCTTCTTTTGCTGGCATCAGTGATCCCTTGAGCCACTGCAAAGAACTTGAAGCGTTCGACGTAGTCTTCCCACGTGTGGGGCTCTGATGGCTGGAAGGGCTCCAATACCCTTGGACTCTCCATTGTCCTAGCGGGCAGGGTCGTCTTCTCAGCTGGCCAGTGAGTCTTGTTCTACGCTGCAATCCGGACTCTGAGGCAGGGCTGTGTTTAACCGCTCCTCAGCATTCCAGATCCCATCCTCGTCGCCAGTTGTTGTGACGTGGGGTTTGTGATTTCAGCTCTCTTGACATAATATGCTGGAGGCAGTTCTCTAGTAACAGCTCTTTATTAAAGTGAACAAGACTGACTGTGAGGGCAGGAAGGCTACATTTATAGGGACAGGGGACTAGCTAGGAAGGGATACATTTTGGAGGGAACAATATCAAGCAATCACAGTGCTGCCTTTTGGAGGGAACCAATAAGACAGAGGATCCAAATACAGCAGCTTAAATGAACCAATAGTAGCTGTACCCTCTGGAACCAAAAGGCAGTTACTTTATCCTAATGCAAATACAGACAATAATAATACAGATATAAAATCCTTTGACTCAATACACAACAAGCATGGTCTTGTTTTGTACTGACCTGGCATTACATGGTACCACTGCCTGGACTTGGTGGATAAGCGCCCACTTGAGTTCTTGTGTTACGAGAAAGGGAAAATAGCTTTCCTCTATCCACTTTCTCAATGCCATGCATACTTTTATGGCATACTATCAAGTCAGCTCTTAATCACAACTGGAGGCAGCAATGCTTCTGCATACAAGTTGCTGGAAATCACAGGAGGGGAAAGCACTATTTGTGCTCAGGTCCTACTTGCAGGTTTCCCACGGGAGCATCTGGTTGGCCTCTGTGAGAACAGGATGCTGGACTAGGATGCCTGTCCCAGAAGGCTGTTCTCATGTTCTTAAGGCAAACCATCGCCTCCCACTATAATCATGCTGACCAATGCATTCTACAGGTTTATTGTAGTCTTATATAAGTGCACACCTTAAATTCCTTTTGCCGTGTTTCCATCAAAGAGAATGTTCAGAACAATAAAGATCCATAAAAGTGTTTTTATCAATCAAGATTAACAAAAACGTATGAGCTTATTTTTAAGGCAAATATCATATTTAACATAGCTATTTGAAGGTGTTTCTACAGGTGGTAGATGACTGAAGCTGAAGCAGGTTTCCTATTAGCCTACTTCAGTGCTGGCAAGCAGTTTTCCATTACGTGTATCCAGAATTTTCAGGGTCACTGCAAATGAGAGAGCGCTAAGGGACCGATTTACATTTCGCCCCTTATAAAGCTTTCACCCTGTAGCAAAGCAAAGGTTCAGGTTCCTGCGAGTTCTTTCTTCGGAGTCACCTCCCAGACTTGGACCCTATTGAAAGTTTACGAATCAGGGGTTTCCGCATATGAATCTCCATCTATTTATGTCAGGGGGGGGGGAACAATGCAGAGGAGGGAGATAGATTTTCGACGTGAACGTGCAATTCAGCAAAAGAAGAATTCAGCAAAAGAAGAAGAAAAAGGTTTCACAGTTGCGTTTACAATTCGGGCTTTGCGTTTACCAAGAGGCGCCTTCAGTGAGCCTTATTCCCAGCCCGGTATCGGGCGTTGTGGGCCGGCAGCCAGGAGGCGCCATTGCGGCGACGGGCGTCCGCGGCACCTCAAGTCTTCATCTCGCGAAGGTGTCCCGGCCGCGCCGCCTCCGCCTTCCCTCCGCCGCGCTCCTGGCCGCGGAGAGGAGGAGCCGGGGCCGCCGGGTGCTGCGAGGGAGGCGCAAGTCTGCGCGCGAGGAGGAGCCGGGCGGGAAGGCGGAGGCGGCGAGGAGGATGGCGGCTCCGGGAGGCTCCCGGCGCCGCGGCGGGAAGAAGCGCCCCTGACGGGACTCTCGCTATGCCCGCAGGTAAGGAAGGCGGCGAGCGGCCTTTGCGCTCCGGAGAGCGGAGGCGACGGGACCGGCGGCAAGCGCAGCCCTCCTGCTCCCGCGCTGCTGCTGCTCAGCGTCGACGGGGGTTGACTGCGCTCGCGGCAGGTGCTCAGGCCGCCTCTCCCTCGGCGGCGTTTCCCAGGTGCGAGCCCGGAAAGCGGCAGCAGGCCCCGTGTGGAAGCGAGCGCGGGACGGGCGCCAAGTTCCCCGCCTTCCCTCCTGGCGGGCGGGCCTGGTGGACGCGGCGCCCTTGGGCTGCGCGCCATGGCCGCTTGAAGGCGTCTCCTCACACATGGGAAACGGCTCCTCCTCGGTCTCTCTTGGCTCGGGGAAGTTTCTTCCGCTTGTGTGAGCTGATAAGGCCAGCTCTGCCAGAAAGGCGGCCGAGGGACCGACTGCAGAGGGGAGATCTCCCGAGACTAGTGCGGGTGTCCGTCACACACACACCCCGGTGCCCAACTAACTAACAGCAGCTTCTCAAACAGCAGGAGGTAGAAAATCAAGACGAAAATCAAACGCCCTGCAACTGCGGTAGATATATTTTATGAAATAAATAAAAATAAATTATATTGATAGCTCAACTTTTGTGATTTTTTTTTTAATATACAGGTATATATTCCAGAAGAAGCAGCCATCATCTTCAGTTTGAAGAAATGTGGCTTGGTCTTTTTAGGCATCTGTACATAACCTTGACATTTAAGCTACTCTGGTACAAAAGAAAATGGGACTCTACTAGGGAGTACCTGCTCCAGGACCTTTACTGGATTCCTGACAGCTTCATGACTAGAAACCTGCTTAGAGAACTGTTCTCTTGCTTATGACTTTGCTGTAGAGCAGGCATCCCCAAACTTTGGCCCTCCAGGTGTTTTGGACTACAATTCCCATCTTCCCTGACCACTGGTCCTGTTAGCTAGGGATCATGGGAGTTGTAGGCCAAAACATCTGGAGGGCCGAAGTTTGGGGGTGCCTGCTGTAGAGCACTGAGTTCTTCGTTTCCTGAAACTTCAGGTGATAGCAAGGAGAAGCCTCCTCTTGCTAGGGCTTACAAATCAAAGAACAGGAAATATTTCCATTAGTAAGTAGCCTTGCTTTGAAAGCTGAGAATTAGTGATCTTGCCACCAGTAACCTGAAAACCAAGCAAAATCTGCATTGGTTGTCCCCACGGCATCTTATAGTTGCAGTTGCTTCTCTTGCTTTTGCCTGGAGACGCAGGCAAGGTCTTGGAGAGACGTCTGAGGTATGGCCCTTGTTGGCTGGTTGCACCTAGCTCTGGAAAGCCAGCCCAGCCTGGTCAATAGGATAGCAATGCTACTTTTTAGGGTTGGATATGTGACTGCTGTTTTGTTTACAGGTAGGTAGCCGTGTTGGTCTGCCGTAGTCAAAACAAAATTTAAAAAAATCATTCCAGTAGCACCTTAGAGACCAACTAAGTTTGTCATTGGTATGAGCTTTCGTGTGCATGCACGAAATCTGAAGAAGTGTGCATGCACATGAAAGCTCATACCAATGACAAACTTAGTTGGTCTCTAAGGTGCTACTGGAAGGAATTATTTAATGCTGTTTTGTTGTTCAGTCCCTTCCTGGTGAAGAAGAGCATTAAACCAAGATGACTTTAGCAAATATTAGCTAGTCTAAAATATGCCATTTGGGTATAAGGTGCTTGTGAGGGTAGTTGGTAGGCAATTTAGACTCCAGTTTAGAAGAAAGCTGCCTTTCTCAAACCTGGATTTGTCAAGTCATTACAATCTGACTATTGCAACCTATATAGCCTAAAATATGAAAAAGAATTTGTTATTTACAGCTCTCAAATTCTGTACATAGAATAGCACATCTGAGGAATGTCTATGAAGTCCCTGTCAGAATCCTATCCCTAGATACCTTTTTAAAAGCAGAAATTAGTTCTCCCAACCTGTCTGCAGGCCATACCCCATTCTGACACCGGCCTCTGCTCCATCCCCTCCAATGATTGTCTTGATTGGTGAGCTTTTGGCAGCTGAGAAGCAGGGCCAGTGGAGTTGTGTAGTGCCAAGAGCCTGGTTGGAAACAGGGAGTAAATGCAATGTGATAGTGCTCTCCTCTTCCTGCACCTCCAGTTTGCTGCATTTCCTTTGGTTGTGCTGAGAAAGGGGCTTTTCCTCAAGCACGCAGTGAGGAAGCAAAGAAAGGAAGTCCCTTTTGTAGTGTGAAGTCTGTATGTTTGGGCTCTGACATTGCTAGTATGCAACCCCTCATTCAGTACAGCCATATGTATTATTATTATTATTATTTATACCCCACCTATCTGGCTGGATTTCCCCAGCCACTCTGGGCGGTTTCCAGCAAAATATATAAAATAAAATAACATATCAAACATTAAAAACTTCCTGTGACTTCATTACTTGATAAAAGATGACTTGAGTAGCCCGGGGTCCTAAGCAGGCGTGCCCTTTGTCATCCCTGCTTCCTGATATATTTATAAAGCCACTCAGTAGTATTAGATTATGCTACATCTAAATAGTGAGAGATGCATAATGAACTTACTTATGAGAGTCTCTTCCACTAACAGATCAGTGTGAGGCAATCCTGAACAAGACACACTTGCTGAGTGAATGTGTTTGCACACTGCTTTTCCAACAGCAACAAAGGCATTTAGTTAAAAGATTTCTTCGAGCTCTGATAAGAGCGTCTTACCTCGGCGCCATCTTTGCTTGGTTCATTCCCGTCTGAATGTTTTTCCCTCAGCATTTGTCAACAGAAGATATCAAAACATTCCTAGAAACAAGAGATTCTGCAGATGTTCTATGAATGTCCCGGACACTGTAGAGCATATTCTCTTTCATTGCTCATTGTATAATACGCTCCGTCAACGTGTGCTGTCCCCTCTTTTGGGTGGTCTGGAACCCCAGCAAGGTGAAAGTGTGGGATTCTGCCTATCTGACGTTGACCAAAGGGTAACGGCAGGGGTAGCTGAGTTTTTGGTAGCAGTCCTTCAAGGAGCAGGTTAACAAGGAAAACCACCGATTCTACATACATATATATATATATATATATATATATATATATATATATATATACACACACACACACACACACACACACACACACACACACACACATACACAATCAGTCTATGTAGCCAACCGCTGCCTTTTTAATATATATTTCAAGGCTCTTATATGTTATTTTCTCTTTTATGGTTTTATTTGTAAAATGCCTAATAAAGGTTTGATAAGCTTTTCCAACAGTAGCATTGCCATATCTGTTTTGAAAAAATGAGGTGTGTGTGACTACAGGCATAATAGGGTCATGCTTCATTGAAGTGGGAACTGGCATGAGCGAGGTGAGGGGGGAAACCAGTATTTTCCTAGGGGTGAAGAAAAATGTAATTTGGGCAGAATTAGTTTGGAGGTAAGATTTTTTAGAAGAAGAAATCTGGTGAGAACTGTATTCTGCCAGAAAATTAATTTTCAAGGAATCTGGGGAAGATGAATACTGTATGTAAAAAGAAAATATTTTTATTATAGGAAATTGTAATTGGGCTTTTATGTATAAGATCTTTGCTGAATCAGTTCAAAATTCATTTGAGTCATCAATACGGATGCTGGAGAATTCCGCTCTAAGTAGAGACAGATACAGAAATTCCCTGTTTGCTTGTTTGGTCAGTGCTCAGGAATGTACTTCCTTGAAGTGAATGGAATCCACATTCATTCATCGACACTGTTTTAAGTGAATATTTTAAGTAATTAATATTGTAATATATTGGCTTGCTGCTTTACTTGATGTTTCCTAACACTATTCTCATGAAGCACAATAGAGGTTTAGAACCATGAGGGGATATGGCTGGGCATTAGCTGCTTAATTTACTTTAAAATAGAATGCACATGGAGGTAAATAACACAAAGTACAGTATTTGTTTTTGGCTGAGAGAAGGGTTTGAAAGTCAATGATGTATATACAGGTGTCTCTTTGCTTTTCTTATTTCTGAGACGGTGTTGGCTGGTAAAGGCAGTCTGTATGAACAAAGACTGCAGTCTTGTGTCTTTTCAGAAGCTAATCCCATTGAATTTAGTGAGACTTACTCCAAGGTAAAAGGGGTTAGGATTTCAGCCTTAATCTTCCTCCTATTGTGAAAACCAATGGAATTGACCACTCATTATTACATGGAAAAGAATAATCTCTCAATATCTGTGGATTTTGTTTGTGATCTTCCATGAAAGTCCTAGCCTCTTTGTCGGCGGGGGGGGGGGGGGAACCATCCTGATTTGACTACCCATATTTGACCACCATATACTTTTTTAAAAAGTATAATTAAATCTAAAATTTCTTTTCTCCCCTTCCTTGCATTTTTCTCTGACATAACTAAACTTGACCAACCCTGATGCCCAAGTGAGAGAAGTGAGCTAGGATGACAAATTTATAGTGAATTGTGAAATCAAGATAGTGAGAATGGCTGCAGTATCCCCACTTACCTGGGAGTAGATTAGGTTTACAGTCATAAATGGCTTTGTGGTGAGCAATTAAACACTTCATTAACTGTGCGTTTAAGGTGTCAGAAGGCTCTTTGCTGTTTTTCCTGAAAAAGAGTAACAGGGCTACTTTCTGAAAATTCATTAACTTTGAAAGGGAGCATGCAGGGAAATAAATTCATTTGTAAATATTGAATTAATATGAGATATGCATGTCTATTGTGTGCTATTTTTAAAAAATCATATGTGTAAAATATAACAAATATACTTAATTCAAACTGCATTTATTTTCGCACCAGTGGATGACACAACAGAACACAGACTTGCACAAAATAAAGCAATTGCAGTGAACTTGAAATACCACATGAAAGTGTAAATGATAATCAGAAAGGTTGAGGCATGTTCATATATCGCTCTTCATCAAGCAGCCTTTTTCCAGCTGTAGCTTGCCCGGTGCTTCTACAAGCTCACAAGGAGGATGTGAAGCTAATGACGATATTTTCCTTTTTGTCCTTAGCTTCTGGTATTCAGAGGTATTATGCCTCTGAATGCAGTAGATTCATTTAGCGTACATGGGTAATAGCTGTTCATTGATACGCTATGAATTTGTCTGATCCTCTTTAAAGCCATTAACATAGTGGTCATTGCCACAGCTTGTGAATTCACTTCTATAAGATGAGAGGAGAAATATTTAACATGTGCAGTGTTTTATAAAGTTACACTCATTCCCCCTCGTCTTGCTTCCAGAACCATGGAAAGTCAGGGTGGGGGTGCTGAAGGAAAGAGAAGCAATTCAGAGCACAGCGTACTGTGGTGGTGTAGCAAATAAAAGGTAAAGGCATTTGATGTTTGGTGCCCAGGCCGTAGCTCTGCTTTGTACTAACTTAGACAAGTTGCCTGTCTCCATCTTAGCCCAGCATTTTAGCAGCAGTCAGTTAAATGTCTCTAGGAAGCTTACAAGCAGAGCATGAGAGCAACTGCAGTCTCCTGACTCCTAAGAGGAACTTTGTGTGGGTGAGACTGAGGGGTTGGATAGCTTGGCAGGATAAGTGTGACTTGGACAAGCCCCACATTTTGGGAGCACCAGCTGGCACTGCATTAAACTATGAGCGCTGTAGATTGGAATAAGTGTTCCAGCTTTTACAAAATACAGCCCCAGATTATAGATGGATAGGTGATATGATTTTCATAATGTTGGGCAAAGGGTGGCAATGAAAAGAACACTCTATTTCTCTGTTTTGGTGTCAGCTGTAAAGCTACCATTTTGGTCATAAACTGGAGTGCCATAGCATTATCATTGTATAAACTTTCCATGTGGATGTGGAGAAAGAGTTTGCTGTGCCCACACGTGGGGTAAACGAGTGAATCTTTATATGGTACAGATCCTTGAGACAGTGCATATGAATTTATTTTTAATAGTTTTAAAAATTCAAATACTGAGCAACGCTGGGCCAACTTTTTGCCAGAAATGTTCCTGGAGATAATACAGCCTTTTGATAAGGGTTTCTGCTCTATTCATGGAGCTTTTACTTGAGGGCTTTAATTGCTAGTTGTTGGGCGAATATTCCCTTTGTTAGATCATTATGAGAAAGCTAGAGCTTGCAGATTAAATTGTGGATGTATTCTGACTGTGGCAGATAGTGAAAGAGCAAGAACGGGGTGGGGTGGGGCTGGCTCATGTAGAACAGCACCAAGAAATTATTATATACTTTCACTGTGTAGTAGACATCAATGAAAAACATGTTTTTCATAGGACACCGTGTTATATAAATATGCAGAAAAAGAAACAAGTGAACAAAGCTTGTAGGAAGAGTGTCAGGAGGGCTAAAGCATAGAATGAGGCTTGGTGTGTGAGAGATGCTCATAAGAAGACTGATTTTTTACTGTGTTCAAAGCAAGAGAAAGAACAAGGAAATAGTAGCTTTGCTGGAGAAATGTGGCACAAGGTGCGTTTTCTGCCCTGGGCTCCTTTGGGAGGAAGGGTGGGGTAGAAATGTAATGAATAAAATAATGAATAATAACTTAAACTTTGCCTCAGTTTTCTCCCACGAGGATAACCGTGTTCTACCCGGCAAAAATATAGCAAATTGACAAGGGAGAGTGCTGCAGTCCAATTTGGGTAAAGCAGTATGGGAGCAGCTAGCAGCCTCTCTAAATTAATCCAGGGTTTGACAATTACTCAAGGAACTAAAGCTGTAATCTCAGAGCCTCTGTCCATTCAAGTTTTCAGAATTCTTAGAGAACAAGAGAAGTAGAGGCAAGTAAATCCCTCCCTCTACAAAGAGAGGGAAAGAGGACCCAGGCAACTGCTGTGTCAATAGCATAATGTCAATAATGTCAATAGTTGGAAATGTTCTTGCTAATCTGATAACCCTGGTAGTCTTTACTTGGACTTTGTCATTTTAAGGCATTGTGGAACTGTACTCATTATATCTGCCTATTTTATGGTTTTGTTTTTCACCTTTTAATTTTAATCTGCTGTTATAATTCTTCTCTCTGTTTTATGTACATCATAAAATGAAATTTTAAAAACTTTGAAAAAGAAAGAAAGCTGGAATTAGAAAAGTACATGTATTACAAAGAGCTGGCTAGGGTTTCTCAACAGGAATTTATGCCTGAGTAACTGTATCTTCTTTTTAAGTATAGTTACTAGCCTGGTAGATAAGGAGAATGCTGTAGATTCACAAGGTATACCTTGTGAAAAGTCTTCTCCCCCACCCATACTATCGTTGACGAGCTGGCAAAATGTGGGCAAGATTGTGCTATTGTTAAGTGAATTTGCAGCTGTTTGGTAAGCTATGGTAAGCTGTTTGGTAAGAGTGCTCATCTGTGGTGAGAATTGACAAGTTGTGTGCCATAGGAGTCTGTCTTGGGCCCAGTGGCTTTCAACATACAGTGGTGCCTCGCTTAACGAATGCCCTGCTTAACGAAATTTCCACTTAACGAAAGGATTTTTCAAGCGGAGATTGCCTCGCTAGACGAATTTGTTTTATGAAAAATTCGTCTAGCAAATCGTGGTTTCCCATAGGAATGCATTGAAATTCAATTAATGCATTCCTATGGGCAAAAAAAAATAAATTCAAAAAACAATTTCAATGCATTCCTATGGGATTTGCTAGACGAATTTTTCGTTATAAGAAAAGACCCGTGGAACGAATTAAATTCGTCTAGCGAGGCACCACTGTAGTGGATAAATGACATGGATGAAGGAGTAGAGGGAATCCTTATCAAATTTGCAAGTGACATCAAACCGGTAGAGGTACCTAACAGCCTTAAAGACAGAAACAAGATTTCAGAATGATCATGATGGGATGGAGAACTGGGCCAAAAGTAAAGTTTGGTCTAACAGATTATATAAAGTTCTGCATTTGGTTAGGTAGAATCAGGTGGACAAATGTTGAATGGAATATACTGGGCTTTATTTACAACAGTGCATGTGGGAAGGGGTTTTAGTAGACCACAAGTTAAAGGTGAGTCACCAGGGCAATGTGATAGCTAAGAAAGTTAATGTAACTCTATGCTTCATCAACAGAATTATAGGCACCAGATCATTAGAAGTAATGACACCATTTTATTCTGCTTTGGTCCAATCTCACCTAGAATTCTGTGCCCAAACTGGGTACCGTGGTTTTAGAAGGATATCAATGCGGGGGCACTGGAATGTGTCTGGAGGAGTGTGATAAAGTTTCTGAAGGCCCTGGAAAGTTTAAAGGAGTTGTATACATTTGGCCTGAAAAAGAAATGAAGAGGCAACTTGATAACTATCTTTCAACATTTGAAGGTGTTATGAGTTCAAGTGTGTGTGTGTCAGTGTCAGTGTGTTAAACAGGGTGCCAGACCCCTCTAATCCCTGGATCCAGAAGAAATGTTAACATCTATTCAAGCCAAGCTTGCTTCCTGGCAAATGATCGCCTGGGAGATGGGCCATTTAAGGGAGCAAAGGATTAAGGAGCTCTGTGTGAGACAGCAAATGGGGGGGCTCCCACAACAGACAAAGCTGAATTTGATGCGGAGTTTTGGGGCTGTGATGTGAACTTAGAAATAAAGCAGCAAGCAGAAGAGAGAGTCAGAGAGCAGCATTTAATGTCTGTTTTAATCCAAGGAGTTAATGCTGCAAGCCCCTCCACTGTATTTTTTGCCAAATCATTTTTTTTATTTTTACATACATATAAACATTTTACATCCATACATGTTTTCAATATCTTTCTTTCGTATCGGCTTATATAAGCCACGACTCCCTTTGACCCCTCCTAATGACTTTCTAACATTATTTCTAACTGCTATATTTCTTATTTCTAACATTGTCCCGATTTTTATATTGTCCTTTCATATTATACTGTCCTTTCGCAATATCTTTTACTACTTGTATCTACAAAGATTCTTTAAATCCTACTAACTTTTTCATTTCTGTACCACTGTCTTTCAAATAATCTGTATATTTTGTCCAGTCTTTAGTGAACTTCTGGTCCCGCTGTTCCTGGATTCTCCCCGTCATTTTGTCCATTTCTGCGTACTCCATCAATTTTATAATCCACTCCTCTTTCGTTGGTAATTCTTCTTGTTTCCATTTTTGGGCTAACAATATTCTAGCTGCTGCTACTGCATATTGGAACAATTTTACATCTGCTTTCTTAATATCCTGGCCTACTATTCCAAGTAAAAATGCTTCTGGTTTTTTTAACAAATGTATATTTCAACATTTTTATAAGCTCATTATAAATCATCACCCAAAAACCTTTCACTTTTTTACAGTGAGCCCCTCCACTGTAGGCTCAGGTTGTATATGTGTAAATAAACCATATATCATAAAGGCATCACAGTCTCCTCTGTGACTCATTTCAAAGGAACTGGTTCAAATGTCAGGAGAGCAGGGACAAACAGAAGAAGACGCCTTCACCCTGGTATGGCTCCCTTTCATCACACATACAGCCCAACAAGACAATGACAAAAATCTACCTACAGCATACAATATGGCTAACCTGACCCAAAACACCCACCCACCCCACTCACACATGAAAACAAAGACCACCACAGCCAATCACAATGAACAACCATACCCTAGGCTCTCTCACCACTCAACCTCTCTCACCACCAAAGGAACACAAGCAAACAAAAGAGAACCTACACAAGCAACGCTGACATCAAACTCTACATATATTAAGTAAAATAGAAGCATCATCACCCAACCTCCCCCCCCCCTTCTACCTCTCTTCCCTCTTCTTCCCAATGTCTCAACAAGTGAATCTGATTTGTAAAAATGATAAATGGAAAAAATACTAGAGAGAGACATTGCACATACTTTTGTAAATCAAGAAACCTTTAATAAAAATACTTTAAAAACAATGTCAGGAGAGCAAATTTTGACTAAATATTAGAAAAATCTTCATGTGTGTGTATGAGCAGTTTGACAGAGTGCCCTGGAAAGTTGTGAACTTTTTGTTTGTTAGGTGGTCATGCAGCCTGTAGATAAAAACCTCTGAGGTGGATACAGTACCAGCAAATTACTTGCATTCAGACTAGATTGGCCTTGAAGCCCCTTCCAACCTTGTGATTTTATAGCCTAGAATAGCTTCCCTCAACCTGGTGCCCAGCAGAGATGTTTTGAATACCAGCTCCCGTTAGCCCCCAGTCAATACGTCCAATTGGCCAGGTATGGTGAGAGTTGTTTAGGCTCATCTTCAGCTAGGGAATGAGGGATATTTTCTTTATAATAACCTGCACTGATTTTCTGCAAATCAATTCTCTTTGCTCTTTCTTGTAGAGAGAATGTTTTGTCCACATAAAGGATTTAAGATCCAGTTTTAGCACTTCTCAGTATTTTCAGAGTCAGTAACAATCAAGTGCCTCATAGAGATAATTAAGTTCTTGATGGCATCGAGTATGGAAATTCTACATCGTGGGAAATGCTAATGATTAATAGGTATATAAATGCCTTAAATAAATAATTGAAAAGAGTACTGTACAGTATTAGAGAAAATCTTGATTGAGCATTCATATCATAGAGTGGCTGTTAGCTCTAGAAGAGAAATATTCTCAGTGTAGATTAGCTGGTGGGGGATACAGTTTTATGGATGTGTGGTTCCCTTTTCTTACTTACGTTAACTCATAGGGAGGGGCTTTTCAACTTCAAAGTGTTGGTGCTGACCTTTAAAGCCCTAAATGGCCTTGGTCCAGTATACCTGAAGGAGCGTCTCCACCTCCATCATTCTGCCCGGACACTGAGGTCCAGCACCAAGGGCCTTCTGGCGGTTCCCTCGTTGCGAGAAGCCAAGTTGCAGGGAACTAGGCAGAGAGCCTTCTTGGTGGTGGCGCCTGCCCTGTGGAACGCCCTCCCAACAGATGTCAAAAAGGAAAACAACTTCCAGACTTTTAGAAGACATCTGAAGGCAGCCCTGTTCAGGGAGGCTTTTAATGTTTAATTGATTGTTGTGTTTTATTCTTCTGTTGGAAGCCGCCCAAAGTGGCTGGGGAGACCCGTCCAGATGGGCGGGGTATAAATAAATTATTATTATTATTATTATTATTATTATTATTATTATTATTATTATTATTATTATGACTACTACTACTAATTCTCCAGTGATCATTTTGGAGGGATTCAGTTGTATATAGGTACTTCGGCTGTCACTATACAGTACTGTACTTGAAAATCTTCAAATCCCACACTGGTTGTTTTTATGCTGTGAAATTTGTTAATAACAATAGAATTTATGAAGAGTTGCTGTTTGGGCATATTGAAGTAAGCTGTTCTTTTGGTAGATTAAATATATTTTGCTATGTGTTATTATTATTTGCATGTAAATTGTTATTTCTTTGCTGCCAATAAACCCAATGTGTTCTGACTATATGTACACGATTTTGGATTTAGGCATGACCCCCAGAACATAACCCCCGTGAAAGTTGCAGGCATGCTTTGTTTGCTTGTTCAGTGGGGAAGTATATTCCGCCGTATAAGACGACTGGGCATATAAGACGACCCCCGACTTTTGAGAAGATTTTCCTGGGTTTTTCCCCATCGGCATCCAGTGTTGGTGCATAAGCGCTTATAATAGTAGCCTGTTGGTTTTTGGTGAGCTTTATTCAAAGGGTTGAGAGTAGCTCATTAATGCTGGTAGGGACTTCTGACAGGAGCTTTGCAAGATTGTTTTTGATAGCGAAGCCTAAGCCATGTATTTGATGTTCTTGTTCAGATAGACCTTTCCAGAAGAATGTGTAGCCTCCTTTTTCTTCCTTCAGTTGTCCATCGCCTGCTCTTTGAGTCTCTTGAAGCGCTGCAATCAATGTTAAAACGTCGCAGCTCTCTTGCAATGATGGCTGTTCAGGACGCTCGCTGTCTGCAGCGGCGTAGCTAGCCACCTGGCTGCCCGGGGTGGCAAATGCGAAGGCACCCTGCCGGAGGGCGAGGTATCCGTCGCGCGCATGTGTTGCGCTCCACAACGCATGCATCATGATGCATGACGCACAGCGCATGTGTTGCGGCACCACAGCAAACCCACAGCAAACCCTGCGAGCAAGCGGCGGAGTAAGGGGGCCTCGGTTGCGTTGGGGCTTCTCCTCCATGGCGGCGGGCGCGACAGTGGCGGCGGCTGTCGGAGGTGGTCAGCCCCACCCAGCCTGCTGTCCGGGGCGGTGTGCCCCCTGCCCCCCTATTACTACGGCACTGACTGTCTGTGTTATCTAACAAAGTCCGTATATTCCATGTTCCAAAGTTCAATTGTCTTTTATGACCGCTAGGTGGTGACCACACTGGGCGTGGTAATCCAGTCAGGGGAAAAGGGAGGCAGACTATGTTTAGAGCATCTTTTCTAGCCCCTCCCCCTTTTCGGATCCTAAAAAAGGGCTGCTCAGTCAAGGATAAAGCTGCTGGTTCATGACTAGGGGCTTCCAGATTTCACGATCCTGCCCCTGTTACCATTTGCCAATCGCCATGGGACTTTTGGGGTTTGGGTTGGGTTTTTGGAAGTATAACAGTGTTCTGTGTTTACTTATTATTGGAAACCTAATAATTTTTTTAAATTATTTTTTATGGAAGAGTTGCTGAAGAGTAATCAGTGTTCATAATACTGAGCTTCTGAGTTGCATGGTTTTTTTTCTCACAACCAGGATGATAAAAGAAATAGGGGAAAGAATATTTCTAACAGGGTATAGCATTAAACCAGGGGTCGGCAACCTAAGGCCCATGGGCCACAAGCAGTCCATGGGGGGTCATTTAACCGGCCCATGAGCCACCCCTGAACCGAGCCACCCACTCAGCGAGTCGCTGCGCTAAACTGGCATAGCGCAGTGCGGGTACTCGCTTTCATGGAGCTGGAAATCGCGGGCGCATGTGCAGTCCGGCCCATCTCTGCTGGAGTGAACCGGCCCAGGCGAGGTAAACCTTGTCGACCCCTGGGGCATCGCCAGGATTTTTGTTGGGGGAGGGCCAGGACTTTTGTTAGAGCGGACAGAACCGATCTGATTGGTCAGTTGGTTAAGTACGGTATTTCTATTGTTTTACTCCCCTCTGGGGAGGGGACAGCTGCCCCCTGCTCCCCCTGGCTACACCTCCCCTTGGCTACACCCATGCATTAAACCCTTGTATGCAGCTAGCTTTGACACCAAGCATGTTCTCTGCTACCAGCAGAAGAATTTGTGTGCTGCTCACCAGCTGAAAGCACACATCTGCAATGGAACAATAAACCCACTGAAAGCAAAAATAAAAATAAAAATTTCAAGATGAGTGCCATGTTGTCATGGTTTTCAATACATGGCACATTGTCTACACTTAAACATTGTCTACCCAGAAGTAACTCTTATTGAATTAAGTGGGGCTTACTCCCAGATAGCTGTGCCTGATGGAGGTCATGGGAGTGCGGTGAAGTCATTCTGGTTTTCTCCCCCCCTCTCCTCTCTTGCAAAGATATTGTGGAACGTTAAACATTGCAGTTTTACACCTAAGTTAACTGAAAAGTGTCCTGCGTATAAGACTACTTTTTAACCCAGGAAAATCTTCTCAAAAGTCGGGGGTCGTCTTATACGCCAGATCGTATTTCTTATACGGCGAGTATATTCCAAACTCTATATTTTAACTGGAAAAGTTGGGGGTCGTCTTATACGCCCAGTCATCTTATATGCCGGAATATACAGTATTTAAACCTCTTTGTATGGAACTAACACAGTTTTCAGGCAGTCTTCAAAGGCAGCCCTACAAACACATTGCAACAGTCTAAGCTAGACTACTCTCTCTGTTGAACATAGATCAGTGTTGGCAGGCTGTATCAAATTAGATAATACACTACATACATGTAAATTGGTGTTGGTGTTTGTTAATGAAGTGATATCTCTAATGTGCTCATTTTTAAATTTCAGAACAATGACTTCAGAAGAGACATTGTGGCCTGTCCCAATGAAAGCAATTGGAGCACAGAACCTACTGACAATGCCTGGAGGTGTTACCAAGTCAGGATACCTGCACAAAAAAGGAGGAACTCAGTTCCAGCTCTTAAAATGTAAGTTAGAAAACAAGGATGTGCCACCTCAAATGCTTTCATTCCAAGCTGTGATAAAGTATGTGCTGATGTTTGTATGGAGGCTATCTCAGCACTAGGTCAAAGTGGACTGGAGTTAATTTTATTGGCATGCCTTATTTCACTATCTGTTTTTAGTGCAGCAAATGTACACTCATCCCCACATCCTATTGCTGTGCTTTTGTTGCAGCTGTGTAGAATGTGGTTGCGTCATCAGCCAATGAAGTCTGGTGCAGATGTAACACTAGCTCCCTGCAAAATAGGGTTTGCAAACCAGGTACATGTGTTAGTAGCATATCCCTTTTCTGGCACAAATGTCCCCTTTCCTTTCCCTAGTTGGCCTTATGGCTACTTCTGCACTGAATCTGATGCTAACCAGATTCCTGTTTAAGCAGTTTCCAGGGTGGAAAGGAGGGAGGGAGCATGTGTTCCCGAGGCAGGTATCCAACTTGCAAAACCATTCACAAGGAGCCAGGATTGTGTCTTCACGGACTTTTATAAAATACTACTTTGCCCCACGTAGAGAGTCTTTGGGATAGGAAGGGGGACGGCCGCTGGCATCCCCTAGCATTGTGATAGGCATCTGGAAAGGCTATAGATCCGAAGTCGCATCAGTGTTGATGTAAGCAACTACTTTTTTTTGTAATAATACATGAAGTCCCTTTTCCCCTCTTCTTTCCATGTCATTGATATTGGTCCAGGGCCGCTGAGGTTTGTGATTATCCATAAGGGATGTACTTACTACTTTAAGAGTAGCACTTCGGCAGCTCCTCAGGGTGCCTTCTCACTGAAGGGCTATAATAGGTAAGTGGAAATATAGTTTATCCTATTGCAGTATTTCATCATGATAGAAATGAAGTTTTTCTCCCTACCTTATGATACTAGAACTCTTGGAGCCATCCAGTGAACACTGGAAAATCCAGGAGAGTCAAACTACTTTTTCACGTAGCCCATAGCTAAATTATGGAATTTGCTCCCGTAAGATGCAGTGACGGCTATCAGCTTGGATGACTTTAAACGAGCATTAGTCATATTCATGGAGCATCTGCCTATCAATGTATTTTAATGGTTGAATTTGCTTTGGGAGCTGCCTAGAGAGCTTATGGTATGGAGTAGCTATATAATAAATTCAATTAATAATGCATAAATTAGCTTATCAATACAAGGTTATTTGTGCGCTCACCAGCATGGTTTTGTGAATTGTTGTTGTAATTATTTACATATATTTAAGCCTTAATATAGTTCCCACAGTGTGGCTTGTTTTGCATTAGCATTTTGTTTTACGCTTGTGTAGTACTTGCCTATTTAGGAGAATGCTTCATGCTGCTGATGAAATCGGCTGTAGTCCACAAAGAAGCATGCCATAATAAATGTATTTTAAGGTGGTTGCAAGACTCTTGGCTGAACAATTAACATGGCTACCCCTTTGGGAACTATTTCATGTGGTCCTCCTAATTTGTGGAGGTTGTTTCCACCTGTAGTTTAGTAGGGTTACATTTTTATGGCTGAGCTACAGCCATACCTTGGGTTAAGTACGCTTCAGGTTGAGTATTTTCAGGTTAAGTTCTCCATGGACCCGGAAGTGCTTACTTCCAGGTTCCGCTGCGCGCACATGCGCAGAAGCGATCTGCGCGCTTCGCGCACGCGTGCTATCACCGCTCGGGTTAAATACTTTTTGGGGTGCGAATGGCACCCTGGAACCAATAAAGTACTTAACCTGAGGTACCACTGTAAATGTTATTTTTTTCATCTACAATACTGTCTCATTTTATGGATCAATGGTATTGTTAGACAGTAAAATTTGTGTTAAATTGCTATTTTAGTAGGTGTTTTTCATCGTCTGGAACGGATTAATCCACTTTCCATTACTTTCAATGGGAAAGTTCACTTCAGGTTAAGTGCGGACTTCCGGAACCAATGTACTTAACCTGAGGTACAACTGTATCTTTCTTTTGGCACGGAATCTTTTCTTGCTCTTTTAGACAAAGCAGTACAGATGTTGTGTTGTGGATTGCTTTGGTTGGTCTTTAGGACAGAAAAGTCTATATGCAATTGTAGTATGTCAATTTTGCTATCTTTATAGACATGATTTTAGATTAAAAATAATTTCATTGTTACACAGGGTTATGCGGGCAGCAGAAGAAACAACATCAAACAATGTATTTCCTTTCAAGTTGGTTCACATTAGCAAAAAGCATAGGACCTGGTTTTTTTCTGCTGCCTCTGAAGATGAAAGAAAGGTGAAATAAAATTTATTATCTAAATAAGAAATTAGAAAGGCAGTCAATGCTACGTTCCTAGCCATGTCTACCAGTACTGTAGTGGCAAATTCAGAAGTTTAGGGTCCCTTCATGGTAGTCATAAGTATGCCCCCTCACAGCCATAATTATATACTAATAATTGTGAAAAGCAGAGTGATATACTTTTAATTTCATTTTTCCTTTTTACTATTTTAATTCTTTATAGGCAAAATAGTAAGGATAGTATTTTCCCTAATGGCCCAGTAAACAAAAAACAAAAAAACCCGCCTACATTTCAATATTCTACTCCAACAGCAGACCCACCGGGATAAATAACAGGATTTTTAAATGTATAGAATAATTGTATTTTATTATTTGTGCTAAAATTATTGTAAATTTTATACTCCTCTTTCATAATTTTTAAAATAAATGCCTTTATGTAAGATCTGTTTGTTTTGTATTGATACTGACCCCCTCACCCTCTGCTCCTTCCTCACAAGCTAGCAAAGGCCTGGAATCCTATACCCACTTAACTGGGAGTAAATACAGAAAGACTTAATTCAGAGTAGTCATGTAGACCACTGTATTGTATGTTAACTATATGGTGAACTCTTAGGGGCTGCCTGGACTTCAGCTACCTATTACGTAGTAGCATTTGCAAAAAATACTTTTAGAGACTACCTTACCTCAAACAAAACCACCTGAGGTGATTGAGGGAAGGACAAAATTTGGTCTTTAGAACTACTGAGTTTCAAAAGACTAGAATATGAAACAGAAGCAGGAAGGAAATGTGCACTAGAGCGGAGGGGAAAGCAGTAGCTCTTTAGGATCCCAGTATGGTGTCCAAATAACTTACTTATCATTCCCAGTTCTAACTTCACTCATTGGCTAAACACACTGGCATATGCCACAGAAATTGCTTAGAAGGGTGCCTGCATAATTTTCTTCATCACTTTCCTTCTAGTAGGGTGAGAGGTTTACTTCTTCTGTTTTTTAAAAAAGAAGGGTCCCCAAACTAACCAAACTAAGGCCCGGGGGCCGGATGCGGCCCAATCGCCTTCTCAATCTGGCCCGCGGATGGTCCAGGAATCAGCATGTTTTTACATGAGTAGAATGTGTCCTTTTATTTAAAATGCATCTCTGGGTTATTTGTAGGGCCTGCCTGGTGTTTTTACCCTGGCTTAGGGTCTGGGCTGCATTGCAGGCATGGGCCATAGTGCAGTTGTATCATTTGTACAATTAAAAATCTGGCCATGGTGTGAGCTTGGCCCATGTGAGATTACTCCCCTGTATAAATCTTGGATAAGAGTTGCTTTGAAAATACAAATTAGTTAGTAGAATGTTACGTGCTTCATAGCTGTTTGTGCAGTTATATCTTGGAAACATACTTGTTTCAAAATGCTTGTTGCTTACAAATCCTACCAAATAATGCATCATTTGTCTTTCAGGACTGGATGGCCTCACTTAGAAGAGAAATAGATCACTACCACGAGAAGAAGGAAACCGTTACTGACTTAAGGTCTGCACATGCTGGCACAGGCATCATGGCAGAAGAATGGCAAGGAACTTGCCTTAAGCCGCCTTCCTCAGCCTGGTGCTTTCAGAAGCTTTGGACCAACTCCTTTTTTCTCAGACCATTGGCAATGCTTGCTGGGGCTGATCTGAGTTGTATTCCAAAACATCTGGAGGCTGCCACAAGGGCTACCCCTAAAGTAGGGAGGAGAATAATAATAATTAATAAATAAATACTTTTTATTATTGGCACCCTGCCCATCTGACTAGGTTGCCCCAGCCACACTGGGCGGCTTCCAGCATACGTATATAAGACATAATAAAACATTACACATTAAAAAGCTTCCCTATACAGGGCTGCCTTCAGATGTCTTCTAAAGGTTATATAATTACTCATCTCCTTGACATCTGGTGGGAGGGCGTTCCACAGGGTTGGAGAAAGCTGCTATAAAGTCTAAAATAAGAATGTTGCCTGTTAATACAATATCATTTTGTCAGTAACATAAGATATAAATAGTTTTCCAGTTACTTTGTATTTCCACAATCAATGTGCTCTAGTTTTTCTCTTCCCATAAGTCCAATGTACAAGTGCCATCTCTAAAACTCCTCTCTCTCTCTCTCTCTCTCTCTCTCTCTCTCTCTCTCTCTCTCTCTCTATCTCTATCTAGTGATTCCGGTTCAGATGTTGACAGTTTCTATGGCTCAATAGAACGACCCATTAATATACACTACTCTCAACATTTAATGGAAAATTCAGGTGAGAAGATAATTTAGAAGTTCCCTTTTCATAAAGGTGATGCACCTGGTAGACATTTTCCCTGTGGAGTGAGGCAGAGGGAAGAACCTTTCCAATGGCTGGGCCAGATCCTAGGTTCCCCAACAAGGCTACTTTGACAGGTGGGTGGGACTGCCTGCCATCAATCACCTGACTTCACCTTGGATCTTTCTCTGCAGCACAGCTAGGACTCAAGTGCTGCTTGCAGTCACTGCTGGTCAGTTGACAGGCGATGACTTCAAGCTGCGCATTATGGAGTTCTCAACATGGAACTCTCTAACACAGCCAATCCCAGCAGGCTTCTTTCACTGGCGATCAGCTGATTGACTGTGGCAGCAAGCCTCTCCTGCCAAGGAACAAACAGGAGCACATGTTAAGTCTCCTGATCATTTGGCAGCCACACTCCTTAGCCACAGCTGCCATCTGTATTTCCACAGACAGCAATGAGTGCAGGAAAACCTCCAAAGTGAATGATGCCCTTTGTGGGAAAGCAACCCTATCCAAATCAGGTTTGACTTAACAGTTGTATTCCACCTTTCCAACAACAATGTTGAGCTCAAAGCTGCTCATACTAATAGCAATAACGTTTTAAATTAGCAACTGTTACAATCACTATAACCATATCAAAAACATGATAGCATATAAATAAGGCAGAAAACAAACCATAAAAACAAACTGTTAATAGAATTGAATATGAACTCGTAGTGATTCAAAAAAATATCAGAAATGGCACCAGCTCTGGGGCAGTTGATATATTCTCTCTGGGAAGGGAGAATTCACTTTCCCAGGCAGCAAAGTATTTCTTAGGTTGTAGTCTCCACTTCTGTTTCACCCTCAAATAAAGAAACTGATCAAATAAAGAAATGACGTTATTGTTGGAAGGGTGGGGCAACAGGTTCCAAAGAAGATCCAGATTTTCTATATCTTTTCTCCATGTGAGAGGCTTAAGACCACTCCTTTCCACAGTCCCTTTGGACTGGCTTCCTTCTCTCCTCCCAGGTGCACAAACCCCAGACAAAGAGCCCTAGAGCTCTTGCCCTTTGGCTCACCCCAGATAACTTGTACCACTGCCAAGGCATGAACTCTTAAAGGTACATGGAGGGAAAGAGAAGAGAGTCCCTAATTAGTAGCAAAGTTCAACATGAATGTATCATGGTTGTCCATAACATGGTGAACTTCATGTTATGGATCATTAAGAAACAAGGTGAAAATGAAATATTGTTATACAATATTTATACAAATCTATAGTGAGACTACACTTGGAATATTGTGCCAGCTCACCTGGAAAACAGGTACTATAGAGCTGGGAAAGGTTCAGGAAATGGCAGCCAAAACAATCAAGTGACTAGAGCCCCTATGAGGGACTTTTTAGTTTAGAAAAAGGCAATGGGGGTACATGAGAGAGGTGTTCAAGATTATGACTGATGTGGAGAAAGTGAGAAGAGAGAAGCATTTCCCCATCTCTCATAACACTAGAACCTGGGGGTCATCCAATGAAGCTGAATGTTGGAAGACTTGGGACAGGCAAAAGAAAAGCCATCAAAATGGCACATGGTTTAAACTCTGGAATTCTACAAGAAGTGGTGATGGTCACCAATTTGGATGGCTTCAAAATGGGATTGGAACAAATTCCTGAAGGATAAGGCTATGCTGTGCTTCCACTGGTGGAGGATGCATGTTGCGGAATACCCCTTGCCGGCCACCACAAGTCAGGAGAGCACTGTTTTAATTGACCCCTTGTGGAATTCCAGAGGTGTCCAGTTGCCCACTGTGAGAATAAGAATCTGGACTAGATGGGCCTTTGTCTTAATCCAGCAGGGCTTCTCTTCTGTTTTTGAGAGGCCTTGTATAAGGATGTGAGCAGAATGCTACAAGCTTTGTGTAATTTCCAGCCCAATCATGTTTTCCTCTGGCTGGGCAAGCTGCTGCTTGGTCTGCTGCAGAGCCCCTGACATGCACTGTCAGGTAACCTTGCTGTGCTATTTAATGCATTACTTTGATTTTCAGATTATGACCAGGATGGAGATGATGATTATTTACAGCCAGATAACCTGGGTGGTATAAAGTGTGAAGGTACGTGGAACTAGGAAGTCACATCCCCACAGAAACCGGATCGATGATTTGCAGAAATCTGACCAGCTATGACCTGTAACTAATTAGTGCAATTTGTTGGTGCAAAGAGGATTTATTGGTACTTGGTAAGAGGAGAAAAACCTTGAGGGTTTAACGAAAATAATATCTATAGCAGGAATGGCTAAAGTTACATTCACCATTGGTAAACCCTCTGGCACCCACAGACCAGCAATGAGTGTGTGCGGAAAGTGGATATGAATACCCTAGACTTTCACATGTGCACACTTGCATGAACACATAGCTCCTCATTCTCAGTGTATCTATCAAATGGGCCCATTCCCATGCCTATCAGGACAATGGGTTGGGTAGACAGATTTAAAACTCTCTACCTATCCTAGCATTGTCTACTCCAGGCATGTCCAACTCCCAAGAGACTGTGATCTACTCCCAGTATTAAAAAAAAAACTGGCAGTGATCTACCCATTGTCATTGGAGGGAGGAGGAGTGGGGGGGGGTGGATTACCCAGAGTTGTTGAGCTTTTTTTTTCAAGGAGTGAAGTGCCAGAGTTGTTGAGATTTTTTGGGGGGGGGAAGGATTGCACGGGTGTTTTGTGTGTTGTTGTTTTTTACTCCCCCCCAATAGCTTTTTGTACACGATAAGGATCCCACGATCTACCAGAATCAGCCAGCATTTTACCGGTAGATTGTGATCTACTGTTTGGACATCCCTGGTCTACTCTAAACTTTTGCTTTTTGCTGCCACTGGTAAAAATCAGGTTAGCATGCCAGAGAAATGTTTATTCCAATGGGGAGGAAGGCACACAGTAAGAGTCACCTCATGCACCTTCCTCTTTGTGTAAATCATGCTACACTCAGCCTGTCAAACTGAGGTGAGCTAAGAGAAGTGCGATGTCTCCCTGCTGGTGGGGAGAGGAGTCTACCCTTCTCCATTCCAGCAATGTGATACTTTAAAGGGCGATCTCAAAGGATGAGTATGTGCATGCAGTTTGTAAGTGATCACCTCTGCACGTGGCCCTCAGGGTCAAAAAGGGTGCTCACCTCTGTGCTGAAGAAATACATTACTTTTTTTTAAAAAAAACATCCAAATATAAACAAGGAAAAGAAATGATTAACAACAAGAACAATCCAGCTGCAACTTACATTAAGCATATATACTTACACAGTGGTACCTTGGTTTTCGAACATAATCCGTTCCGGAAGACTGAGTTCTGAAATGTTTGAAAACCGAAAACTCAATAGTCGACAGCTAGGCCTCAGGATCTTGCACTCAGCAGAAGCTGCGCGGCATGTTCGACTTCCGAGGCACGTTCAAAAGCCAGGTTTATGGCATTCAAAAACCGAAATGTTCGTCAACAGAGACGTTCGAAAACTGAGGTACCACTGTATAAGCAATCTCAGTTCCCAGCTACACCTGCCACTCTCTAGGCATGCTGCCTTCTATGGTAAGTGTGAGGGACAAGGGATATCGCGAAGTCCCTCCCCTCCTGAGTTCAAGCCCATCCCCGAGCACAGGGGAAAGCAGAGAGAGTTCCGATTCCAGTGGGGAAGCAGGAAGTCGTGTCCGAGGCTCAGGCAAGGTAGCGGAGCCAGGGTCCCAGGTGGGACAGGAAGGGGCAAATAAGGGGGGGAGACCCATCCCCCCAACTCCGGAATTGCGCAGAAAGAGGAGAGGAAAGAGGATGGGTCTACCCAGGCTTTTGTGCTGGAGAAAGACGCGCCAAAAGCCATTCGGAGGTTCTGAACCCGACTGAACACATAGCTCCGTGTAAATAGCAATGACTTCAGCACTGTAAATACGCAGCACCAATAAAAGAATAAAATGCAGAGCTGTGTAGAGTCGTTACTCTGAAGTAGCCCGCTCCGGCCACTGTGACAGCAACCTCCGAATCTTTTGTTGGGCTACTTTGGAGTTGCCGGGATGAGTGCGTCCGAGGCGGAGAAATGGCGGCAGATCGCGGAGAAAGCCCAACAGGACCTGCAGCAACTGGCGCTGCAGGCACAGGGGGAATTAAAGGCAGCTAAAGAAGAAACCAAGAAGGTCCAGGAGGACCGGCTACAACTTGCGGAACAGGTGAGAGCGCTTCAGGAAAAAGAGCAGCAATTAAGGGCGGTGGCGGTAGAGCTCCAAAACAAGTTGGATGCTGAGAAAAACAAGGCGGGAGGGGCCCCCCAACTCCAAGTGCTGCCAGGAAGGAGAGCGGGGACCCTAGTAAGCAAGTTCAATGGAGACCCGAGGGAATATCATGGCTTTGAGACTGAGATCGTGTATGCTCTTGAGCTGCACCATGATGAGTTCCCTGATGATGAGCACAGGGTAGCGTTTATTGTGGAACACCTTACAGGGGCAGCCAGGGAGTGGCTAAGACCGTTAATCGCGACAAAAAATCCTTGCATGAAGAACGTCAAACTATTTCTAGAGGCTTTGAAAACTATGTATGCGTCCGATAGCCATATGGACCAGACCAAGGAGGAACTGCATAATTTAAGGCAAAGAACAATGACCGTTCGCGAATATTGGGCGAGATTCACCATGCTAGTGCACAGACTGGGGTGGGAACTGCACTCGCCTCCCATGGAAGCGGCGTTCTACCTGGGGTTGAATGAGGATGTGAAAGATAAGCTCTCGAGAGGTCCAAAGCCCAGTAATATGGATCAGCTGAGCAAAGCGGCTCTGGCGGTGGGGGTGAGACAGGAATCCCGGTGGAACGACAAGCAAGCAACGCGCGCAAAGCGGGCTTGGTTCCCACGGTCGCAGGAGAAGCCACTCCCCCAACAACCCTTCCAAGCCACGCCTGGGGCCAGCCAGGACCAGGAACCCATGCAAATTGATAGTGTGCGCGCGCGCGGGCTTTTCAAACCCCAGCGGCGACAAGACGCAAGGAGGGAAGGGGCGGGAATTGCTTTCTCTGCAACTCCCCCCAGCATCTCGTCAGGGACTGCCCACATCGCAGAGAGTGGCAAGGAAAGGCGGGAACAGTTGTGCCCTCCCCCACTGACGCAGCACCACAGCAGGGAAACGGGAAAGCCTGGTTGCAGGAGACAAGGGGCAGCAGCCAGGCGCAGTCAGCAGACAACAGCCCCAGCCCTCCCACCCGCACAGCGCGGAGCAGAGTCAGCCCACCCCTCCCAGAGCAGGAGTGGTTTTAGAAGTGACGCTAACGCTCCCAAATGGCTATCCCCTTACGGTCCTCGCCTTAATTGACAGTGGTGCATCAGCCAACTTCTTCTCGAGAAACTTTGCAGAAGAGCACCAGATCCAGCTTCTGCAGCTGGACTTTCCCCTGCACGTAGCCACCATTGACGGCAGGGAGTTGCTGGGAGGGGCCATCACTCATCAACCCCCCCCCATGAGAATGACGGTGGGAAGGCACTCAGAGACACTGGCATTCAACGTCACCACCATCTCAGACCCCCCCCATCGTCTTGGGCATGAGCTGGCTGGCGCGCCACGACCCCTCCATCAGTTGGCACCAGAGATGCATCACGTTTGGGTCGGACTTTTGTCTAGAACATTGCATGCAGCACCAACCAGGGGAGGGGCCTCCAATAGCCACGGTGGCCACCATGCACGTCAAAGGGGGTGAGGCGATACCCAAACCGTACTGGGACCTGCAGGAGGTCTTCAGCGAAGCGGAGTCCGACCACCTACCCCCACACAGGTCTTTTGACTGCCAGATCAACCTGGTGCCAGGGGCAACGATACCCCCAGCCAAGCTGTACGCCATGTCAGATCAGGAACTGGAGGATCTGCGTGCGTTTATAGACAAGAACCTCAAACGGGGGTTCATCAGAGAAAGCAAGGCAGCAGGGGGCAGCCCGGTCTTCTGGGTGGACAAGAAAGACACGCAACAGCGCCGTCTTGTGGTGGATTTTAGACGACTGAATTCAGTGACAGAGCCAGTGGCTTTCCCCATGCCCAGAGTGGACGATCTCCTGACAGCGGCACGCAGGGGCAAGATTTTCACCAAGCTAGACCTGAGGGGGGCGTACAACTTGATCAGAATCCGGGAAGGCGATGAGTGGAAAACCACGATGTTCACGCCCCTGGGCTCTTTTGAATATCTGGTGATGCCCTTCGGGTTGCAAGGGGGCTCAGCATGCTTCCAGGCCTTCATGCACCACGTCCTGGGGTCCCTCCTCTTCAAGAACTGCTTGGTCTTCCTGGATGACATCCTTATCTATTCCAACGACCCAGTGCAACATGTGAAGGATGTCAGGGAGGTGTTGCAGCGCCTGAAGGAGAACCACCTGTATGTGAAGCTGGAGAAGTGCAAGTTTCACACCAGGGAAGTAGACTTCCTGGGCTACAAGCTGTCCGACAAGGGGCTGGCGATGGACAAGGACAAGGTACAGGCCATCCTGGACTGGCACAGCCCCAGGACGCGCAAAGATGCCCAACGCCTCCTAGGCTTCGCCAAC
The DNA here is from genome assembly GCF_963506605.1 of Zootoca vivipara. Classification (NCBI taxonomy): domain Eukaryota; kingdom Metazoa; phylum Chordata; class Lepidosauria; order Squamata; family Lacertidae; genus Zootoca; species Zootoca vivipara. Next base: position 72,836,033 of record NC_083284.1, read on the forward strand.
TTCTACAGGAAATTCATCAAGAACTTCTCACGGGTTACGGCTCCCATCACAGACTGCCTGAGAGGCAAGCAGAAGTTCAGGTGGACACCAGAGGCGCAAGCAGCGTTCGAAAGCCTCAAGAGGGTGTTCGCTTCAGACCAAAACCTGTTCCACGTGGTGCAGGATGCGCCCCTACGCGTTGAGACCGATGCTTCAGACAGGGCTTTGGGAGCGATCCTGTTGCAACTGGACGCCAACAGAGAGTGGAGACCTTGTGCCTTCTTCTCCAGGAAGCTGACCCAGCCAGAACGCAACTACACGGTGTTTGATAGGGACCTTCTTGCGATCCACGCTGCTTTCCAGCACTGGCGACACTTCCTGGTGGGCGCCAAGCACCCCATCCAGGTGTGCACAGACCACAAGAACCTGGAGTTCTGGAGAACAGCCAGGGTGCTCAACCAGCGGCAGATACGGTGGGCAGAGTTCTTCTCGAACTTCAACTTCTCCATCCACTACATCCCGGGGGAGCAGAATGTCAGGGCGGATGCCCTCTCCCGCAAACCAGAGTACATGGAGCAGGAGTTGCCACCAGCACCCAGGCACATTTCCCCCCCATCAGCATGGTCCTGCGGAGCAGCAGTGGTGAGCGAGGCAGAACTCACAGCACTGACGGCAGCAGATGAGTTTGCCACCCGCATCTTCAGAGAACTGAGAGGGGGGAGGGAGCAGGCAAAAGACTTTGCAGAACGCAGGGGGCTGCTTTTCCACAAGGGGGCACTGTACCTGCCCACCACCCAGCTTAGACGTAAGATCCTCAAGCAGATGCACGACAACCCAACGGCGGGTCATTTTGGAAGGGACAAAACCGCTCACCTAGTCATGAGACACTTCTGGTGGCCAGGGGTGCGGGAAGATGTTAGAGACTATGTACGGGGCTGTGACACCTGCCAGCGGGCAAAGGTAGTCAGAGCAGCGCCAGCAGGATTGCTGGAGCCCTTAGCCACACCACACAGGCCGTGGGAAGTGGTGTCCATGGACTTCATCACGGACCTGCCTGCGTCCAGGGGCAAGACCGCAGTGTTGGTGGTGGTGGACCTTATGTCCAAAATGTGCCACTTTATACCGTGTGCCAGGGCGGTCTCTGCAGAAGAGACAGCCAAACTGTTTGTTGACCACGTATTCAGACTGCATGGATTACCTTTAAGGGTTATTTCGGATCGTGGCCGCCAATTTGTTTCCAGGTTCTGGAGGCGGCTCATGAACCTCCTGCAGGTGGAGGTCAGCTTATCGACGGCTAGACACCCGCAGACTAACGGACAGGCGAAGAGGGTCAACGCCATTCTGCAGCAGTACCTGAGATGCTACGTCAGCCAGAGACAAACGGACTGGGTGGATCGCCTGCCACTGGCGGAATTTGCCTACAATAATGCAGTGCACGTCTCAACAGGAGTGTCGCCCTTTAAGGCCAATTATGGGCGCGACCTCAGATCTTTCCCGGAGAGGGAGGGGGAGGAGGAGGAGGAGGGCCCACGGGCGGAGGATTGGGCAGAGGAACTGGAGACGGTGCACCAGCAGCTCAGAGAACACTTGGAGAGGGCCAAGGAAGCGTACAAGAAGGGGGCAGATCGCCACAGGCGACAAGGGGAGGTCATCAGGGTGGGGGACAAGGTTTGGTTGTCCTCGGAGGGCCTTCCCATTAGAGGGAGGTGCAAAAAGCTGGCGCCCAGACGGCTGGGCCCCTTCACGGTCACGCAACAGGTCAATCCGGTGGCCTTCAGATTGGCACTACCAGAGGACATGAGGGTGCATCCAGTGTTTCATAGATTGCTGCTGTCGCCGTACAGGGCAAGCAGCAGGCTCCGAGACAGCGACCAAACCCCCGAGGGAGGGGGGGAGAGGGAAGGCAGGGAGCAACTCAATGAGGCCACGGCCATCCTGGATTCACGGAGAGGGGTGGGGGGCCTGGAGTACCTCATGGCATGGGAGGACGCCCCGCCATCCCAAAATGAGTGGGTCCCAGCCTCTCAGATACAGGAGGAATTCTTGGTGGAAGAATTTCACGCCCTCTTTCCCCACAGACCCAAGCCCTGGCACATGGAAAGGGAGGGGGAGGGGGAGAGGGAGGAAGTACTGGAGAGCAGTTCACCATGGGGATGGGAAGCGGAGTTTGAGGAACCAGAGGAAGAAGTATGGGCGTCGCCGAGATCCACTCAGTCAGAGGAAGAAGCAGACTGGCAGCACATTTTTACCCCCACCAGCTCTGACGCCACGGACTTTTTGGGATTCCAGTCCTCCCAGGCGGAAGGGGGGGGGCTCGCAGGACTGGGGGGAGGTGTTCACACCAACGGGCTCGGAAAGTACTGAGTTCTTAGGCTTCCAGTCGTCACCGACACCTGGGGGGGACCTGGGGAGGGGAGAAGGGGAGCTTGGAAGGGGGGTGGATGTGAGGGACAAGGGATATCGCGAAGTCCCTCCCCTCCTGAGTTCAAGCCCATCCCCGAGCACAGGGGAAAGCAGAGAGAGTTCCGATTCCAGTGGGGAAGCAGGAAGTCGTGTCCGAGGCTCAGGCAAGGTAGCGGAGCCAGGGTCCCAGGTGGGACAGGAAGGGGCAAATAAGGGGGGGAGACCCATCCCCCCAACTCCGGAATTGCGCAGAAAGAGGAGAGGAAAGAGGATGGGTCTACCCAGGCTTTTGTGCTGGAGAAAGACGCGCCAAAAGCCATTCGGAGGTTCTGAACCCGACTGAACACATAGCTCCGTGTAAATAGCAATGACTTCAGCACTGTAAATACGCAGCACCAATAAAAGAATAAAATGCAGAGCTGTGTAGAGTCGTTACTCTGAAGTAGCCCGCTCCGGCCACTGTGACAGTAAGTAATATATTGAGATAAGTTATATCCTGCTTCTGAATTAAACTAGGTTTCCAAATTAGTCAATCTCACAACCCTTTTAAAAGAACAAATAACTTTCCAAGTCTCTTCAAATGTGACTTAGAACATCTGTACTGAAGTCTTGATCATCAAAATGTCAAATTGTACCTCTGTCACTCATTCTTCCCACAAAATACAGTATAACTTTGGGATACATCCTGAAGTGACTTTCCTTGCATACCAGATAAAGGTTTGGTAACTGATGAGATTCAAAATGAGCACTTGGACTAGAGATGTGGCCTGCTGTGTGATGGCCAGATCTGGACCACGCCCCTTCCTTCTCTGCCACTCCCAGAGTCTGTGACTTACTCTAAATCACATACTAAATGGACTGTAATGCCACCAACTTCTTAAATACACTTTTTAAAGTGGTTATTGTCGCTTCTTCTAATTTCTGCATCTCTGTCTTCTATTTGTGCCTCATGCCATTTCCTCCTCTCTCCCTTCTACAATTTAAATGATCTTTAAATAAATTTGTCAGATTCTCCTCTGAGTAGAAGACCTTTCATTTAAATGACTGATCTGTTCTGCGTCTTTTTTTACACAGATCATGTAGTATCTCCACCAGTGTACCCGCCTCCTCCGGTTCCGTCGCCGGGAAAAGCTTTCTGTCCAGAGACAAAAACACACTCATTCTCTGGCAGGCGTGGTGTGCCAGTGCTTCCAGCGCCCCCCCTGAAGAAAAGCTTAACAGATGTGAGGCCTGAAGTCCTCTTAAGCAGGAGAGAATTCCCTTTTCAGTACCAAGCAGAGCATGATGTGAGACCCCACTCAACATGCCATCAAATAACTACCCAGGGTCCTCCACCAGTGCCTCCTATTCCTCTGGCCAAAAAGCCCACCTACCTCACAGAGAGTTGCTCTTCCCCAGGTATACGTCTGCCGCCGACCTGCGCTTTACTTACTGCTGAAGAGAGCCAGAGGTTTAAAGAGAAAAAACTTTCTGCAAAAGTGCCTCCTTCATTGCCAAGCAGCAAGCCCAAATTACCACAGTGTCTTGTGACTCCACTGGTAGATACCCAGGCCCCAAGGAAACCTGGACTTTCGACACCAAAAGTACCGGCTAAGCCTCAAGCGCCTTTTGAGAAACCACGTGTGCCTGTTTCTAAACCAGAGAATCCTTTGCCTCCACAGTAAGTTGGAAAACAAATGTGTATTGATCATGTTGGAGATTCTGATGTTAATTCAATTATGTGGTGGTCATTCATTTGCCATTCCCCCAAATCCTTGCCTTGGAATGGAAAGCTGCCAGAGCAGTCTTGCAAACAATTTGCCGAGTTACCAACCTTACAAATAATGCCCACAGTCTGCTTATAGATAAACGTGTGAATAATTAAAAAAAACTTTTAAAAGCCCCTTAAAATCTCAGGTTTTAGAAAAAAATGGATTAAAAAACTAAGTTGTCCCAGGAATGCAAAATTTAAAAACACAACTCAAAAGGGAAAACATTAATGTATATTTTTCTTATTATTTTTTCTGTTGATGTAACATCAAAGGTGGCAGAAGAACATAATTTTTTAAGCCCCTGTTTGCTGTTGCTGCTTCACAGATTCTAAGAAATGGCAAAATACTGCAGTTTTTCCAGGCTGCTGACTAACCCCCTGTCCTGGTTGCCTGAATTCGATTCCTGGTTGCTTGGTATTTGTGGTCCCCTAATCCTAATTAAGGGACGCAGGTGGCGCTGTGGGTTAAAAACACAGAGCCTAGAGCTTGCCGATCAGAAGGTCGGCGGTTCGAATCCCTGCGACGGGGTGAGCTCCTGTTGCTCGGTCCCAGCTCCTGCCAACCTAGCAGTTCGAAAGCACATCAAAGTGCAAGTAGATAAATAGGTACTGCTACAGCGGGAAGGTAAACGGCGTTTCCGTGTGCTCTGGTTCGCCAGAAGCAGCTTTCATGCTGGCCACATGACCTGGAAGCTGTACGCCGGCTCCCTCGGCCAATAATGCGAGATGAGCGCCACAACCCCAGAGTCGGTCACGACTGGACCTAATGGTCAGGGGTCCCTTTACCTTTTACCTTTAATCCTAATTAAACCTCTGGAATGGCTTATAGTTAGCTAGCTTTCAGACTTGCTCCCAGGCATTCTAGGATTCCTTGGAAATTTTACTGGGAGTTTCTCAATGGAAGATCAACAATGGTGAGCAAAGCGACTTGTCTGCTTTTGTCAAATTTTGCCTGCTGTGTGCAGCCACAAGTGTTACATACGTATTTATTGGTTGCATTGCATTATTCAGTTCATATGCTTCAGTTATGAAGACTCAGTAGATCTATCCCAGGCTCAGTTCATATGAAGCACTGGGCATACATGAATCTCCTTACATAATCTGTTAGCGATATGACATTTCCTTTCTAATTTCAGTTTAGACCCTGCTTCTCCTAGAAGATCTTCTCCAGACGGACAAAGTTTCCGAGTTGCCTCATTTGAGAAACCACTATTGCCTTCAAAATCAGACTTATCTGGAGAAGAGTCCGATGGTGACTATGAAAAGGTAAGGCAGCTTGTTCCATAAGATTGCTCTGCTTTATACAGTCCTATCCTGTTGGCTGGTACCAGAACCCTGATATACCTTGTATTTGGAATTGATGGGCAAATCATCTAATGATCTTTAAACAAGCAGAACTGCTTCATATGTTACTGAGTGGCTACAACAAAAGCACTGTAAAGTAGGAGTATACACTAAATTCACATGCAGCTCACCATGACATTGCCTTTGCATCAAAAAAATGCAGTGGTATTCTTTATTATTATTCTTTATTAAATTCATATGCTGCCCTTCATTTGAAGATCACACGGCAGTTTACAGTCTAAAGTTGTTGGACACCCGACTCCCACTAGCCCCAGCCAGGATAACCAGTGGACCACTGGATAGCCAGTGGTCAAGGATAATGGGAGTTGTAGTCCAGAAACATCTGGAAACTTGATGCGGTAGGAATGTTGTACCGTAATGTGTGTCACAGTATTCAAGTATGTAGTCCATAGTGTTTGAAAATGTGGGCTTGTACTTGCAGTAAGTACCATATTAGGACAAGAAAGTAGTTGCAAGTGTAAGTAGTAGCAAATGGCTTATGACTGCCACTGTTGACCTGAAGGGTATGGCTGGCTAGCCATCTCTCAGACTTTGAGTCCACAGCCTCAAGGCTCCTTAAAGATCTAGCTCCAGAAGGTAAGCAAGGGAGCCCACCCTTATGCACCCTGGACAATAGATCCTACCAATGCCAACCAAGTCCGGTTGTGAACCATTGCCACGTGATAAGTCCCACTCAAGTGGGGGAAAGGCCAAGCATTTGGTAGATGTATGCAGGATGTTGATTCCGTAAGTTGCTGCAGACAAAGTCTCGTGGTGATTACAGTTCCAAGAGACACGGAGGAGGGACAGAGTTTGGCAGCAGCAGCCCCAAGCCCATGCTTGGTGGCACCTCACCTTCCCGCAAGCCTGGCGCAAAGAGGGCACTCTACCAGGCTTTTAATGAGTACTAAGTCAAGTTACAGAATTGTTGGTACTGCGGCACCTGCCTTTTATGATCTTAGGGGCAGTATTCTGCATTTCCTGTAATTTGGCATTGAAGACATATGGTAAAAAAAAAACCCCAACTTGCGTTGATTAAGTGCCAGCTCATAATTCAACTCTCTTAATGTTGCCCTGATGTCACATAGGCTTCCCTATGTGTGTGATTTGGGCTTGATCCACAGATGGGTTGGTCACATGTGATCATAAAGTTGCTTTTGATAGGCATTTACCTATTGTACTCTTTTTATTCTTTTGGCTTGACAATCCTTTTTTTCATACAGGTTGAGCTGCCTAATTCAGTATTTGTGAACAACTCTGAATCCCTTGAAGTTGAAAGGTAAAATACATTTATTGCAAGCCGTTGTGGTATGTTGATATTTCCTAGTGCTTGCTGCAAAAATCAGTCAGAAAAAGGGATGGAAAACTGAGGGGAAATAGCTGCTGGCAAAGGGCTGAAAACCAGAATTCTGAACTCTTGATATGTAGTATTGTAGTATTTAGTATTGATTATTGGGTGCCGAGAGCTTTGAAGATGGGATCCTGTGGCAACTTATGACTGGGTTAGATTGCTCTCATTGATGTGCAGTGTGTATCTGTTTCCCATAATGGGTATGTTGTGGTTTCCTCAAATATCCGTGTTCTGAGTGGCTACGCAAATCGTTAACGTGTTCTGAAAATGAGTGCTGCTGCTGAGAATTCAATTGGCAGGTTTGCCGTAATTGCCATATTCAAGCTTGTTTTTGTTGTTTCAAAAAAGTAACAATCCAGTATTTTCCAACAATTTTAGGATGTTCAGATCAGAAAATCCCACAGGACCCCCGAAAAGTGGATTATTCTGTATTAGGAATTCATCCACAAAACCTGGCAAGGTAATAAACCAAAGTGTAATAATATTGTTTGCAATATACCAGCTAGGAAGATGTTTGGGACATGGTTGGTGTTGTAAGGTATTTATCTTGATTTCCCCCCTCCTCCTTTAAGGTATTAGTTGTATGGGATGAATCTATTGGGAAAGTGAGAAACTACAGAATCTTTCAACAGGTGGGTAAAAACATGGTTTGCAACTATTCCCTTCTGTTTTATGTGATTGAATAAAACAATATTCATTGTACTTCTAAACTAATCTTCCTCCACAGAGTTTGAATTACAGTGGTACCTCGCTTTTCAAATGTAATCCATTCTGGAAGGGAGGATGTTTGAAGGGAGGAGATACAGTATTCTGATCTGAACATTACCCAGAATTAGGCTTGCAGACATTCTGGAGTGTAGCCAAATAGTTACGTTTTGCTGTATGTCAGAGTTGCTCTGAGTTGTATGTCTGTTGTATTGTCATGGAATGTTCTGTGGTGGTCAGTGACTTCAGATGTCCATTTTACTTCTGCAACAGGACTCAAAGTTTTACCTGGAGGCAGATGTTGTGTTTCTAAGCCTTGGAAGTCTGGTTGAGCACTACGGCAGCCATGTCTTGCCCCACCACCACAATCTGTTCCTTCAATTTCCTTACGGCTATTCTGGACCCAGGTGACAGACCTACCTAATCCACTCTCACTCTAACACCAAGCACAGTTATGGAATCCTAGGACACAACTGCTGACCTTCCCCATTAATGAACAGTTATAGACTGATTTCCCCTCTCCACTCCCCCTGTGCTTTTCATAAAGAGTCTGGACCAATTTCAGAAGAGGGCTGAAGACACCACCTCTAAACTTCTGTACCTCTAAGTGAAGTTGAATGGGTCATCTGGACAACTGATAGAGCTACTAAGAGACGTGTCTAGAAGCAAAGTGCAGCTAATGGCTTCTTGCTATGTGTTTTCCTGGCTGGTTTTTGACTCATCACTGGCGCGTGACAGAGTTTTTAAATAGTTTATAATTTAGCTATAAGTAACACAAAACCCACCCAAACCACAGCATGCTCCCCCCCCCACTTCAGAATATACAGTTAGTAACTTTGTGGCTTGTCTTGTCATCCATGTATGTTTAACAATCTCTATAGACTAATGGTTTTAAAAACATTTATTATTAAGTACACTTCTGCACCATAATGCAAACCATGCATGAATGTGCTTTGTCACTTTTGCTTTGTCACAATTGTGATATTTTAAGGGCATTTGGATCTCATGATAATTGTCAAAGTAAGCACCAGTCTCTCTCACTCTTACACACATCACACAATATTGTTGTATTTCGCTCTGCTCAATGAGTTAAAAAGCTCCTCTGTGCAAGGGTAACTGTGTGAAAATTCAGCTGATGCCAAATTGTAATTTTGGAAAAATCTACCAGGGATATTGAGATATATGCACTTTTTGCTATTTTCACCAAATAGTTGAGTTAAAGAAATGTGTTGACCATATGATAAACCATAAGTATTAACCCAATGAATAAATAGAATGGCAACTTGTTTTTAACATGCAAATTAATGTGAAAAATAAGGGTTTGTAATGTCCTATATTTCATTATTTTTATATTGTAAGAACTATACCAACGAACTATGGCTCTTATGAAAGAAGAACTCTACTGAACAGGGTTTATATAAAGACTTCTCAATCTGTGATTTGTATTGATACATCTGTGATGGTTCCTGTATAATTATTTGGTTCAATATTAAGTCAACAGTTCCATACTACATCTTTCACAATGTATTCATTAGAATTTTGCTGTGCAAGAGACATGTGTGCCATGTATGTCTTGAAGGCAAGGCATTTCTGTGGAAGTTGTGTCGTATCAAGGTAAGGGAGACTTTCTGCACCAAGTGCTGAATGCAGATGCTTCAAAGATGCTTCTAACCAAATCGGTGCATCAGACTGAAGAAATGGTTCAAGTCATGGTCATATATAACAAGCATGAGTTACTTACCATAGGTAGTAGTTATGTGTACATACACCACATATGCACCAAACTTTAATTTAATCCTGTTCAGATATAAAGAAAATACTGTTGTATGCTATTCCTATATAAAATATTCAGGAAACACATTTTTTTCCTTTTTGAATAACGTCTTCTGAAATCTTCAACCCAAGGGAGTACAGCTACCTAAGCACTGGGTATAGAACCTTGTGGCATCTTTAAAGACCAACACATTAATTGTGGCACCAGTGGCTGCTGTTCCCACTCACTTGGCTCACAAACTGCCTACGTCCCAGAAAAGCCACCCACTCCTAGCTTATTCCTTGCCATCCCCACCCCTTACAGCTTGCCAACTCCCCTATCCCCTTAGATTTCACCAAGCCTCCCACCCACCCCACAATAGGCAAAGGAGGAGGACCTTTGGCAGGACAAATTGGACAGGTGGACGGAACAAGCCACCTGTCAAACATGACATCATGATTAGGAGAGCTTTAAACTGAATCCTCAGGATGAGGGAGACAATGTTTCAGAGGACGGGGACACCAAGTACTGGGAATAATAACTTCAATAATGGACATAATGGAAATAAATTGACAATAATGGAAATAAACAAGATGAACTTGAGCTCTTAATACAGGGCATCAAACATGATACCAGGAAACCTGGTGGCATGAAACTCATGACTGGAATGTAGTAACCGAGACATATAACCTATTCAAAAGGAATAGACCAAACAGGAAAGGAGAAATATTAGCATTAGTTTACAATGAAGAGGAAGTGTTGGCTTGATGTTTGAAGTCATGTGGAAATAGTTGAGACACATTCTAGAGAACCAATATCCAAGACAAATGGATTACGTGTAAAGCAACTACTGTACTCCATTCCGAACTTAAAAATGGAAAGTGTAATGCTGGTGGGTCAACAAAAGAGGTTTAAAGACTGTCTCAAGGCAAATCTTAAAAAAATGTAGTATAAACACTGACAACTGGGAAACACTGGCCTGTGAGTGCTCCAGTTGGAGAACAGCCTTTACCAAAGGTGTCATGAGCTTTGAAGACACTCGAACTCAGGCTGCAAGGAAGAAATATGCCAAGAGGAAGGCGCGCTTGGCAAATCCACACATTGATCAACTCCCACCCGGAAACCAATGTCCCTACTGTGGAAGGACATGTGGATCCAGAATTGGCCTCCACATAGTCACTTACGGACTCACTGTTAAAACTATGTTTATGGAAGACAATCTTACTCAGCTACAAGTGATCGTTAAATATGAGCTTCCCTGTTCAAAAACTGCATGTCAGATGCTTTTAAAACAAAACCAGCAACCTCCTCCTTATGAAGACCTGTGTGTGGTGCCTTTGCCACCCACTGCCCCAATGGCAGCCACCTCAGTGGCTCCCTGGGACAATTTCCAACAGTCCATGGCTCTTGAGACACTGGACAGTTGTGGATTCCACTGCAGATGTCATGACTTCCATCTAAGTCCAGAACACCGGACAAATGCGGTGAAAAAATTGTCAGAAGCCACTGGTTCCTTATATCCTTTAAGACCCTGTCCATTTCCATTGGGTAATAACCAAGTTTTGAAAGACAATGTATACTCACCACCCACTGATCTTTTGAATTGGCAAGGGGGGAAAAAGCACTTTAAACACCTTGAAAACACTTTAAAAAACACTTTAAAACAATGACTAATGTGTGTGAGTGAGCTAACAAACTGCAATTCTGGCTAGATTTGCTAGTTCCTACTACTCACCCATAATAAGCATCCTTTGTTCTGCCTAAAATGTTCTGCTCATTATGACAATTGCTACTTTTTCTTTGGTTCATTGTTGTACAACCCACATCTTGGGGCTGCCCTTGAAGACAACTCAGGAACTTCAGTTGTTCCAAAATGCACTGGCCAGGTTAGTGGCTGGGGCTTCATATAGATATCATATAACCCCTGTTTTAAACAGCTGCACTGTCTGTCTAGGCCCAATTCAAGGTGCTCACGTTGGTGTTTAAAGCCCTGAATTACTCAGGCCCCAAATACAGTACCTGAAAGTCCACCGCCTCCCTTACAGACCTTCTTGGGTGTTAAGATCAATAGCCGGGGACCTCCTGGTAGTTCCTCTGCGCTCATAAATTCAATTGGGGGGGTGGCGGCTTGGGTTTGGGCCTCCTTTGTGGCAGCCCCAAAATTGTGGAACTCACTCCCCACAGGTGTGCATCTGACACCTTCATTACACAGCTTTTGGCAAATGCCAAAGATCCGCCTCTTTGCCTTGACTTTTGACCCTTAGGGTGTATATTTTGTAAGACTCACATCTTATTTCTGTGATTGTAAATTGTTTTAAAGTTGTTTTTAATAATAACAATGAAAATAACATTGATTGATTGTTGTAACTCCTGGGACCTTGGGGTGAAGAGCAGGTAATAAATTCTGCTGCTGCTACTAGTACTATTACTAACTTCCGCTGCATAGGGAATACGATGTGTTTCTTTTCTGTTACTGTTTTTGTTTAGCTTTGTAAAATTATGTAAAATCCATTTTTAGAAACAGCTTCCACTGCACTGCATTAGGCTGCAGAGTGTTACCCACCCACCGCCTGTGCTTGCACTTTAATTGCTGGGTATTGCCGTACAGTACTTTAAAAAAACAACGTTTAAGGAGGTAGTTCGTTTCTTTTAAAAAAATAAATTCCGCCTTCACGTCAACAAGCTGCTACCGGATTAAAAATCCCGGATTCATCCTTTTGTCGCCTCCTGCTTAGCAAATGGCCCCCGAAAGGACCCGGTGCAACTCCGCAGCAGACCGCGGAATCCCTAGTCTTCCTTTATAAGTCTACGATCCTAAAAGGCGGGGGGAAGGGCGGGCCTTTTTCCTGCAGGACCGGCCAATGAGCAGGCGGCTTGCTCCGGACCCAGGCGTGCTCCAATGATTGCCGCGTTTATTGGCCTGCGGACCCTTCAAAGCCGCACCCTGGCGCGGCGGAGAGAGGGCGGGAGGAGGCGGTGGCGTCGTCTGGGGTCGGTTTGGCTGCGAAAGGAGCGTCTGTGGCGGATCCGTCCGGGGCTGCGGCCGCTTCCTCGTCTTCAGGGGAGGGAGGTAAAGAAGGGCCCGTCGGCGTCGCCGCCTCACCTGGGGATTGGGAGGGGGCGGCCCCAAGGAGAGGAAGGGAGGGAGCTGCATCCCCCTCTGGCCGGGGCGAGTCGAGGGTGTGCGCCCCCCTCCCCTTGCCCCGTGCTGACGCTTCTCTGGGGTGCGGATGGTGAATGCGCGGGGGGGGGGCGCCCCGCTCCGCTCCGCTCCGCTCCGCTGCTCGACCGGTGACTCCCTCCCTCCTTCGTTGTCTGTGCGGGATCTCTGATACCCCGTCGCGCCGAGGGAGCCCCGCAGGCTCGGGTCGCGTCCAATGCAGGGGGTGGAGCGGCCTCTCTTCTGCAGCGACCACCCCCCCCCCCGAGACGGGGGCGCCGCCGCTGCCGCTGGAGGAGCGAAGCCCTTCTGGCTGCGGCAGGTGCTCTTGAGTCAGGGCACCGTCGCGCCGTCGTTGCTCTTATGTTTGTAGCCCGACTTTTCTCTCGCGCTGCCACCCTTCCCAATCCCCTCTTTTTTGTTTCCTCTCTCCCCCCCCCCCCCGAGCAGCAGATTGAATACTCTGCCGTGGGGGGAGGGGGCGGCGTTTGTTCCAGCTGGCGTGTTTTCAGGCGCGAGGGGAGGGGGCGGCGAGAGGGGGCAAGCCTCCCTGCAGGAAGAGGAGGAGGGGGCTGGCCGGCCACTTTACACAGCTTTGTCCCGCGTCCGTTTCCCCAGACCTGCTGGTTGGGAAGCTGCTTAAGTGCCAGTGCCAGCAGAGCAGGCCCTGCACCCCTGACTCAAACGGTGGCGGCAGCAGCTCCAGCTCTCCTCCTTTGCTAAAAGAATTTGTGTGCTCCTGAGATCTCGGGGGTCTCCAAGTCAGCGTGGCAACAATCAACAATGGATGGGTGGGCCTGCTTTGGGTGCATTGTAGAATGCTGTGTTAGAAACGGTGGTGCCCCCCCCCCGGAAGTAGGGATCGAGTATGGGTCCTTAAAATGTTCCATTCCCCCCTTTTCCGCCTCCCACAGTTGCTCAGCATCCAGTGCTTACTGAGGCATGCTTCCTTTCCAAGGCTTCTCTCAAGGTGCATCTTCTTACTTCCTTTTATTTTGTGGGGGAGTGGGTGACTGCACTTGTCCCCAAGCCCAGAACATTACAGTAACTGCTTTATTTGTCCACTGATGACTGCTTGCAGTTCTTCTATGCCCGAGGACATTTTTTTAAAAAATGGAAGTGTTCCAGCTAGAGAATGAGATGCTTGTCTGCACTGTGTGCTCACATACCTCTGCACGTACAGAACTTGTCTTCTTGTTCCATGTGTTGTACTGGTTTATATTTTTATCTCCTCCCTTTCCCAGTTTTAAGGGTTTCTTTCCCTCTCAGACTCTGAACATTTTTAGTCTTTGAGTTACTTTGGGACTGTTTCTTTCCACCACTACCCAGTTCCCCCCCCCCCAAAAAAATACTTTGTTCTTTGACTGAGGCTTCATGTTCCTCCTGGTTGCTTATAAGTGGTGGTGTTTAGCTACATAAACATAGACACTTTAAAGGCTTGAATTGGTTTTTCTGCCTGTTGTATCAGTTGTAATATGCTGTGCTATATGTGGTGAGGTTTTTAATTGTCTTTTTGTTGCTTTTTTATTGCATTGCAATTTGAATTCCATATAATTCATTTGGTTAGTTTTCTGCACAGACACACATACCTCCCAAATGAAACTTGTGGACCTGAAGGCAGGGACCCTGCAGTTGAGAAGCTGGAAAATGGCTTATTGGGTTTACCGGTATTTCCAGAAAGAGGAACAGGAGCTCCTTTTGGTGTTCACCAGTTGATGCTGCATTGCCAGAAGCTAAACGAACCCTAGGGCTGCAGTTATTTCTATGCGGAGATAGCCAAAGTTTGTCCTGCCTCCTGCAGTCATATTAATAGCCAACTGTCATATCTCTAAAATCGTGGACATCTAGAAAAGGGCCCCTGAGTAAGATAACTACTCTATTGTTCAAACATTTAATGCAAAATACTGCATTCTACCTTACAGAAGGTAAGAAAGAGAGTGCACCTGACCATAGGTGGCTGACATGCAGAAACTGAGTGGAGAGACTGCTCAGCATACAAAGAAGCTATTAGCAGGTAACACCAGCATAGATCAACCCTGCTATCCCCTGGATTAGTGGAGGAAATCTCTTGGTTCCTAATTGAACTTGGTTAGTTTGTGGTTTATACTGAGTATAAACCCAATCTGTATTAGCATTCTTAACTGTTTTCTTTTTAATGTGTAGTCTGCTTTTTAACTGTAGTAATTATAAAACATCTTTAATTATAATAACTAAAATAACTACTGCAATTATTCTTTCCTATATGTAGTAAACTGGCACCATTATTAGCGTTTAGGCACCAGGCTTTTGGTAGTTAATATTTACCGTGGGGGAATGAAGTCTTCATCTGTGGCCAAAAGAATGAGCCTTTCTGGGGAGGGTTTTTCTTTAACCAGAATGTCACCACCAAGGAGCCCCTCTTCCTAGTAGCCACCTGTTTTAGTTCACTTTCCAGGAGTGCCCACAGCAAAGGCATTCTAGGTGGCAGTCAGCTTGAGATTAGGCACTCTGCTTCACAGCACAGCCAGATGTTCCATTTAAAAATAAATGTAAAATTAAAATCTTTAGGCAAGGCCCTGGCATTTACTGGGTGTGGTGTCCTTAGAAAGAAGCCTTGTTTTTAAGTTTTAGATGCTTGCTTACTTCAATTAATAGCTAAGAGAATTGAGCAAGCATTATCCTACAGTAAGGGTAGCCAGTGTGCTTCCTCTGTTGGACTGCAACTCCCATCCACCACAGCAGAGGCCAGTAATAATAATAATTTATTTCTTGTACCCCACCCATCTGACTGGGTTGGCCCATCCGCTCTGTGGCCAGGTATGATAGGTGTTGTAGTCCAGCAACATCTGAAGGGCAGCATGTTGGGTATTCCTGTTCAACAGAGTGAAAGGCTCTGTTTCTCCTAAAAACCTTTCACCTCATTCCCCTGCCAGAGCACGCAGGGCCCTGACACCATATTGACGTGATTTTGCAAAACATGAACAGTAACTGATTAATTTGAAACTAGCTAATGATGATTTCTGGGGGATGTGGGTGGTGCTGTGGGTTAAACCACTGAGCCTAGGGCTTGCCGATCAGAAGTTCGGCGGTTCGAATCCCTGCGACGGTGTGAGCTCCCGTTGCTCGATCCCAGCTCCTGCCAACCTAGCAGTTTGAAAGCACGTCAAAGTGCAAGTAGATAAATAGGTACTGCTACAACGGGAAGGTAAACAGCGTTTCCGTGTGCTGCTCTGGTTTGCCAGAAGCGGCTTTGTCATGCTGACCACCATGACCTGGAAGCTGTACGCCGGCTCCCTCGGCCAATAACACGAGATGAGCGCCGCAACCCCAGAGTCGGTCACGACTGGACCTAATGGTCAGGGGTCCCTTTACCTTTAATGATGATTTCTAAAGCTGGCTTGTTTAAACTAAGTTTGTTACCAGTTGCAGGTGTGGATGGCATGGCAAGATGTAGTTAACGAAGCATGAAAGCATTTTGGGTTGTCATATTTTGAAGAGCAAAACAAAGGACACATTTGCCGACTTATACTTTTAACTATGGATTGCTATGACTACTCTCATTTTAAACGCCCCTACTATATGTAGGCTATAGAAGGTGTGATATACTGCTAAGAGCAATGTTGTTAACTTTCAACAATAAAATAATACAAACAATTGGTACCCTATATGAAACTCCTGTATTGATACAGATATTAGCAAATACCTCATGGTGTGTCACTTTCAGATGCACTTTGTTCTTCTTTCTGACTGTCTGGTCCAAGCATATTTCTCTGCTTTTTGCTTAAGAGGACACAACTATTTGTTTTCACCGCACCCTGGGCTAAAAAACAGCAGAGCTTATTCAGAAAGGCTGCAAGTCATCTGATACATTTGACTGCCACTCTAGTGCAATATTATAGCGCCCAGACAATAGACAATGGAGCAGTTACTTTTGCACCATGTAGCCCCCTCTGCATAAGTTTGCATGCTCTCTTGCAACAGGCAGCTGCTCCTTGGTTGCCTGAGGCGCTCCTCGTTTTAACTTGAATGCCATCAGATAAAGCAGCAGATGGTGTCCATGACGCCCCTACCAACCCGCCTTGCACACCTCCATCCTAACACTAGCTGTGGGGGGGGGGGGAGACAGAGATGGCAGGAAGAGAGGGTAAATGAGGTGTGAAGCACAACTGGCAGAGCAGCAGAACCAATATTGGGAAGGGAAGGAACTGGCTGAGTCAACATGAGGTGGGATGAAGCCCAGCAGCTTCACCCTCCGCCCATTGTGAGACTGGGAGGGGACTTAGTGGGGGTTGCGCTGCCCAGCCACAAAGGCAAGGTGCCTAGTGCGGATTCCTGGCATTTCCCTCCTTTCTCGCACTGTAACAACAAGAAAAAATTCTGGACATTTTGCCAAATTCTAAAAATCCACCCAGACAGAAAATTTACCCCTGAATAAGAGGAAAAGCTGGACATACGGCAGTCCTAATTCAGACGCCTCCTTTGCTGCTGCACAGGAGGAGGGGTTGGGGGAACTTGAGAACCTGTGCTTTGTGTGTAATAATAAGAATAATTATTATTTATACCCCGCCCATCTGGCTGGGTTTCTCCAGCCATTCTGGGCAACTTCCAACAGAAGTATTAAAATACAATAATTTATTAAACATTAAAAGCTTCCCTAAACAGGGCTGCCTATCCAAACATTAGTAGTTGTTATTGTTGCTGTTTAGTTGTTTAGTCATGTGTGACTCTTCGTGACCCCATGGACCAGAGCACGCCAGGCATTCCTGTCTTCCACTGCCTCCCACAGTTTGGTGAAACTCATGTTGGTAGCTTTGAGAACTGTCCAACCATCTCATCCTCTGTCGTCCCCTTCTCCTTGTGCCCTCAATCTTTCCCAACATCAGGGTCTTTTCCAGGGAGTCTTCTCATAAGTTGCCAAAGTATTGGAGCCTCAGCTTCAGGATCTGTCCTTCCAGTGAGGACTCAGGGCTGATTTCCTTCAGAATGGATAGGTTTGATCTTCTTGCAGTCTCCTCCAGCACCATAATTCAAAAGCATCAATTCTTCGGCGATCAGCCTTCTTTATGGTCCAGCTCTCACTTCCATACATCACTACTGGGAAAACCATAGCTTTAACTATACGGACCTTTGTAGGCAGGGTGATGTCTCTGCTTTTTAAGATGCTGTCTAGGTTTGTCATTGCTTTTCTCCCAAGAAGCAGGCGTCTTTTAATTTCGTGACTGCTGTCACCATCTGCAGTGATCAAGGAGCCCAAGAAAGTAAAATCTCTCACTGCGTCCATTTCTTCCCCTTCTATTTGCCAGGAGGTGATGGGACCAGTGGCCATGATCTTAGTTTTTCTGATGTTGAGCTTCAGACCATATTTTGCGCTCTCTTCTTTCACCCTCATTAAAAGGCTCTTTAGTTCCTCCTCACTTTCTGTCATCAGCATATCTGAGGTTGTTGATATTTCTTCCGGCAATGCAATCTTAATTCCGGCTTGGGATTCATCCAAACATGGCCTGTGTCTGTTCCGTTACTGTATTATCTCCTTTAACAGGTTTTAAATATTATTGTATAAGTTAGACTAGTTGTTTAAAAGCCTTCTCCCTCCCCAAATAGACTTATCGACTCTGATCTTTTTAACATAGCTCTTCATACGCATCACAGTACCATTTGAAAATTGCAGTGGCTACTTTCTTGAAACTTTTCTATGTTCTTTTCAAATTGCCACTTTTATAATTGTCCTTAACTTTGACTACATGTTACTGCACACACTTAATGCTTTGACACATCTGTATTGTGTTAAGATGTATGTTCCATGTTTGGAAAGAACATAAGCCTTGTAACTTAATCTTTTCTCTTTCTTTGTCAGTTTTTAAATATATCATTGTCTTGGCCTTCATTCAGGGTGGAGCTTTTGGCTTGAAGGCTGCAGGGAGGCTGCATTTCAAACAGTCTCTTGTTGAAAGTAAAATGCCTAAGTAGAATGCTACAGAAATTGAAGGTCTTTCCCCTTAAGGCGTAAGTTTTATCTACGCTGTTGGTTTAGAAGGGCAAATGCTCTTTAATTCAGAGGCTTTTTAAAAAGAGGTTTTTTCTTATTTTATTGCAAATCATACATGTGCACGCATGTAAGCATGTGGAGATCTCTGGATGCCAGCTTGGCAACTGACCTCTCTATCTGGCTGGCCCCTCCAGTTTTCTTAAGCAGGTAAGCTTAGATCCATTTCTATAAGAGCTTATATGCATCCATATCCCACCTTTTTCTCCCAAGGAGTACAGTACATTGTTCATTCTCCTCATTTAATCCCTACGATGACCCCGTGAGATAGGTTATGAGGCTGTGACTGGCCCAGGGCTACTCAGTGAGCTTCATGACTTAGTGGGGTTTTGGATCCTCATCTCCCAGGTCCTATCCGACACTTTAACCACTTCACCACACTGGCTACCTAAAGTAGCTCTTCTTTGGGGCAGCTCTATAAATTAAGTAGGTAAAGAAATATGGGGAAGGCAAAACGTCACTAAGAGAAGGATCTGAAATATTTTCCTTGAAGCTCGAATTAATTTTATTTGGATTGTTTTATTTGATGTTTTATTGTGTTGTAAATGGCGTTGAGATTTTTCATTAAAATATAAAGTGGTATAGAAATGAACAACAACAAAAATTATAAATATTACTGCACACAAAAAAAGCGCATAGACATTCAGTTGTGGAGACTGCAACCCAGGTTTAAGGTGCTATTTGCAAATTTTCTAATACTGCTTTGGTCCCCACCCTGCACTCACTCTTCCTTTCCCCTTTTTTCAACTCTGCCTTGCTCACAGGTCGCCTTCATTTCTATGCCGCTGCGCCTCTTCTATTCTTCTATTCTTTCTATTCTATTCTGTACTTTATTGCATCTTTCAGGTGAACAATAGCAGCCCTGCCAGTTAGCATGTTCAGTTAGAGAAGTTCAGTTGCTGAGTGTTGTGTTTGTATGGGCGTTTGCTTGTTAATAAAATAATTCCTAAATTACTTCATTGAATCTGGAATTTCATGTTGAAGACAACATAATGTACTAAGAGTGAAATACATGATTGTGGGAAGGCACAATCCCACTTTCACTCTGTGTCACGCCCTGCTCACTCTATTCAGATTTCTGCCATTGTTTACAATCACTACATTTTCTCCATTATTCATGCCTCTGCTGTTGTTTAGAACCACACCAACATTTTCAAACCTGCCTCCTGTTTTGCTTCTTCACGCCCCCCTCCCTGACATGATGCAAATCCAGGATTCCAATGAGGCACCTGGCAGTGATGGCAGAAATACTTCTTTACAAAAACAAATTGTATTGGTAGAAGTACTAATCCAGGGGTCCCCAGACTACGGCCCCCGGGCCGGATGCGGCCCAATTGGCCTCCCAATCCGGCCCGCGACGACCCCCGCCGCCCACTGCCGCCGCCCGCTCTTACGGCGCGCGGCGCGGCGGCGATCTTCAAAATGGGCAAAAAATCGCCGAAAATCCTTTGTGCGCATGCGTATGACCCCACAAGAGGTCATTTCCGATGCACTTCCGGGTCGGGGGAGGCCCATACGCATGCGCACAAGCGTTTTTTGGCGATTTTTTCCGACCGTGTGCGCATGCGCACGGGCGCGCACTCCCCCGCCCTCCAGCCCGCTGCGCGCGCACTCCCCTACCCTCCGGCCCGCCGCGCAGCTGGCGCGGCGGGCACCGGCCCGAAGCCCGGTAAGTCTGGGGACCCCTGTATTAATCAGTTTTCCAATTAGGCATCTGAATCCATCAAATAGCCAATTAATACAATAGCAGGGATTCATTAAAAATGTAGTGTCCATAATTTGGCTAATGAAGCCCAAAGTTATTTTCCAGAAAACTATGTTAGGACACATAGGAAATCTTCAGCTTGTAACAATCTTTAGCATTATACCATCAATATCTAGTACCGTATATTCCAGCGTATAAGACGACCCCCAACTTTTCCAGTTGAAATATAGAGTTTGGGATATACAGTGGTGCCTCGCTTAACGAATGCCCTGCTTAACAAAATTTCCGCTTAACGAAAGGTTTTTTCTAGCGGAGGTTGCCTCACTAGACGAATTCGTTTTATGAAAAATTCATCTAGCAAATCGCGGTTTCCCATAGGAATGCATTGAAATTCAATTAATGCGTTCCTATGGGCAAAAAAAAATAAAAAAAAATTCAATGCATTCCTATGGGATTCGCTAGACGAATTTTTCGTTATAAGAAAAGACCCGTGGAACGAATTAAATTTGTCTACCGAGGCACCACTGTACTCGCCATATAAAAAATATGACCCGCGTATAAGACGACCTCCGACTTTTGAGAAGATTTTCCTGGGTTAAAAAGTAGTCTTATACGCAGGAATATACAGAATATACTGGTATTGTGTTGTCCTCCAATGTATTTTATAGATATACATTCATTCATTCATTCATTCAATTTAATGAAGTTATGTATTAATTCAGATGTTTCTAGTTCAGTGAATATGTGAACATATTTTAAAACAAAATTAGTTGTGATTCAGTGTTTTTTTTCTCTTTCACATTTTTAGGACTAGTGGTAAAGAGTTTTATCAAAACTCCAGTTTTTTTAATGCATGGATTTTGTCCAGTAACATATCTATTTTAATTCGCTGTCAATCATTGCAAATGTGAAGGAAGAATGGCAAGTTTTTTTAAGAAGCAGGAATTACTTGTCACATTTAAAAATAAACAGTCTTTTTGTTGTGCATTTTCATAGGCTTTGGAGTCCACTTAAGCTGCAGTCTTATATCTACTTACTTGGGAGGAAGTCAAGTACAGTTTTTCAGCCTAAAGCACTGTAGTGCTCTGCCAATAGGTATTGGAAAAAGTGTTGTTGTTTTTTATAATCCGCGTTTAATATTCAGTCATGTAGCCAGATTTTCTTCACTTGAGATTATCAGTTCTAAAATTTTCTTTCAGCCCTTCCTGGCTACAAGTGTTGACTCCTCACCACATTCCTTTTAACACTGCAGCCCTTTGCACTCTAATGTAGGAGTAAACTCCATTGATAGCAATCCACAACAGCCCTTGCCAAGGTCACTATGGTTACGGCCCCTCTCTGTTCTGGAAAGTGTTACTTCCTTCATTTCTGGCAAACATGAATGAGCCAATAATATGAGGATCAGTAAGGCTTTAAAATCTGTTGTGCTAATTACCTTACATTCCAAAGGTTTGGAAATGCTGAAAGAGCGTGGGGGGTGGGGCAGTTAGGAGAGACCAATTACATTTTCTAATCAGAGCTATTGACCACAGTGGAAGGTTGGGAGTTGGGGGCACTGTTAAGCAGTGGTTCTGCTCCTTCCTCCTGGACCATGTCCAGACAGTGGTGGTGTGAGATGAGTGTTCAAACCCCTGGGGGCTCGCTTGTGGGGTGCCTCAGGGCTCCATCGTCTCCCCCTTGCTTTTTAGTACAGTGGTACCTCGCAAGACGAATGCCCTGCAAGACGAATTTTTCGCAAGACAAATGCGTCTTGCAATTTGATGGTGACTCGCAAGACGAATTCGTTTTGCGAAAAATTCATCTTGCGAATCGCGGTTTCCCATGGGAATGCATTGAAATTTAATTAATGCGTTCCTATGGGCAAAAAAAGAAATTTCAGTGCATTCCTATGGGAAACTGCGATCCACAAGACGAATTTTTCACAAAATGAATTGACTCGTGGAACGAATTAAATTCGTCTTGCGAGGCACCACTGTATCTATATGAAACCACTGGGAGAGATCATTGGGGTTTGGGCTGGGTGTTCATCAGTATGTGGATGATACCATCTACAACTAATCCAAAATGTGGCTGCTAGACTGGTGACTGGGAGCAGACGCTGGGACACCGGTCCTAAAAGATCTATGTTGGCTCCCAGTACGTTTCCAAGCTCAATTCAAAGTGTTGGTGTTGACCTTTAAAGCCCTAAAGGGCCTCGGTCCAGTATACCTGAAGGAGCGTCTCCACCCCCATCATTTAGCCCAGGCACTGAGGTCAAGCTCCCAGGGCCTTCTGGCGGTTACCCCACTGCAAGAAGTGAAGTTACAGGGGAACCAGGGAGAGAGCCTTTTCAGATGTGGTACCCACCCTGTGGAACACCCTCACATCAGATGTCAAAGACTACACGACTTCTAGAAAACATAGGAAGGAAGCCCGAATGGTCGGGGCAATCCATTCAGATGGGCAGGATGCAAATAATAAAATTATTGTTATTAATTACTGAAGTTTTCATAATTCCTCGTTTCTCACACCCTCCTATGTCAATTTTCCTGCGGCTTCTCTGCCAAGAAAGAAAGCAAGGATTGCCATCATTATTTTAATATGGCGGCTTCCTCATCTACAAGGACCCTCTTAAATAGGATTGGTAATTAACTGAGTCCCAGATTTAAAACACAGATATGTCATCTTTTAAACAATTGCACTGCATATTTCTTTGTTTGTTGCTGTTCCTGCCAGTATAAGAGCTTTGAGAACTGGGTTGTCTGCATTAATCTTTGCAAAAGCACTCCAGTGGTGCCAACCCCATTCATTAAATTGGAGCGTGTTCTGATCTTTGAACAGTCTGCTAACAAACTGATTTCTTTTATTGACTGCTGGCTTCCTGTTATGGTGCCAGCTTCCCCTTTAGTTTAGCTGCAAATGTCCAAAATGGAAAGAACACAGTGAAATGAAATCATGATAAGGATAGACAATAAAGAAATTGTTCAACCCGTCGCCCCCACCAATACACACACACACACACACACACACACACACACATACATACAACAACCAAAAAAAAACCATTCAAAATTCAAAATGTAACAGCAACATAGTTTTACATAACACTGTTCACTGTGAACTACTCTAATACTGAAGTAGAAGCCATATTCTAAGCCCTGTTCAGATACTGGTGCACTCTGATAATAGTGTGTAATGTGTTGTGGCTATGTTCTAAGGACACAGTCCTCAACCTCCGAAGTTGAGTGGTAGAAGCGCTACTGGTGGGAGGGATGTAGCCCTGCTGTGCTGGAGACACAAAGATCTGCCCTAGCAGGTTGGAAGCTGCCACTGGAAGTAAGCCACAATATTTTATGGTGTTGTGTAGGCTTTGAATCCATGGCATCTAAAGCCCCATCTTTGGTCCCCTCTGTTGTGTCAGCCTGGAGCTGACGCAGCAGCAAAGGAAAACACTTCCAACCTTCTACCTGGCAGAAGTCAGCAGGATCTCTGATGCTCTGGAGCAGGCTTTCCCAACTTGGGGCTCTAGCTGTTTTTGGACTAC